>NC_074716.1:21887089-22205839 GCF_947242115.1 Biomphalaria glabrata
CCCATTGATTTCAGGTCAGAGAACAATGAAGACTACAACAAACCGTTCTCGCTTGAGGAACTGAGGGAATCGCTGGACAAGTCACATGACACAGCGCCTGGAGAAGACTAAATCCATTACCAGTTCCTCAAGCACCTTCTTGAACCCTCATTGGCAGTCCTGCTAGGGGTCTATAACTGTGTGTGGCAAACAGGCGCTTTCCCAAACAGCTGGAGGAAAGCCACAGTTATACCGATACCTAAACCGGAAAGAGACGGCTCTGACCCAGCTAACTATCGACCAATAGCACTAACAAGCTGCATCTGCAAAACCATGGAAAGAATGATTAACATTAGGCTGGAGGGGAATAAAGTGATCTCCAACTACCAGTGTGGATTCCGGCAGGGGCGGACAACAACTGACCACCTGGTAAGGCTGGAAGCTTATATAAGAAATGCATTACTCAGAAGAGAACATCTAGTAGCTGTATTCTTCGATATAGAAAAGGCCTATGACACAACCTGGAAACATGGCATTCTATGTGACCTGGAGCTTATGGGGCTTAAGGGACACCTCCCCCGTTTTGTGGGGGAATTCCTGAAAGATCGAAAATTTCAGGTTCGAGTGGGCAACTCCGCTTCTGACACTCATGACCAGGAAATGGGTGTACCCCAGGGCAGCATTCTGTCAGTCACCCTGTTCAACATTAAAATAAATAGCATCATAAATGCGCTGTCCCCTGGCATAGAGTGCTCTTTGTATGTTGATGACTTTTTCATTTTTACTTATGGGAAAAACATGAACACCTTAGAAAGAAAATTACAGTTATGTTTAAACAAAATTCAGGGTTGGGCAAACGACAATGGTTTTAAATTTTCAGACTCCAAAACAGTTAGTATGCATTTTTATAATCTAAGGGGACTCCACCCAGACCCTGAACTATTTGAAAGAAGATCCCTGTCGTGAAAACTACAAAATTTTTAGGCCTCACCCTAGATTCCAAATTTAATTTTCTCCCCCACATTAAGGAACTTAAGAAGAAATGCCAAAAGTCATTAAACATACTTAGAGTACTCAGCCATACGGACTGGGGAGCTGACAGAGATTAGAGATGGGAATCGAACCCAACTTTTAAAGTTCGGGTTCGGTTCGGTTCGGTCAGATTTAAGTTCGAGTTCGGTTCGGTTCGATGACGAGTATAGTTCGGTTCGGTCAGGTCTAAAGTTCGTCTCGGTTCGATGTTATGAAATTATGTAATAGCAAAATTAAGTTATAAGGTTTAATCCAATTTATTAGTTAAAACTTTTTTATTTGAATTTTTACATAAAACAAATACTATGCAATATATAATAGGCCTATGGGCAATACTTTTGCCAAAATAATGTTGCCTACATACATTTAAAGCGCTGTAAAAATTTCTTAATGGAGATACAAATGAAGATGCGGCAGGTTTTCGCTCAAGTCGGCAAGTGGTTTAATTCAGGGCATGGCTCGGCGCTAAGCGAATTTTTTAAAAAGGCTAATATCGATGTGCTTTCTTTCAGAACGCACTATTCATCATAATAAAAAAAAAGTCGAGGGCCATATGAAATCTAATAATAAAGAGGCAGACCTGGCCAATAGAATTATGCAAGGGACATTCTAGGTAGGCCTACATATTGCGCACGTACTTCTATAATGGGCGTGATCTTTTTAAAGAAATATTCTTCGTGTAAAGACGTCTCTATCGAGGATTTTTTTCACACATAAGTCGTCACTATTATAAATTGCAATGTACGGAAGAAATTCGACTATTCTGAGACCAAAGAAAATGCAGAAGAATCACACTAGCGGAGATGTTTTAAAATGTTTTCTTCAAAACGTTTTGACCCATATTGTGCATACGCGCCTCGCAAAAAGCAGTCTACAGTTGACAAGGTCTTATTAGAAGATAAAATGACATCTCCACTTAATATATTTTAATTTTTAAACATGTAATTATACTAATATTCAGATAAGTTACAATAAAAATAAAACTTTTTTTTTCGATGCCCCCTCTCTTTGTTAGTTGGTCGTTGGTTTGTCGCTTACAAACAGCTAGTACAATTGAACCAATATAGGCGTTTTATATTTTTAGATGGACTTCTTATGGTCCGACAGTTATGCTGGGCAGGGCACGTATCCCGTATGGGAGACAAACGTATGCCAAAGGCAGTCTTTTTTTTTTGGTGAGCTAAAAGGTGGTCGACGTTACAGATGCGCCCCACGAAAACGCTTCAAAGACCAGCTTAGAAGCCAACTTGCCTTAGCTGACATAGAAGAGAGCACCTGGTTGCATGCGGTCTTAGAACGAGTCAGTTGGAGTTCACTCCCGAAGTCCACGGGATACACATTTGAGACCAAAAGAAAATCCGCTGCCGAGGACAAACGCAGACGCGAAAAGAAAAACTAAATCGACCACCTGCGAACAGTGGTTATGCTTGCCCTGGATGTGGCAAAATATATAGGTCACAGCTGGGCCTGCGCAGCAATGGGAAAAACTGCATTCCTCACTAATCTTCGGCTTCGGGCTCGAAGACAAGCCTTATAACAATATATAAACTTAATAAACTTTAAAATAAAGTTCTTATGTAAACAACTCAATATAGCCTAACTGTTATTACAATATTCACATATTTAACTTGAGATAGAGTTGTAATATTAATGAAATATACTGATATTTAAACAAAATCTAGGTCACCACAAAACATCGTCTTTACTCTTTCATGTCTTAAGATTGTCTGCCGTTTCACATTTGCATTACGCTAATTTCATCATCCTCAATGCATAAACACCAATCAATCGCTTAACCTCTTCTTACCGCCACCAGAAAAAAAAACACACACACTTTATGACACCCCTTTTTGTCAAGAAGTTGCGTCTCCCCATCCCCCAATTCAAGGTACTAACCATCCCCAACCACGGGAGAGGACCCAAAGTTTGAGAAACGCTGCATTAAAAATACTGATGATCAATAATGCATAACAGAATAATAGTAAAAAATATTCAGGGGCGTAGATAGGAATTTTTCATCATTTGGGGCCCGGGAGGGGCTGGACCTCTTTGGGGGCCCCTGCATTTTGCGTAATATTGAATATTTATTGTAAAAAAACACTAATTTGGGAGCCCGGGGGGATTTTACATTTCTCACCCTCCTCCCCCTCCCTTTCTACGCCACTGATAATATTCCAATATAGAATACTTCACAATTTTGTAAAAATAAATCACTTAATAGAAGATAATTAAAATTTATTTTAAACTAGAACACAAATGAACTTATTTATATCTACACTCTCTAATCGGCAAAAAATATTCTACTCTCAACTATCAGTCATCTCAAATAAAAGTGACAATATTTGAATGTCAACTTTCTACTTACTAGGAACTTGAATCTAGATCTAATTAGAGGGCGCCTATTCGACTCAAAACCAATATTGCAAACAGCCGCGAAAATTCAAGGTTAGGGGAGAGTCGGCACGTACGGAAAAACCCATGGGAATCAAAGCGAGCCGCTTTTTTTTTTTCAAAATACCACCACCACCCCCTCCCAAGTTTTCAAAGTATAATGGAATCATTAGAATTTAAATAAAATATTTAAGTAATTTTTTGAAAACCCAAAATATAAATTGCAAAATTAGTTCGGTTAAGAAAAGGAGGGTTCGTTCGGTTCGGTTCGTACCAAGCAGTTTCAAAGTTCGGGTTCGGTTCGGTCATAAGTGAGGTTCGGGTTCGGTTCGTTTCCCATCTCTAACAGAGATACCTTGCTGCTGCTATATCGGAGTCTAATTCGATCCAAGCTAGACTACGGATCCATAATATATGGAGCAGCAAGGAAGTCTTATCTAAAAATACTGGAACCAATACAAAATGCTGCCCTGCGTCTCTGTCTCTGTGCGTTTCGTACATCACCTATCCCAAGTCTCCATGTGGAGGCTGGAGAACTCCCCATGGATATAAGAATGAAAAAGCTTGCAATGCAGTATATAGTCAAGCTAAAATCCAACCCCACGAACCCTGTTTTCGACTCCATATTTAACCCCACAGAGGTAGAATTATACAATCAAAGGCCTAACGTCATACAGCCGTTGGGCCTTCGAATGAGAGAACCCATCCAAAATTTAACCCCACCAATTGACCAAATCTCTAAAATAGAAACTCCTCAGAATCCTCCTTGGCTAATGAATAAACCCAAATTAAATTTATCCCTCCTTAATTTCAAAAAAGAAAATACAGACCCAAGCATACTACAAGTCCACTTTAGGGAACTGCAGGAGAGCTATGGAGATTGTGGCACCATCTACACAGACGGATCCAAAATGGATGGAAAAGTCGCGTGTGCCTGCTCCTTTCGGAACAAAACAATCTCCCCGATGGCTGCTCCATTTTTACGGCCGAATTGCATGCAATATCGCTTGCACTTATGGCCGTTAAAGCATCAGAAAGGAGGAAATTTATAATCTGCTCCGACTCCAAATCTGCATTGCAAGCTTTGGGGCGGATGAAGACTGACATTCCATTGGTACATAAGAGCCTGAAGCTGTTGGACCAAATAACAGCCGACCGTAGGGATGTCACCGTCATCTGGGTCCCCTCCCATGTTGGCATTGAGGGAAACGAAGCCGCAGACAGAGAAGCAAAGAGAGCCCTAAATCATGCGGTGTCAGGAACCCAGGTTCCCTGCTCGGACCTGAGACAAAGTATTGCCTCTGCCACCTATTGAGGGTGGCAGAACCGATGGGAGGCTGAGACTCACAGTAAACTCAGGCAGATTGTGGCGGATGTCAGGTGGCGGCCCACATCTAAGGGTCTGACAAGGCGTGGTAGCACGACCATGTCCAAACTTAGGATTGGCCACACCTACATCACGCACTCATTTGTGCTGAAGAGAGACGAGCCCCCACTTTGTGAGTACTGTGACTCTCGCCTCACCGTGGAACATATCCTTGTTGATTGCCCCACATACCAGGATGTCAGGGAGAGGTATTTTGGAGCCACTAGCAGCTCACTAGCTTAAAGACACTGTTTGATAGTGTCAATCCTGGGAAGGTACTGGGCTTTATCTGAGAAGTGGGGTTGTCTACGAAGATCTGATTTATGAATTTGTGAACATGTACTATTTACATTAGATTTTTACCAAATAATTAAATTTTTACTACCTTAACTATGTTAACTGTGAATAGACCTTGATTTTAATGATAGGACTGTATAGAATTTGGCCCTTGTTGTTTAGAGAGAGAGTGGTCCTTGAGGGACTGCGGGCACGACATGGCCTAAATTGTGCCGATGTGCCTAAAATCAAAATCAAATCAAATCATTTGTGGAGCTTGTCTAGGTCAAATCTTTTCCTTTTGTTTCTTTCTGTTTTATTGCTGGCCAGCTTCATTTTTAGTTTGGCAACAACTAGGTGGTGGTCTGAGCCAATATCTGCTCCTCTTCTGTTTCGTACATCTAGTAATGTGCTTCTCCAGTTCTGCCGTATGGTAACGTGGTCGATTTGATTCTCTGTTTTATTTGGCATTTTTTGTGGGGGAAAATGCTGCCTCCTATCATTAATTCATTAAATGTGCAGAAATCTGCAAACATTTCTCCATTTTCATTTATGGTGCCAAGTCCATGGGTGTCCATACTTTTCTCTCTCTCTCTCTGTTGTCACTTCCCACTTTGGCATTCAAGTCTCCCATGACGATCAAAACATCTCTTGTAGGTATTTTGTCAACTATACTTTGCAGTTGGTCATAGAATGTATTTTTGTCAGTATCACTTGCAAGGTTGGTGGGAGCATAGCACTCTAATTATTCATTCTGAAACTGGTTCCCATTCTAAAAGACTTTTGAAAGCTTCCTTGTTTAGTAGTAGTGCTACACCATTTTCATGTAAGTCATCTTCTTTTTCCTTTCCAGAGAAGAGAAGGTTTCTCCTGATTGCAGTCTTGTTTCACCGATTGTGTTCCATCGAACTTCACTCATTCTGTAGTTTGTAGTTGGCCTTTTCCTTGGCAATTTGTGCACATCTACCTGGTTCTAGTAAAGTGCGGACATTCCATGTTCCCAAGTTAAATGCTGCCTTCTGAATAAGGAAGTGTTTCTTTTTCATTGGTTTAAGTAGAGTAGTCGGCCTCACAGGATTCGTTCGACTTTCCCTGCATAGCTTCATAGGTCTCCTTTGTGGAGCTCTACTTTCTCCTCTGACAATGTTTAGTGTTTGTGCTTTTGTTCTGGTTTCTATAACACTATTTTTTTTTCCATGGACAGGTTGTTAGCCTATCGCACAACCCCTGTGTCCCGGGGAGGGGGATGCACCTTTTGTCTGGCCTCTTTCCTAACAGACCTGTCCGGCTTGGTAGTACCTGCCAGGAGTGATGAGCTCCCGCCGGTATAGCTCTGAGGGTCATTGAGGCACTCAGCTGTCACACCATGGCAGTTCTGGTCCTTATGTTATATATATTAATAACTTAGATATCTAGAATCAAGATCTATGTCAAGAAGAACATTATAATTATGAAATATTTATGATGAAAATAAGAATAAGACTATATAAGCGTAATAAGGTCCATGTCCATATCCTCTTAGACTTCTGTTAACTAAATTCTCAAATTCACACATTGTTACTTTACACACTTACTTGACATAATAATAAGACTTCCTAAAGTTTATTTTTACATTTGTATATAATTACTAATGAGCTTTTCTTGGACGATGTGGAGATAATGTGCAAAGCATTTAACTCTCTCTATATATATAATTGCATATTTTCAGCAAAAACACTGCATTGAATAGAACTTTTCCTTGGTGTTATACTTGACACTAGTGTGCTTCTCAGCTCATTTTTATTAGTTTATAAATGTCTGCTAATACTTAGCATGGACCATAGTTTCTCTTTTACTAGGGTTTTTGACAATCAAAGATAGATGAATAGCAAGGCAGATTATCATGAAAACTTGGGCAGAAGTACATGAGATTATATATTATAAAATCTGCTAATGGGTCATTGTTCATATTAAATATATGAGAGTATCTAGGCAATAGCTTTTGTTCATCAAATTCTGTATGATTGAAATGCTGAGATGTTTACAAATTATGTGATCAGTTTGCTTTGCTGGCAATCATAGTACTTTCTATTATGTCATGACAAAGACACATGTACTAGTTTACTAAAAGATTACTTGGTACATTTGGATTGGGATAAAAAAAAAAAGAAGGTACATAATAAATAGCATAATATAATGTGTACATTGTACAAACAGTTTGTAAATTTATTACATATTCTTCTTGTATATATTAATATTTCAGTTAAGCTATTTATGCTTTCAGGTATTATAATTTGTAATTATTTTGTAGGCTCTGATGATAAAAAAAGAAAATGCAAGTGCTTTCCTTGTCTCACAAAATCTGAGTCATTGGTTAAAGAAAAAGCAAGTGTTAAACCAGTTGTGATGTAAGTATGTAACTCAGAAGCTACTGATCAAAGGTCTTTATTTCTCTGCAGCTGGTTGCATACCCATTAGATTCATGTTTAAATATGTGCATGTACCTGCATAGCTTTTTCAAAAAAAACTGACAAAAAATGTTTAAAATTCTAAAATGCACACTATTAATTTTCAGAACAAAATTAAGTCATTAAAATACTGTTAAAATCTCTATATTTAAGTATTTAAAAAAATATTAGATATAATTACAGAGAAAGACATTATGCCTGAAGATTTCATGTTTGTTATTATCTTTTTACCTATACCTTCTCTATGGAACTATTTTTAGGGTGCATACAATTTCATAGCACAAGGTTAAAAAAAACTAGTCTCACGCATTTCTAAATTTAAAAAAAAAAAGAACAATGTTTAATTATAAACTACTCTTTGTTGTTTTGCCCAATAAATTGGTAGAAATGTAGAAATTTGATTAAGCTAAAAAGTTTTTAAAATATTTTAATAGATGAATTTTTAAAAATCTTAATTTTCATAATGTTTGTCTTTTTTTTAATGCAGAAAAATTGTTTTATTAATTGGCTGGATTATCTTCATACTTCTGGCATGGAAGGTTTCTATGATACAATTGGACTATTCTGAGTATGATCCTTATGAAGAACTTCAAATTGACAGAGTATGTTCTGCATATATTTAGTTTATATACACATACAAGTACAAATCTTTAAAAAAATCTTTGATAGATTTTAAAATTTCATAACAGTGTTTAGTCTTAATTTCAAATTAGGTAGATGTTTTTCAAAAGTTATTGAGAGAGACATTGAATGGACCTCATTCACCAATCGTAAACAAACAACATTTAGTCACGTGATCTTATTGATAAAACAATGAGAAAAACTGTCACGTGACAACCATCATGAATTAAACATGAGATCGTAAATTATATAGAAGAGATAGAGCACCACGTGGCTAAATTTTGTTTGTTTACGATTGGTGAATGAGGTCCATTTACATGTATGAATCCTGCTATTGATTTGTTCTATTAAAATGGGGTACAATCTATTCTGACTTTACTTATCAATTTTGGAAAGGCAGACTTTGCTAGTACTTGCATAAAAATGTGACTCCTCTTAAGACTATCACTATGGGTAGTTTTTCTTCTCTTTCTCTTGTTCAAGGCAGCCTCTCTCTGCCCAGCATACACAATGTGTGGCCTCATGCTGTTCAATCATGGCGATTACCTTCCACTTCGATGTGGTTAAGGGGATGTTAGTGTTTAATACCTTGAGTCTGGTAGCCCAGCTCTCCATGCTTTTTTATTATTTATTTTTCAGAACCAAGTCTTCTTGTGTCAATATTGCATAGACAATGTGTGAAATGGCTAGTTTCAAAACTTTTAGTTTTAAGATATGATCTTCCTTGAAAAATAGACATCACATATGAAAGCTGTTAAATACATGCTTTAAGTACATGTTTGTTAACCAACTCTCACTGCCTTACAGTTAGGTAGACTAACATTTTAGTAGTTCTGGTCTATGTGACATTTTCCTAGACTCACTTTAAAAGGTTTACCATTGTTACAAAACCTGTTTCCCTTCTTTTATAATAATAAATGTTTTTTTTTTTTTTTTTGTTTTTTTGAAATCATATGAGGCCAGTTAAGAGAGTGGCATGTGGTTTAATTTAATAATCACAAGTCCATGTAGTTACTTGTTAATTGTCCTGTCTCAATTGTCTAACAGAATGGAACATTTCCTTTCAATATTTAAAAAGAAAAGCAAACCAAAAAACTATACTTCTTACTATTTTGTAAACTGTTAGATTGTAAAATTGATTCACATTTATGTTACATCTTCTTGTCTATCTAGTTTTATATAGTCAAAATGATTCAAATAATGTTACATGTTGTTTTATATCTTGTTTATCTCTTCATTTGAATTCACTCTTAATATTGATAGGGTGCAGATGTTGCTGAGATAAAAAAAGCTTACAGAAAACTGAGTAAAGTTTACCATCCTGACAGAGAGACAGGTGATCCTAAAAAGTTTATGCGAATTGCTAAAGCTTATGCTGCGTAAGTATGACATTAAAGATGCAACTGCTTCATTCACTTTTTAATTGTAATTTTTCGTGCTGTTATTTCTTTAACTGTCTGACGACTTTACTTATATACTGTGGCAGACTATAAAGTCCAGGTTGTCACTGACTGTGTATGACCATTAACACCTAAAAATTGCACTGGAGCAATTAGTTTCTTTGCCTTGTCATTATTAACTTGGCAAAGTTATGGTATGCATGCTGTTGTTGTTTGCCTGCCAGTACACCATGAGCTAATGTCATTATTTTGTTTAATTTAAAAGAAGCTGAATTATTTAGTATGATTAATTTTGTATAGTGGTTAAGAACTTAACAAAAAATAATGTGTTACTGGAATTTTAGAAAAAGAAATTTCAATTGGACACTCCAGTTTTGAAGCAATTACATTGTGTCCTGTGTTTCCAGTAAACAATCTCAGTAGGTTTTGATATTCATGAAAATGAGAACTACCAGATAATAGCAAAAATGTACCAACAGCCATTTTCTGGTGAACTTACTTTTGTTTATATATTTAGAATGCACTAGTCAAGTATTGCAACAACCTGAATTAAACTCTTCTATATTTGTTCACACATTTTAGTTTTCTATTTGACTATAAACTCCTTAAATTATATCTCAGCACCACATTTTTTAGAATGCATTTTGTCCTATTACAGTTTAACTGATGAAGAATCAAGAAAAAATTGGGAGGAGTATGGAAATCCAGATGGACCAGAAGGTGAGTTAACTAGGTCCTTTTTGTGTTGTTTAACATTGTTTACATTTATTAAATGTTGTTTTTTTAGAGAATATCTTGTAAACAATGTACAGGTGCTAATGTTTCAGATTGGGCTGTAAGTTTTCATCATGCTCTGGCTATAATTCAAAAAACAGAAATGGAAAAGTGGTTTGAGTGCTGGGACAAGTCCCAAAAAGCCTGTGGAGTCTGGGAGCGCATGAGGCGCCCTGACCGCACTTCCCCGTGGTGGAGGCTGTCCAGGCCTGAGCAGGCTATTATAGCACAGTGCAGGACAGGCCACTGTCCTGTTGGCTCATATTTCTCTCAGCTATGGCCAAATTTTGATTCACAGTGCCCCCGCTGCGGGGTAGAAGAGGAAACCGTGCCTCATATTCTTTTTGACTGCCCCAGACTTGCTGATATCCAAAAATTCTCGACCTGTATGGTGACGCACTGCAAAAGACAGCAGGGTTTCTGTCCAGGGCTTTTGCAAGAGAGGATTTAGGCCTCTCAAGCCCTCACTCAAATGGAGTTTGATGATGATGATGAATGTTTCAGATTAAAAAAATAATTTTAGCTTAAAAAAAGTTATGTAATAATCTTTTTGATGCTACATGTTTTTTATGTAGGCTTACGCTGAATTTTTTTTTCAGCCACACGTTTTGGGATTGCTTTACCAAAATGGATTGTGGAAAGAGAAAATTCTATGTGGGTAAGAATTCTTTTTCTTA
Source organism: Biomphalaria glabrata (assembly GCF_947242115.1). NCBI lineage: Eukaryota > Metazoa > Mollusca > Gastropoda > Planorbidae > Biomphalaria > Biomphalaria glabrata. The sequence continues at coordinate 21,898,053 of NC_074716.1, forward strand.
TTAATTATACCTTTTATCACCTTTGTCTGCCATTTTAAAATCTTTGTTATTTTCCTGAAGCATATTATGTAGAAGTGATGTTTCCTAAGAGTGGCAGGCTTGAAGGGAAGCTGAAACCCACAAGAAATTAAAACCAATTGGGGCAGATGTGAAGCAACAGGCCACATATCCGGGTCTGGCACAACAAGGAAATATGATCATGTCCAGACTTTAGGATTGGTCATACCTACATCACACACTCCTTTATACTAAAAAGAGAGGAACCCTTACAGTATAATATATATATATATATATATCAACCAACCCATAGATGCCTGCCCTGTACTGTTGGGGGGCCTTGTAGACACACACTTTTTATGGATTATTCTGTTAATAAATTCTTCATCAACTTTATTTCATCAATCATAGATAGGAATTAAAACAATAAAGTGACAAAATAGTAAAATAAAAATAATATTAACATAGATATGTCATTTAAAAGTTTTGCAAATTGTTCAGTAACTAGACACATAGGGACGGAGCCGGATACCTAATTTTACTGTCTGGCTAAATCAAGCTCCTGCTGGATAGTACAATCCTGTGCACGTCTAGTCCTAATACTGGTTGATAGTCTTCTAGTGGTTTAACTTGTAGGCCTATATCATATTTTTTATTTACTCTGTTTTTGATTGGTAATGGTATCAATCTAATTTGATTGAACATGTATTGGAAACAAGCTCTATCACTTCAATTATATCTGTAAATGAACAAAGTTTAGCATTTTTTTCCTAGGTCCTAGCAGTTTATGGCTTAGTCTTCATGATCATCTTGCCCATTGTCGTGGTAAGTTTAGTTCATATTTGTATTTGTTCTATGCCTGAATGTGTTTGATGTTTTAATGAAAAACTGTATCAAAATTTTATTATTTCTCTGTGATAATGATCATTAATAAATTAAATGTTTGAAATCCTTACATTTTTAATGTCTACTCCAGGGCGTATGGTGGTATCGTTCTATCAAATTTAGCGGTGATCAAGTTTTACTGGAAACATCAAGAATCTATTATTTCTTCATTAGCAGAACTCCAAATATGATTCTTAAGCGTATGCTGTTTTTTTTTTTGTTTTTTTTTTACATAGCTTATTTATTTCACATTATTTTTAAAACATTTTTCTACTCATTTTAAAGATTTGTGAATAAAAGCACTTGTTGGCAAATACTATATGACAGCATTTCTCAACCTTTTAACTTTGGCCACCCCTCCCCCGCACACACACACAGAGCAATAGAAGAATGGGCAAAAAAAATCCATTTTTAGATGGTCTTAGGCAACCCCTGGCAAATCATCAATCGACCTCCTAGGGGGTTGCGACCCACAGGTTGAGAACCACTGGTATATGAGATCTAAGGCCATAATTAGATAGTCTAGGAAAATTTTTATGATAACACATTAATATGTTTTACATTTTTACCAAAATGTTTTTATTTTTTGTATTGAAAATAAGATTAAAATAATTTTTTTTTTATTTTATTCTTTTTTATTCTGCTGTTTACATTTTTTAAAAAAAACATGAACACACTTAAAAACAAAATGATGCTTGTCAACTTGTGTATATTTATTATTATACATTTCTTGCTAAATTCAATGATGAACAGTTCTTTTATTTGATTGGTATAGCTGTCCCCTGATTTGTTGACAGGTGCTGTTGAAGTGTTGGGCTCATCATGTGAATTTGATAGAATGCACAATGCAGAAATTATTGAAAGACCCACTGATAATGAAGAGCTCCCTGCTGTGAGTTTCTAAAATTCATTTAGTTTCTGAAATAACCTTCAGCAATTAAAGTTGTACTGAGCTTTATTTGTCTTCAGAGAGCCCAATTGTTCATATCTTTTTTTCTTGTAGCTCATTAAACAACTACAGAATGTGAAAGAAAAAAATCGTGAACGTTCATATTGTATCAAAACTCGTGCTTTAATACTTGCTCATTTTCAAAGATTACCTTTAAATAAAGAGACGCTAGCTGTTGGTATGTAGGGTAAAATGTTTTATTAATAATTTTTAAATAATTGTTAGATTAGATAATTAGATTAATTTATAAGTATCCCACTATTGATGCTAAAAATAAAAGTTAATGACTTATTGTTCTGTTTTAGACCAAAAATACATTTTGAAAAAGTGCCCCTATCTAATCAATGAAATGGTCCATACAGCTGCCAACTTAGTTGCCATGGCGATCAATTCAGGGAGAGGTGAGAGAAAACTCTTGTTTTCCTAGTTAAGATTTAGGAAACTTCTCCATACTGCCATTCTTTTAATTAGACTTCTTGAAATACTTGAACAAGATTTAATAAGAATGTTTTTGTTTCACAGTTGTTTTCTAGCCAATGTTAAAATTTTTATTTTTGTATTCTTATAAGATTTTTTTTTCATTTTTTTAAACAAATGTCCAGCTAATGTGAAAAGCAAGTAGTATTTTTATCTTTTGTTTCTTCTCTTTGTATGCACAAGGAGTGGTAGATATTTGAAATGTTTGTGGAGTAAAACACTAAAATTGCTTATCAACATAGAATATCACTAGTAGTAGTAGAACTCTTTAAATAATTGCTAGGGCTATCATTTTAATTAAAAATAATATTTGATTCCCTGAAAAGAGAAAGAGATATATATACTTGTTAAAATTAATCTAGATATATTGATGTATTTACATATCAATGAAATAAACCTCACAAGTTGACACTGTTATAATGATGTGAAGTCTGTTTTTTTCTATCTAAATTAAACATGCATTGTTAGGGTAAAAATACATTAGACTTTATTTTTGGGGAAAAAAAAATTCAATACTTAATAAATTGCATTTCTTACTTATAATGTATGTTTTGTTGGAAAGTTGTTGTTTTTTCTACTTTGTTTGTGGATGGTGTAGGTATTTGGTTTAAGTTTTTACTGTCTTTTTAGTTTTAAAAAAGTTTTTTTTTGTTTTAAATGGATTGTAATAATTATGATTGTTCAGATAGAAGAAAACACTCTAAACTTTTATAAATTCATTGAGAGACAAAGACAGCTAAAAATGAGAACAATTAGCACCAACTGCTTTTCTTGTTTTTATGTGTTAACATTTCCACCAACAGACAACCAGTCCCCACGCCTTGAGTCCATTGAAAACTTTATGAAGATGAGCCAAATGGTTGTTCAGGCACTTGATGAGAAATCCAGTCCACTACAGCAACTACCTCACATAACTCCAGAAATGTTACGCCACTTCACCACTCGAAAGGTTGGTCTATTATAATAAATTATAATTTTGTCATTTGATAAAAATATGTATGTGTTGGCCTGATGCTAAATACTGTTTGTCACAAATACAAGTAAGCTTACATTGAAGGAATAATATCAATTTTGTATGAATATTTTCCATCTTGAGTAATGCACATATTCAGATTTTATACAAAAGTTAAGTTCCCCTTTCAGACCTTGTGATCTATAGGGCTAATGATATAAAGGTCATCTGTTTCTGTGGCCTGTGGTCAACGAGGGTGTCATGTGGCCAACACAACGACCAACCGCCTTTACTTTCCCTAACTAATGTCAGGTTAGATCTGGGTGGACTCTCTTAAAATTAAAATCCCAGTCTTCACCAGGATTCAAACCCTGGACCCCGATTCAGAAGCCACTCAGCCACTGTGCCTCCAGATTTAAAAAAAAATCAAACATATATTTTCATTCATGAAGAACTAGAATCAGACATACTAATCCGCATATTTGTAAATTGGTCCATAAAATCACACATTTTATCAGAAATAGCTGCTATAACTACATTATAGTCTAAGTTATCTTTGACCTCTTTGGTGAAACAATAAAAATTAAGTCTAATTTCTCATCTCATTCATCTAGGTGTAAAACTTCATATCACTATAGACAGAAATCATGTTAGTAGATGTGCAATAAATCATTCAAATTTTTACTTAGGATACATTGAAGATATGTGTGAACATGTTGCATTTAATTTGTCGCACTTGATGTAAGTCTCAACTTCATTTTTCTTCAGCGTGATATTCGTCACATTCGTGACTTTGTAAATATGAAAGATGAAGATAGACGTATGATGTTGCGTAATTTATCAGATAATGAGTATTTAGATGTGATGACTGTCTGTGCTAACATGCCATACATAGAGATGTCTGTTAAAACTGAAGGTAAATACTTCTTTGCCTATTCAGGTTTCTACATACATTTTTTAGTTACAGATGAAATAACATGAATTTTGTATACATATTGTATTTCCTTGATGACTTATTATCTGTTACTAAAACCAATGTTGTAGTGTTGGATGAGGAAGATGAAACTATCACTGCTGGCTCTATAGTTACTGTGACAGTCAAACTAGTCAGAAAAGACATGGGGGAGATGTTTGAAAACCAGATTCCATTAGCAACACTTGAAGATGATACATCTGAGCATGCAGACAATGACAAAGAGGAAGAAAATGAAGACAAAGAAGATGAGGACAAACAGGTAAACAAAAATTAGTTTGAAGGGGTAATTTTAAAGATACATTTTCAAATGTAAAACATTACTTGCATATGGAATGTATTCACCATTACTATATGTTTAATAAGTTTGTCTAGATTCTTATTTGAAAACAAAATAAATGTTGTATTGTAAGGATGCTCAACAAGAGTTGGCAGGTCATGGAGATCAGGCTGGCAAAGAAGACAACAAGAACAAAGCTTGGGACAAAAACAAAAAAGCCAAAAAAAAAGGAGGCAAAGTGAAGAAGAAGACTAAACAGGTCTATCAGTGGAAGGCAGTAGCTCAAGCCAAGGCAGAGAATGCCAGTCAAGCTACAGGCGTAAGTTGTAACTATGCTTTCACCACTCCTAAGTTTTAGGTGGGATGAAAGGGGGGGGGGGGGAGGAGTTCATTCTGTTTTTGCTTATCAGTCATTAACTTTCTTAAAGAAGCTTACTTGTGCTGGGTACTTTTCTAAGCAACCTTAAACAATGTATCTTTACTTTGGTTCTTTGGATCCTAGAATTGACACAAGTTAGTCACAATAAAGTTAGGAAATTGTATGATAATAGCATTCAACTAATTTACACTCAATTTTTGTATGTAAAAGAGACAAAAGTTGATTCAACTTCAGAGGTGAGATATATACATAGAAAAATTATTTCAACCAAAATACTAACATTTTTCATCTTTATCCTTATTATACCATACTGGGTAACTAGCTTCAAATCCAACATATGTAATTGTTATAACAGAAGAGAAATATTAGCAAAGGCACCAAAAATCTTTTTTTGCACAGCCTGATTCACACTTTTGTAACCTGATGTTAATCATGTAATTATGCTTCTATTTTTTTTAAAGTATTTTTATTTTAGACGTTAAAGTGAAAGTTAAAAAATTTGAATAATACTTTATGTAATGCAAGCTACCATAGAATTATCTGTCATTGAAATTGTAGAATTTTTCTTATAAATATTAATATTAGCTCATGGATATTGTTCAGATTGTCTAGAGTCCGAGATGGGTATAATAAAACAAACTTTATGACAGATTTACTTAATTTCAGGCCAAAGCCATCACAGAAAGTGATTCTCCTAAATCAACCAAACCAAATAAGTCTGAGAGAAAAGAAAAGAGTGATGACGTTGAAGGAGATGATGTCTCTGAAGAGGAAAACAACGTCTCAGAAGATGAAGAGGAAGAAAAGCCTGAAGCTTCAGCAGACAAATCTAAAAGTAAAAAAGATGATGATGATGAAGAAGATGATTGGGATAATTACAAATTAGAATCAAAAAAAGAGAACTCATTAGAAACCAAAGTCAAAGAAAGTCATCCTGTTCACTGCCCTTACTTTCCAGAGGTTAGTTTTCAACAGCTCAATACTTTGTTTTGTCCATTGAAGAGTTTAGTTCATTATTTTTTTCAGAATAATTCATGTTTTAAGAGTATAAAACCATCTTCAGACACCACTTGGGATGTTTTTTTTAATCTGACACCATTTTGAGAGCATTACATCCATGGTACAGTTGGCCTAATAATGCCTATTGGGACCCCTACCGTGGTGTCTCTTTTTTAGTGAAACCCAGATATTTATAGCTATTTTCATATATATTTCTTTAAAATTTTTGAGACAAAGGTGCCCACACTGCAGTGTACCCTGGAAATTGAGTATTTTTATTTTAAAGGTATTAAAAGTATCTAATATATTTTTCAAACTAGACATATTTATCTACTTTTATTTTATTTATTTTTTTTTCCTTTTGATCATAATTTGCCTTCTCTTCCTTTGTCTTGTCATTTAAAATAAAATAATTTTGTTCTGATATTTATGTTCTTCATTAAGTCTTAAGATGTATGGTCATGTGATTTAAACTATTATTTCCAGCAATGACATCTTTCTGTTGTTCTTTAGGTGAAGCAGGAGGCCTGGTGGGTGTATGTAGCTGATAGGAAACGTCACTTGTTGATAACTGTCCCCGTCCATGTTTGCAGTTTGAAAACTGAGGAAAAGGTATTTATTGTAATAGTGTGGAGTATTAAATAATTCAGACAGTATTACTGCATTAGGTTCAGTACTTTTACTTTTTATTCCAGTTCAACTAATTAATCTGTTAACTGTTTGACTGATTTATAGTAGGCCTATTAACAATGTTTCTCTTACTAGATTGAATTGAAGTTCTCTGCTCCTGCCAAGCCAGGTCATTACCAATATGTTGTGCATCTCCGCTCTGACTCTTATTACACTGATTTTGATCAATCCCAACTTATTAAGGTAAGGAAATCAAATATTTGTTGGATTGAATTGTTAACCTGATGTCAAGGTGACCTAGTTGAAGTAAATGTCAGGGATCACTTTGGATTGGAACCCAAAAAATAATCTTTGAAAGTGTAGGACAGAAAAACAATGGTTGACATTTACTTTTCAATAATAACAGTTGTCTACCTTCTTATAGACTTCTACAAATTAATGACTGGTAATTATTTTAACCCAATAGCTCCAAATGCAGTAGGATGTGTTCTTTACTGTAGAGACCAAATTCAATAAGATTTAATTGCAAGTTAGCAAGTTTTAAACTTTCATCATGACTTGTTCAGACTGAGAACACAGGTGTGGTGACTCTTTAGTGACAAATGGGTGTGTGTGTGTAAAGCTTCCTAAAATTTTTAAAATGAAAGTGCTGATATGGCAGTATAGAAGGCCTACATTGTCAATTTAGTATTTTTGAAGATTGTTTTTATTCTAAAGGTATTAGAAAATATTTTTTTTTAACTAGACATATTTATCTATTTTTTAAATTGTATAATTATTTTGTGTATTATATTAAGTTTTTTTTAATAGATTTTTTTTTACAGCTCCCTCTCTTTGCTTTAAATTTGGAGGGTAGCTTTTCAAACTAGAAATGGGAGTTATTGGGTTATGCTAATTGATTTACTCATACAAAGCTATCAACTCAATTCATTCAATTCCTAAAAGAAATAATCAATATGCAGTTTTTTTTTAAGCAAAAGGTAGCCTGATCCAAAAACTTGTTCTTTTAATGACTTTCAGTTGGATGTTCATGAAGCTAAAGTGATCAAAGATCATCCACAGTGGAACATTTCTGAAGATGAGGATGAGAAAGATAAAGATGATGATGACAGTGAAGAAGATGATTCTGATTATAGCTCTGAGTCAAACGAGTCAGAATAAATGATCTTGATTTGTATTTGTTGACATTATTTGAGAGTGATTCATGAAGAGTTTCATAGCTCCTAACCAGACATTGGCATGTTTCTGTAACTTGCTGTTATAATGGAATCTTACTCGCTCCATGAATTGATTGATTCAACAATCAATGTGATGAAAAGTGAAAACTTACTGTCTATTTTAGTAATTGTTCATTGAGCTCATATACTATAGGGGACAATGGCAACAGATTTTTTAACTATTCTGTTTTATTCCATTTTTTGTGTGTGTGTAAGAGTTGATATTTTGGAGATGAAATCTAGGTTTCGGGTCAATGTTTTGTTTCTCACTCACTAAAGGTGTATAGTTATAAATAATTGTTTTGTGTTGTTGATCCACTGTCAATGTTTTGGCGGGTACCAAATTGTGGACTGTGACCTACCTGGCATTTATTAATTCCCTTTGGCAATTTAGATTACAATTGAATCATTTTGGCATTCTTTTCTATTTATACAATCAGTCTAGATTTTATCAACATTTTGCAAATGAAAATGTATTTGTAAATATAAAAACAAAGGTTGTACCAATTAAATCCTACGTTAGGGCAATTAAAGTGGAAAGTCTAAACTTTGATCTCTTTTTTGTAAAGAAACACATTTTGTTTTCTATACATGAAATCAAATTTTATATTATATATAAGTATATATATATATACTCACATTAATTGCATACAGAACATATTGTCTCCTTTTTTTTTTTTGTCACTCCAAAGCAACTTTAAAATATTTACCAGAAGCTTAATTGTTCCGTTAAGGTAACTTAAAAAAAACAACCTTTAAATGATTTTGTCAGGCTTAATTCAACAAAGCTGGACAAGTTTCATTGCTAAAATGTGTTATAAATTATTGAAACATTCAACTCTTGTTATTTTTGCCTGCTTGTCATGTTTATTTATTGATTTAATTTTTAGTTCAATGACATGTAAAGAACTAAATTTTAAATAAAAAACATTTAAATGCAAACTTCATTTTTAAAAGTCTGTATTTGTGTGTATTTGTTGAATGTTTGTTCAATTTCTGGCTCAAAATTCTGAATTTGCCTCTTAAAATTGTAAACATTTCTCTACTCTCATTAGATTGAATGTGTTATTATTAGTCTAGCATGAGTACAAGTCTGAACATTTTGTTATACTTTTATATTGGATTATTCTTGTATTTTGTTACACATTCATTGAGCATGCTCTCCTTTTCATTATTTACACATGACAACAAGACATGAAGTAATAAGCAGCCATGTTTGAGAGAGAACATTATATCTGAATGTGTGTTACATTTGTAGAGTTTAAGGTTGTAGTTTGTCTTCCTAAATATGTCATAGCAGTCTGTAGTTTGGTACATTTGTAGAGTTTAACATTTTAGACTGTTCCTAAATGTGTTATAGCAGTCTGTAGTTTGGTACATTTGTAGAGTTTAACATTTTAGACTGTTCCCAAATGTGTTATAACAGTCTGTAGTTTGGTACATTTGTAGAGTTTAACATTTTAGACTGTTCCTAAATGTGTTATAGCAGTCTGTAGTTTGGTACATTTGTAGAGTTTAACATTTTAGACTGTTCCTAAATGTGTTATAGCAGTATTTAGTTTGGTACATTTGTAGAGTTTAACATTTTAGACTGTTCCTAAATGTGTTATAGCAGTCTGTAGTTTGGTACATTTGTAGAGTTTAACATTTTAGACTGTTCCTAAATGTGTTATAGCAGTCTGTAGTTTGGTACATTTGTAGAGTTTAACATTTTAGACTGTTCCTAAATGTGTTATAGCAGTCTGTAGTTTAGTACATTTGTAGAGTTTAACATTTTAGACTGTTCCTAAATGTGTTATAGCAGTCTGTAGTTTGGTACATTTGTAGAGTTTAACATTTTAGACTACTGTGTTCATCAATAGATTGAGTTGTTCACTTCCCAGTGTCCTTTGTTTCCATCGACTCACTGGATTAGCCAGTTCACATCTCTGGTTACTTTGTATTGCCTTGAAAGACACAAGGCTCTTCTTGTTTCACTGAAGATGTTTGATGTATCATTAATCGTAGAAACATGTTAAGTCTTAACTAAATGGTGGAGGCTTAGATGGAAAGGTTGAAAGCCAAGAAGAAAAAAAAAGAAAATATTGAAATAGTTACTTGCTCTAAGATACAGGTTTATTAGTTGCGGTTGTTTTTTTTTAACTTTGTTGCAAGTTTTTCTTACTTTAAGCTAGTCTGTCATGAGCAGTAAAACCTGGGTGGAAAATAACAACAAAATAAAGTTACAATAAGACTATATTAGCGCTTATAAAATGGTTGAGTTTTAATTAACATCTAGTAAATGCAGTGATGGTATTGAAAAAAATGGCAGGGGTTATTGGGTATTAACTTCAAATCAAAGAAAGTATACTGAATGACTAATACATATATGCCAAGATGAGAAGCTAACTTTGGGGAAGGGGGGGGGGGGGCAGCGCTACTCTCAGATTTCAGAGAAACTTGAGGTGCTGTACATGCCTGAGATCCATGGCTTCATCATTCTAATGGGAAACAGCTCACGTGCGGTTGTAAAAAAAAAAACAACCTGGAAAGAATTATAGAAAACAAAATTGCAATACATATACGAGACAATTTGTACCTGACAAGTTGACTCAACTTCAACCAATCGTGGCACATTTGTCAAAGCAGATAATGTCACTCAATCCGCATGACTGTAGACAAAAAGCTCTTTTGACGGATACATTTCTGCCACTGAAGAGCTTGCATGTATTCCTACATGTGTCGTCTTGACACAGCATACACAGGTCTAGGCCTGACACAAAACATATCTTATTAATAGCATGGACAGGTCTAGGACTGACACAAAACAGTATCTTATTAGTTTGACATATTAGGCTTGTCACGGTTTTGAACAAACGACTACATTATTCGAACAGATTGCCTCGGCTCACTTTCCTCTCATTCAGACAAGTGTTCACAAACCTGCCAATAGGCTACAAGTGCGTGTCCCCATTTCCATTTTACACCACAGAAACGTCACTAAGCTTTAAACAATCAAACCAATTAGCCTACTAGATCCATTTTGAAAAAAAAAATTTTTTTTACAAATACCGAAGACGAACTTATTCTGCACCTTTTAAATCGCGAAATTCTTCTTCAGCACCTATGTTTCTACAATGTATATAGAATTTATAGATCTAGATTTATAATACATTGCGTAAACAAATGAACTAAGTAGGCCTAGACACCCAGAGGAATGCTGCCATGGTAACGACATTTTTTGCTCTAGTGACTCACAGAAATGATCACGATGGAGAACTGTTAGCCTTCTGACCACGCAATAGTCATCTTCTAGGCAAACATCTAACTTCTGACCCCGCAATATAGTCATCTTCTAGGCAAACATCTAACTTCTGACCACGCAATATAGTCATCTTCTAGGCAAACATCTAACTTCTGACCACGCAATATAGTCATCTTCTAGGCAAACATCTAACTTCTGACCACGCAATATAGTCATCTTCTAGGCAAACATCTAACTTCTGACCACGCAATAGTCATCTTCTAGGCAAACATCTAACTTCTGACCCCGCAATATAGTCATCTTCTAGGCAAACATCTAACTTCTGACCACGCAATATAGTCATCTTCTAGGCAAACATCTAACTTCTGACCACGCAATATAGTCATCTTCTAGGCAAACATCTAACTTCTGACCACGCAATAGTCATCTTCTAGGCAAACATCTAACTTCTGACCACGCAATATAGTCATCTTCTAGGCAAACATCTAACTTCTGACCACGCAATATAGTCATCTTCTAGGCAAACATCTAACTTCTGACCACACAATAGTCATCTTCTAGGCAAACATCTAACTTCTGACCACGCAATAGTCATCTTCTAGGCAAACATCTAACTTTTGACCACGCAATAGTCATCTTCTAGGCAAACATCTAACTTCTGACCACGCAATATAGTCATCTTCTAGGCAAACATCTAACTTCTGACCACGCAATATAGTCATCTTCTAGGCAAACATCTAACTTTTGACCACGCAATAGTCATCTTCTAGGCAAGCATCTAACTTCTGACCACGCAATATAGTCATCTTCTAGGCAAACATCTTTCTGAACACACAATAGTCATCTTCTAGGCAAACATCTAACTTCTGACCCCGCAATATAGTCATCTTCTAGGCAAACATCTAACTTTTGACCACGCAATAGTCATCTTCTAGGCAAACATCTAACTTCTGACCACGCAATATAGTCATCTTCTAGGCAAACATCTAACTTCTGACCACGCAATATAGTCATCTTCTAGGCAAACATCTTTCTGAACACGCAATAGTCATCTTCTAGGCAAACATCTAACTTCTAACCACGTAATAGTCATCTTCTAGGCGAAGGTATAAGAATAAAGTGAGATTACCTAAGCCTGCTGATACACAAGTCAGAGCTACGGCCATAAAAATTACTACAATTAATTTCATCTTCCTTAAGTTGAGAGCTGTTAAGTCTACTGGAATCACTGTTTCTTTTTTCCCATCTGTAGCTGTCTATGACATTTTGTGTTTTTATAGGCCTACTTATCTCTATGACACTTTGTGTAGGCCTATTTATATGCCTACTTATCTGGAAAATGAGACTAAAGTATCTTAGAATATTCTGATTTGAAAATCACAATAATTATTCATGGGACTCAGAATAACAAAAGAAATTGGGGTCGTGGTGGCTGAGCGTTAAGCGCTTTGGCTTCCGAATTCCGAACCGAAGGATCCCGGGTTCAAATCTAGGTGAAAACTGGGATATTGTGATGTTAAGTTTACACAACTCAGATGGGTACCACCTTACATTACTTGGGGAAAGTAAATTTAAGGCGGTTGGTCGTTGTGCTGGGCACATAACACATTCGTTAATAATCGGCCATAGAAACAGATGAGCTTTATTATCGCAAGGTCTGAAAGGGTTACTTTGCCTTACTTAGTACCTAAAGTAGTTTCCTAGCCTGGTCCGAAACCCTTGCAAAATAGCCGGAGTCTTCATTGCATCAGTTTCCATCTGTCACCACTTGCACGAGGTGCTGCAAAGGACTTGAGGGGCTTTCTCTATGCGCAATCACTTATCTGGACAAGTTAGGGGGGGGGGAAGGGATATATCAGGGTAAATTTTACCTTAATCGGTTTTTAAATGCCTTATTTACAAGAGTAAAAACAAAAGGGAACGACCTGAATTCAAACTCAAGGCTCAACGCGTCTCTTCAAACCGACATACTAACCACTCTGCTAATGAGGTGCATATGACACTAGAAGATTGTATAGTTTTGTACTGCTTGTTTAAACGTTACAATTGGCAACCTTGAGCTCTTTTTTTCCTCCTTAGGCTTAGGTGCATTCGATTGGGTATTTCCGTTTTTTTTTTTTTTTTTTTTTTTTTTAAGAAATCGAAAGTAGTGCTTCAAGGAACATGTCTAGAATAGATTATTTATGATCAAATAGATGAATAGATGCTAGACTACTCTAGATCTACTAATTTTATAGATAAAGACGTTTTAATGGTAATATAAATATTCAGACTAGATCTATCACTGTGGGAACACAGAAAAAAGAACTGGATCGGATTAATATATAATTATATAGAATTATAGACTCTAGATCGTAGATCTAATCTGTAAAATTAAATTTAAATAATAAATAAAAAAAACACCGTATCTTGACAGTATCTGAGATGAGACATCATCAGACATGAGACTCATCCTGAGTAAACTGAGTGTAATTATAACTAGACTGTCTAGATCTATAACTTATTTTTATAAGATAAGATCATAGATGGTAAAGATGCTGGGAAGACCCATTCGAGCAAGATACTCATATTCGTGTTACATACATACATTTTCACATACATCTATCATACCACTTATGTGGTGAAGCTTTACATCTTTACTTATTTCTATATATAATGGAGGGTTTGTAAATAAACCAGAAGATATGAAGTATTAAATTCAATGAATAGATTATATGCCATTACAGTAACTAAGAATGAAAAAGCCAGACATTTTCACACTTTAGGCTAATGCCACATAGACAGATAACATGACTCAAAAGGAAAAAGGAAGACATGCTCTCCTTTTTCCTGACTTTTGGTAACCCTAAGTATGTATATACATCTAGAGCCATCTAGATCTAAATTCAGGTATACTTAAAGTTAAAAGAGTCATATTATATTTTAATAGTATCAATACCAAATTCTAGACTCTACTAGATCTAATAATCGAATTAGAGTTTAAAATTTGTAATTATATTCAGTAGTCAGTATATATATATATGAGATAAAAGCCTTGGCATCAGCTTGAACCATTATCCAGTACATGTCAAGACATTGCCCATTATGTGTTAAAATTTAGTCTTTGAAAATGATAAATTCATTCTTAATAAATTAACAAGAAAATGACTATTTGAAAGACATTTATCTATGACAAATAAATACCCTCTTTAAATTGAATTCTTTTCAGTTCATAATCTCATGGCTTTAACATTCATAGAGAAAGAGGGGGACTTGTTTACTTGTAGCAATACTGCAAGCTTAGCTCACTGTGTGAGTGAGGATTTGATCATGGGCAAAGGTATTGCTGTTGAATTTAAGAGGAGATTTGGACAAGTAGAGGAACTTCGTAAACAAAGTAATGTCTTTCTAATCAAATCATTTATCCATTATTTTTTATGATGATGTCAGAACTTTATACGCATATTATAAATATTATAGGCCTAATTATACTATTGACTTGGAAATGATTTGATCCTAATATAAAATAGTTTAATAATAAAATATGAAGAAACAAATAGACTTTAATTACTATAACAATAGTACAAAAACATATTTTGAGTATTTTTTTCATTCGACTGTGCAATATCAGAAAAAAAATCAAATACACTTCTCCATTGTTCTTTATTTATTAAAAATCAACATCTTCTACATTAGAAATCTGACACAAACTGAGACCATTCTTTATATTAGGCCTGAACACTGACCTGCAACATCGCAATCTGTGGGCTGTGGAGACCAATAGCTCGTTGCCGCGTCATACAGGCCTGTGATGTGACAGTGAGCTATTGGTCTCCACTGCCCACAGGATTGCAATGTTGCAGGTAAGTGTTCATGCCTTCTATAAGGATTGGTTTTGCTCAAGCTAATCAACATCTTCTGACTCAAACTATTACATTAAACCTAAGTTCCAATCTTCACAAACTTTTACTTGATATCTCCCACCATCCCCCCAGACAAATATAAGTACATCTTCATGCTCTTTGTAGTCAGTTAGGGGATTTGGGTAAGTACTGTCACCTTCCCCAGCATAATCCTTGTCAATGTCCTGTAATCTAAGTTGCAGAAATGCATGAAAGTTGAAATTTTATCAGAAATTGGGGACAATGAGGAATTTTAAAATGTACAAAAAGTCATGTCTAGAGTACAAACCATGGACCTCTGACTCAACACATCTGCTTAGCGTCAATACAAACATTGTAAACATATGACCATCAAAATAAAGAAAAAGAAACTTTCTGACTGCTAATGTTCACCAGTTCTGCAATTACTACCTAGAGTCAATTGCCATATCATTATTTAACGCCATTTTCTCGAATAAAAAAAAATTGAACCTAGTGCTGTCATTATATATGTAGCATGTACTCATCCTTCATTGTTTCAGTACTTAGCATCACATTGTATGTAAATCCATCAACTATAAGACTATGCTGAACAAAACTATTCCTCTAGAGTCTAGAACATATATGTATTTATTTAACCTATCCATCCCACCTTATCTCTTTACTTAACAACTCTACACATCATGAATAATTAACTACATATTCTGTACATATTCATTAACATTTAAACAATAAGAATAAACTAAACATTTATAGGGAAGAGTAACTCATTTATTCAGAAAAGCTATAGTAAACCCTATATTAGTTTTATTTTTCACTGTTTTAATGGTTGAAATCTCTGAATAAACCTATCTATTAATAAAATCAATATCAGTCAATAGTTTTTAAATAAAATTATTCATATACATTAAAGCTTATTATTTCTTTGAATTTATTTTTTTACTTTCAATGTTATTATCATTATTAATCTCTATATGAAGAATCTACAGTGGGACAATTTGCAGTTTTACAAGATGGAGAACGCTACATTTATTATCTTGTCACCAAACCCAAATATGATAAAAAGCCAAGTGAAGTAAATGTCAAATATTGCCTTCGAGAAATGCGAGACCACATTCTGCAGCATGGAGTTAAGGAGCTGTGTATGCCCAGGATTGGTTGTGGTCTTGATGAACTGGACTGGAAGAAAGTCAAAGAAATAATAAAAACTGTTTTTCAAGGATGTCCAATTACTGTGACTATATATCATCAAGGTAAGTTTGTTTGAATTGAACAAATGAAAACGTTAATAATAATAATAATAATAATAATTTTATTTATAAAGCGCTGTTAACAAACAAAATGTAGGCTCAAGGCGCTGTAATAACATTACAAACACAAACACGACATGTAAAATGACAATTAATCTAAAAAAGTTTTAAACAGATAGGTCTTAATGTTCTTCTTAAAAGTGGTGTAGCATGTTGTCTGTCTGAGATCAATGGGGAGTGAGTTCCAAAACTTTGGTCTGTGCACTGAAAAAGCCCGCAGATATCGAGTAATCAGTTGGCTAAGGTACAAGGGCATTTCAATGTTATATATGCACTGATGACAAAGTGTGGTGACCTTCTAATCGATTCTCGCTTTCACAGGAAGCCATGGAGCGTGCGCAAGAGCGTAGTAGCAGAATCTCGTCTTGTTTTTATAAGGACTATTCGTGCGACATTGTTCTGAATACGTTGCAGCTTGGCTATTTTGTCATCAGGTATACCTGCTAGCATGGCGTTGCAGTAGTCAAGGCAGGAGAGTATGAAGGCCACTGCTAGCGTTTTTATTGACTCCGTTGTTAAATATGCTCGGATCTGGCCTAATCTGCGCAGCTGCAAATAAAGACTCTTGTAGAGCTGACTTATGTGTGGGTCGAAAGATAGTGTTGAGTCGAAGAAAACTCCAAGATTCCACACTATATGGACATAAGGAACCTGGCAGTACATGATAAAAAGAGAATCTGTGTTTTCGACTTTTGAGACGTTGTTCCAAGTGCCAATCTTAATTATTTCTGTCTTGCCTTCGTTCATCTTGAGTTTATTATCAACCATCCAATCACTCACCCTTGCAAAGGTACCACTGATTTTCTCTGCCAGATGCGACACCTCTGAGGGTACTGAGGAATCGTATAACATTGACAATGTGACCCAATCTTTTCTTTGTAGTTATGTTGCTTTTTAAGTGGCTTGGATAATTTGTTACAGCTATACTCCTGTTACTTAAAAACAAAAACATTATTCATTGATTTTTTTTGTCTTTATAAGTCAAACCTTAAGCTTATTAGTGAGTGAAGAAACTAGAACTTTCCTAGGAATTGAATTGTTTCATTATTTTTCTGAAAGAGTTCAAAGAAAACTATGAAATGTAGGAACATTTTGTTTCTTTATAGGAAGTATTGTTGTTTGCATTGGTTTCTCATTTTTCTGTAGTAGTACAATTTGCTTTTAGAATTATTTAGACAACACATCAGTTTGAGCTAAGTTCATATTTGGTGTTTTGTCAGATTTGTCTTTATGTTTGGTTGCAAAGAAACACATTTTTCTGCTCATCTAAGGAGTATTAATTGAACAAAGAAAATGATAGAAATTGTTTTCTAAAGTGGTAGGGTCAAGTGTTTGGAACAAGATACAAAAATAAAATACTCAAATTTACTATTGATTCTATAGAAATAAGGTAGAGTAAAAATATTTAAAAAATTTAAAAAGAAAGGTAATGAAAAAGTCATTTACAGATTTTAAAAACTACCAACAATAAAAATCAAGAAATCTATTTGACAACACTTGACATGCTTACATTATTTGTTAACACTAGCTTATTTGAATGGTTTTCAATTTATTTACAAAGTTTATTTATAGATTTTCTCTGAGGACCTATTTTTAAAATATTTTTTTTGAAATCATTTTAATGGAAGATCAAATGGTTAAAAACCTTTCCTGGGGTATTTTCTTTATAAAACCCCAAGGTCAGACAGCATGCACTTTGTTAACCATTTGGACTACTTAGGATTATTTTGTTTTACTGCAAGAGAAGTAATTAAATTAAAAAAAAAGAAGACAAGAGATAAGAACCACACACATGAAAGAGACTCAAAGATTAGACTTAGAAATGTATCGTGACACACTTTATGAAGCTTTGTGATACCTAATGTTAAAGATTGACATAGTTAACTTTTTTAAAATTGTATATAAGTTCAGAAAAGTTGTCAGGCACACTTGGAAGGGGTAGACAGTTCTATACCTCTCAACCTCTTCCATTTTACAATATGAAGCTAGGCTCCTGTCTCTAATTAGTAAAGCATGTAATTGGTATTTCAATGTTTGCAGCCACAAAGTCAGAAGAACACAAACACACTTATCAGAGATAAGCAAGAATAAATAAAACTAAAGGAAAACTTTTAATTTTTTACTTTGAATTTTAAGTTACCTATTAATAATATGATTTAATTTGGTGTATTTTGTTTTTGTTTTAAGGATTTTCTTTCAATGTTAGCAGACTTGTCTCTTACTGTTTTAAGAATTTCATTTGTATTTAGAACTAACAGTTGTAAATATTTAAACAAAATAAAATATTTTTGATTTTTTTTCCACTACATTTTGTTTATTGTGTTAATTTTTTAATTGATTCATATTCTGCTTATTCATTTCAATTTCTTGTAGTTTTTTTTCAGTTTAGATTTAAAAAGCCATACTGTATACTGTTTACTTTGAAGATAGATTTAAATAAGATTATTTCATGATCACTAACAATATGAGTTTATAAAGCAAAAAAACATTTTTTCCTTTTATTTTCTTTGTTTAACTGAAATTGAACTGATTAAAATTTCAAATGTGCATCCAGAAATGAAGATTATTACATCCTAGCCAAATCCTCCTGCAGGACAGCAGGGGATGGCATTGTTCAGGATTCAAACCCAAGACCATTGCATACCACAATGCCATGCACAAATCCTAGTAATCATGAATGAAGTCCACTGTTTGTTATTAGGCTCAAGAGGTTCTCATATTATTTTAGTATTGAAATCTTTGTGCCAAGATGAACTATGATGAGCTGCAAGTATTGTTTTCATGCTGGAAAGTGGACACCATAAAGATTACTTAAATGGAACTGATAAGAAGGATATCAGAAAATCTCTTTAGTTTTGTCATCATATTAATAAAGTTTTAAAATGAAAAAAAAAAAGAAACAACAGCAAAATAACTTTAAAAAAAAATCCACTTGTAAAATAATAAATAAAGTTAAAATGGCTGAAATTTGACAACGAAGTATACACTTTCTGTTTATCATATATAATTTATTTCATAATAAGACAGTTTATATATAATGTAAGTTTATTAATATAATATAACATATTTATGTACTGAAATTTTGAAGTAGATATGAGATACTTGCTAACTTTACACTGTCTTATGTCTGCTGAGCATACTTTAGCCCCAGAAAACAACTCATCACAGTGTTTCACAGAAGTTGACGGAGATTTGTTTAACTGTCCTAGCACCTGGAGCATGGCACATGGCGTTGGAGAAGACTTGGTGATGAGGAAAGGCATTGCAGAGACATTTCTTAAAAGATTTGGCCAACTGGATCTGCTCAATAGTCAGAGTATGTTTCTTTACATTATTTAGTCATATGTCTCATTTTTTATGTTTAGATTTTTGTTGTTTTAATATTTTATTGCATGTTGTATGAGATGGTTGTCATTTTAAACATCTTTCATAGTAATTAAAAAAAAATATTGTGATTAGTGACAATAAATTTTAAAGTGGTTTGATTTAAAGAAAGAAATTAATACAAATAAAAAAAAATGGTTATTCCCAAATCTAGCTGCTATTTGTCATTCTCCCCATGACATAAGTATATGATTGAAAATTGGGTTTAGAACAGACTACTAGTTGGTCTGAACAAACTTCATTTGTATTGTTGAGGAGTTTGAATAGTATATCAGATGTGATTGTCTCATGAGTTAAATGTCAAATTCTTATTAGATTAGATTGATGACACATGCTATATCACTTTGAAAAGCCAAATTTAATACGCAGCCTACTCAGTAAATGCTTTCACTGTCAAAGTAGGAAATCAATCAGTTCAGAACACTCCTGCATATCGTGTTACTTATATTAATGGTGCAAACTTGTTGGGCATAAAATTAATTTTAAATTTAATTTGTGCATTATTGTTGTCTGTTACTAGAAGCCACAGTAGGCCAGTGTGCAGTTCTAAAGGACCAATCAAGATATATCTACTATATGATCATCAAAAAGTTGTGCAATCACAAAATCCAAGAGTCATCCCTGAGTCAGGCATTACTGTTCATGAGAGACCATTGCAAGATTCATGGCGTCAAACAGTTGGCTATGCCCAAGATAGGAACAGGATACAACAGTTTAGAGTGGGACAAAGTTAGGAGACTAATCAATGATGTCTTTGCACAAACTGACATTCATGTAACTGTCTACAATTATGTCAAATAATGCAGATCAGTGCCACATTTTTATGTTTTCATAGAATGTCATTCTAATACTAATCAAGATAATAGGTGACGCCACAGATGAGTAAATCATACTAACACATTGCATTACACACATGTGCACACATTGATGAGAGGGAAGTTGCAGACAAGCTTTTTCCAGGAGTATATATAAATATATATTTGTGTATATATGTATTTGAGTGTGTATACAAAATACATGCTTAGTTGTTGTTTTTTTTAAAGTAATAGTGTACACTTTTGGAAGACTACTAGCTGTTACACTTACGTATATATTTTAATATTATTATATTTTTTTTTTACATTCATGTTACAGAATATAAAATAAAAAATAGTTTTCATCACAGTTGGTAACTCCCCTGTACTACAATAGTATTACTATATAAGACTTTTTAATCTTGTTCTTGTTCTAAAAATGTTGTCTGTGTATGTAAAACAATTTTGCATTTTTAGTTTTGATAACAAAATGGTTCACCTCCACAAGTCCAAAAGTAACCATTGCACCTATTCTGATCAGATTTTCAATAGTGCTTTTAAGTTTGAGATCTAAATGTAATAGATAGACAAACAGCACACAAAAACCAAAAGGCTTTTCTTTATGGGGGCTGCTAATGTAGACCACTACATCTAATGTATATATGTAAATAAAATCCACAAGTGAATAACTCTATGTACATAGACCATTTTCTTGTCAATCTTTTCTTTAATTTTTTTTAGTTGGTGTGAACATATCAATATTATTCTCTTCTACTAGTAACTCATCATTTTAAGTGCAGCATTTTTTCTTCAGTCTATGAATTAATGTTAAAGAAATGTGCAATTGAAATCATTATGTCTATTTTGAACAATTTTATTACCAGCTGCTTTTCACTAACCAACAGCTGTTGGATTTGTAGCCAGATGATCATACCTTCAGTCTTGAGACTTCAAAGCCTCAATTCTAACACCTTCAGATCTTTAATAGTCCAGATGCCTGACAGACAGATTTGGATACATTGAAAACATGTGTTTTTTTTTGTTTGTTTTAATGCTTTGAGCTCTCTTCTATTGGAGATTAATAGTTTTTATGACAATACTTTACTCTCCTTTCTCTTTGATTAATTATTTCATTTTTTGGGTTGAAAATGTACACATAAATTTTATTATATGAACAAGACTTCACTTTTTCAAATCACTCTTGTTTATTTTTTTTTAAATCTAAAGAAACAAATAATTAAATAGTGGATAATTAATAAGATATCTGCTACATTTTCATAAACTCCAATGTAATCATCCTACCACTGGAAGTACTGAAAAGAACAACAGATTGGTTTCAAGGAATCACAGTGAAGTCAATACAATGTAACAACAGATTTGTATCAAGGAATCACAAGTTATAAAATGTAAGAGTTTCTGAGATCAAAAAGCTACAACTCATAATATCAATTCATTCACTAAGTAAATATATAGTACAATGCTTTTTAATTAAACTCTCTAATAGTTTTGAGATAATCTAAGGTTTTCTTAAAAAAAAAAAAATAATTGCATATAAAGTTGAACAAGAAATTTATTTTTAAAAACTAGAGATGAATAATTTAAATAAACTGAATGATAAAGGCACAGAAGAGTGTGAATCTCAGTTGTCTTTTGAATCCAATGAAATTCTGGAATGTTTATATTTCATGAATGGATATTTAGAATTGAATGTAGAGGAAGTAAATATTAAAATCACAAAAAATGTAATAACAATGTTCTGGCTCATATGATCTTGACACAAATAAGTTAATTAGTCTGATTTTCTACCTTATGTAGATGAAAGATCGTTGTTCTGTTGCTTGGGACATCAGGTACAAACTTCTTTATCGAAGTGAAATACATTTATTCTTTAATGTACACAAGTTTATAGAATGATTTGAATCAGTACGTCACAAAATAGGACCGAAAACATTTCAATAAACCAAATGACTGGAAACAAAGTTAACATATTCACATCACTGTGTAAACTTAACAGTAGCTAAAAATGATTGTACATAAATTTAACCCTGACATGATTTCATTCATTAATGACATAAGAGCAATAACTCTAAAGATATATTATACATCACAATAATACTGTTGGAACAAATCATATTCTAGTAACACAAGTTACAATCAATGTGTTGACTTCTAGACCACATAGGTTTTGTTTCCTACACTTTGAAGTTTCATACATCTGAGCTAGTTTTCTCCAAAGATAGGAAGAAAGGAATGTGAGCGATGTAAACACTTTTGCTGACTTGGTCTGGATGGTCCTGCAAGGAGACATTTTATAATGTAAACCGAAAAAAAAAATGTTTTGCTACAGAACAAATAACTTTTTACTATGTAGTTTTATTCAAATTGATTTGCCACAAGAATTTATACTATATACTGCAAAAACTAAATGTTCTTATCAATACAAACCAGAGATATGGACTCTAATGTTTTATTCCATAAGACTTGATCAAATGAAAATGTTGCAGAAAGTATTTTCCTCAAAGAATCAATGCTGATCTTGCTAGTGTTTGCTGTATCATTGTCCTGGAACTGACCCTGGGAGACAAATAAAACTAAGGTCATGTCCGAAATGTGAGATATTCAGGATAGGTTATGTACTATATTTAATAGCTACTAAATTTACAAGTTACTATATTTACTTATATAGTAATAGAAATCATTTTTTAAAACTGTTATTTAAAATGGTTTCAACTTAAAATGCCTTTAAAAAGAGTTGAGTCGAATAGTAAATAAATACAATGACAAGATGTGTCTGGAAAACTTCAATACATAGTTTAAGTTTGTTAATTTGTCTACACTGTAAAACAGGAAAAAAAAAGGAACATCTTTTCTACTACATTATTTTCTGTTGATCATATTTTGTTAAACTTAATATATTTATATATATATTACTACACTTTACCCACAGTCAAGGAGTGATATAACTTATTTACTAATACATAAAGGAATGATATAACTACTTATTAATACATAAAGTAATAATATAAATACTTACTACATATTTTTTTAACTCTTGAGGTAATGTCACCAAATCTATTGACTCAAAAGCCTCAGATGCCTTACCACTGATAAGTAAAGAATTAAAACATAATTTTTAAAAATATTTTAAATTATGAATAAATTTAAAGTACTTTACTGTTATTTAGCAATAATTTAAGACAAAGCATGGGAAAATATTATTTGAGGACAGGAAAATAGTTTTAATTTTAATGTATGATCCAAAAAATAATTTTTAAAACTTTTTTCTTAAAAAATGTCCTTATAGTTGATGCCCTATCAAGTGTTTTTTTTAAATAAATATTTCAACCTTTATTAGTTATGTAATGTAAGATAAAGTTTATTTTGTCATTAAAGACATTATATTATTGGAAATAGTAAGACATTTAATCTATCCTTGCCATAATTTGATCAGTAATGCTTAAGCTAAAATGGTAAGGAAAAAGTCTTTCAAAAACATTCTTACATGATAAAATCCCAGTTGAAAAACAAAAGCAAGACAAAGTCTGAGGGGCTTTTACCTCCTAGCGTAAATCTTGGGCATCATATTAATCAATATGAATAAATTTACATCTTACCTTAAACTTTCTATTGTTTTAGAAAGCTGATTCATTATCATAAACTCATCGATTCCAAAGGCTTCCATAGAGTTGATCATGTTGTACACCTAAAAATTATCAATGAGAAAGTTTTTTTTTTAAATAACAGAGATAAGTTGTTCCAAGTTTTGTTTTGTTTGAAATAATTCCTGTTGTTTAAAATCAAAAGTGCAACAGAGCATACTTTCCTGAAAACATAATCATGTCACAATTGTTTTTTTTACTTATACAGCTTTAAAATTTTGGTAAAGAAAAAAATGGTTACATTTAAGTACATAAGATGTGTGAGGTCTAAACATTAAAATGTATCTAACTTTTATAAGTAAAAAAAAATATTGTAACACAAGCCTACCTCTTCCATGAATTTTTCTTGTTTTTCAGAGAAAACTTTGGGTAACTGCATTTTTAATTGCTCATAGCCTAAATAACTGAGTATAATGAATAAAGCAAGACAGTCAAAATGACACTATGGTGAATCATCAAATGATTATTGCTTATATTTTATATATAAATCTTATATTTGATCTATTACATTGTCTTTGAAAAATCATTATAATTGAACAAAAATAAGCAAATTGTAAGCTGACCTATTGGATCCTGTATTTAGTCTATTGAAAGTCTGACTAAGCTCTTGTTCTTCATGTGTTTGTGGTTCCGTTAAATTTGTATCCTTAAAAGACAGACATTTAAACTTAGGAAAATGTCAATTGTGTTTATTGAGCTATTTTACTATTAAACCTCATTCAGTGCAAAACATTTTTTATTTACAAGCACAATTCCATCCTGGCTAAGAAAGGAAAGTTGGCCTGTATAATCTTGTAGGATTAAATTCAAACTTATCCTACTAGATCATAGTTGAAGTTTAGAGAAACTGGGTTCAACTGTTTTTAGGTAACACTTAATTTGTAGGATTTCTTAAAATTTCTACATAAAAAAAGGGACCTATAATACAGGCATACCGAGGTACTTTTTCCACAAGTAACTCAAACTACTAAAAAGAAAGTATGTATATGATCAAATCCCCACTACCTTTGGAGACTTTTGATGTTTATCATCCATGCTATCATCATCTTCAGCTTCTAACAAATCAAAATTGTTGGACATTCTAGATTTATTGAGATTTTCTGGTGTATCTCTGTTTTCTAAAGATGATAAACTTGGCCCACGACCTTCAGTTTGTTCTTTCTCTTGTGATCTGAAAAGTAGACAAAATATTTTTTATGTATTACTATTTGTTCCCCACACTTTGTCCTTTTATAATCACTGTAATTGTCTAGGATATATATATATAGGTGGTGGAGAGAAATTCTATCAACTCACTGTGAAGTTCTTGCCTGGTGAATGAAGATATTTCTTATTGGTTTCTTAGAGCTCATTTGCTCTGCCACTCCTCTTGTTCTAAGGTCATAAAATTACATCTTTTAATTATTTTACAATAAAAAATTAGTTGTTCTTTTTTTTTTGCATGCTTTATGTGTTTTACTTTTCAAAATCAGTTAAATTATTTTTAAATAAATGAAATTATCAATAGCCTATATAAAAAAAAAAATCAACAGGCATAATAATTATTATCTCCCTTGATACAGAAAAGTGATAGCTAAAAAAAAAGCAAGTTAATTTAGATAATTAAAATTTAAAATAACTTGAATAAAAATACAAAGAAAAAATAATTAACTTTAAACTCCATTGTATGATCATGTGAGCTATTCCTCATAGTCTAAATAATTATGTTTCAGAACAACACAAAAAACTAACATTAATTTATTCTTCTGTTTGATTGTCTGCTCCTGTGCTGGTGGTGGAGCTTGGGATTGAGCACGTGATAATGGAATGACATCTCTATGAAGCCCTGTAATTATTATAGGATAAGAAAATAAAAAAATTAATAAAAAAAATATCTGAAATAAATCTTATAAAGAAGGTTTATTATCAAGATTTGAACCACTTTTTTACCCTTATTTCTTTCGACACCTGTGGCCGTTGTAGGGTGGGCCTACATGAGCTTTAACAAGAATAAAACTTTAATGAAATCCAAAGGGTTATGAGAAATAAGAATAATTTTATTCTGTGTTTTTTTGTTGTTTTTTTTTTTAGCCTGCTTTTTAAACTATATAGGCCTAGTAAAAAAAAAACATACAGAAAATGTAAATAGAAAAAATCACTTTAGCAAATATTAAGCAATAAAAACTTTACATTTTTGTGTTAATTTCAGCATATTGTTAATAGTTAAATCAGTTGCCAGCACTAGAAAGAAAATGATGATGCATCAAGTTAAAAACAAATTAAAACAAAATGAGGAAAACTGCTGAATGTTTTATAATAATACATGCATACATCAAGTACACAGTCACAAGTATAATAATAAAAATAATAAAAGCTTATATTGAAATATATCTGTATTACACAAGACAGTTTCATACGTAAGAAAAAATCTGTTTGCAGATGGACAACAAATCTGTATAGTATACTTTTAGCAAACTCACTTACGATTACCCTTAGAAGGCTGATGACCAAGTTAATAAAACGTTCACACTTCAGTTTATATTCATAAAAGAAAGCTAGAAATGACTTTAATCCAAGTTCCAAACATATATAATATAGAACAACTGAATGAATGTTAAAATTAGAACTTAGCTAAAGTGTAGCTATACTGAGATCAGGGTTCAAAATAAAGTTGGAAGTAGGGAGAGAATTGTATTCAGTCTTTGCACACACTTATTAAATGTTCTTTTTTTAAATCTAGATTCTACATTTCCTGTGTAAATAACATACCCTCATTCAGGACTCAATGGTCCATCAAATAAAAAAGTAAAACCAATTTAAGTAGTCTACTGTAGGCTATACATAGCTCTAATGTAGACATGCTTACACAGTCCCAACTATGCCAGGATATCTAAAGAGTTGGACGAAATCAGTGACATTAAACAGACTAGTGTTACAAATACTTTCTTTCCCACAAGTCAAAATAAAACTAATATGGGGCCAATGGTGAGGGGGGGGGGGAGGGGGATAATGCCATTAGTGATTTAAATAAATGCAAAAAAAGTGTTTTCAATCAATCAATGACATTTTCATGATAAGTACATAACAAATACAATATTTTAAGTCAGATATTTAGAGTAAATTACACACAAGAAATTTATTCAACTGGTTCATGATAACTGTGTCATTAAAAAATTATCTGTGTCATAAAAAATACATGCTGTAACTCAAATCAGTATGCAGTATTACAAAATAAATGAAGGATATAATTTCCTCTATGAGTCCAGTTCATCTCTTAAAGGATATAACTTAAGTCATTCTAATTTCAAACATGATGGTAAAAAAAAAACTCTGAAAAAATTAATGTTTGAGGAATTTTTACAGCTTTAATAATTGAATTAGTTTTTGCATTTCTACTGAATATTAATTGCATTAGTTTTTGTGTTTCTACTGAATATTAATTGTATTAGTTTTGTTATTAGTTTTGCATTGAACAAACAAAAGTGTTAGCATAACTGTTAAAAATATTACAACTAAAAATAGCCTTTTGGTGATGGACTCAGAATTGTAATGCATGCTTGTGTATTTTATATAGCTAATTTTAGTCTACATCTCTATTAAAAAAAAATGTGTGAAAATAACTGACGCCCTTGGAATCCAAGTCTGGCTGAAATATTTGATATAGTGCGTCTCTCTTGAAACATTGATATTCTTGGGTCTTGCTGACTGCCGTCTGCTAGATGATGATGATGATTGCAATATATGTACACTTTTGAAATTATATTTTAAACTTTTAGAGATGAAAATGTTAGACCTATAAGTGTATTTTTAGTTAGTAACTTTATAAAGTCATAGGTGTAACCAAACAATAACCACTTTGTCACAGTTTGAACAAAAATATACTACTAAACATATATGTTTGTTGAAGTCTAACACTAAAGTCATTGGTGGGGATTATACACTGTGTGATATAAGTGGCCACTTACTCCATGTGACTGTACTCCATGGTGTTGTAGGACTATAGAGTGATGAGCCTTGATAAAGGGAATGGAGAATTGGTTGACAGATTGACTTTGGTAGTTAGGAGACATTTTACAAAATACATTTAGCAAGGTAACAATTTACATATAGGATAAAGACACATTCATCGCTAAGCCTAATCTACATATCAATGCATATCAATATCATGTAGGCCTAAATGAAACCCATCATAAAGGTTAAAACATCCACTGGAGATAGCAATAGGTCGATCAAATTTAAGAAAGTCTATTTTTATTAAATACTTTTGTAGGTTAAAGACAGCAAAGATTTTTAAAACTAAAATATAGAGAATAAAGTTCTATAGCTATATGAATACCCTTGCTACAGATTGGGACAATGTAGGAATGGTTGTTACTTCTGAATGATTAGTTTCAGAAATAATAGGAACATAGAAGTGGAACATACTAATGTCTTTTTTTCTTTCTTTGGCAATCTCTTCCAATAGGCCTAAGTTCACTTGATTGATAATATCCATTGAAAATCATCCTTTAAAATAAAAATATTTCTTAAAATGTTTTTGTTATTTGTTTTGCTGTTAATTATGACAGTAGAAACCGCCAGATCTGCGACAACCACAGAGGAATATCTCTTCTCTCTATTGCTGGGAAAATCCTTGCACGCATCCTACTAAACCGGCTCATGCAACACATAGAATATGGTCTACTACCAGAAAGCCAGTGTGACTTCAGAAAAAAGCGTGGAACCATTGACATGATCTTTGCAGCAAGGCAGCTCCAGGAAAAATGCCAAGAACAAAATGCTGACCTGTTCTCAATATATGTCGACTTAACAAAGGCATTCGACACTGTTAGCAGAGAAGGACTCAGGAAAATCATGTCAAAGTATGGCTGTCCACAAAAATTCATAACCATGGTGAGACTATTTCATGATGGCATGAAGGCTCGTGTCCAAGAAAGTGGAGAACCATCAGAGCCCTTCGAAGTATCAAACGGGGTAAAACAAGGCTGTGTCCTAGCACCTACACTGTTCAGTATCATGTTCTCCGCTATGCTGACAGATGCATTCACAAATAGAGAAAACAACGGGATAAATATATCATACAGATTTGATGGTGGCCTATTCAACCCGAGGCGGCTTAAAGCAAAATCAAAAACAAATGCAGCAGTAGTCAGAGACTTGCTATTTGCTGACGACTGTGCCCTAAATGCCTGCTCTGAAAACGATCTGCAGAGCATCGTCAGTGACTTCTCAAGAGCATGCTCAGACTTTGGCCTTACCATCAATACGAACAAGACTGAAGTCTTATATCTACCTTATATCTACTGGGAAAGCCTACTCGGATCCAAGCATCACTATAAATGGACAGGATATAAACGCAGTGGACAAATTCACATATCTTGGCAGCACACTCTCCAGAAATGGAAAAATCGATAGTGAAATCGACCTGCGTATCGCCAAGGCCAGTGCATCCTATGGCAGACTGTCTAAAAATGTCTGGAACAGACGTGGTATCACCACAAACACAAAGCTAGGGGTCTATAGAGCCGTCATCCTCCCTACATTGCTCTAGATCTAGTTTATACTAAAATAGACTAGATTAAGATGTAGAATTTCAATTTCTAAACTTAAAGTGTAAAAAAAAAGTGTAGATTTTCATTTCCAAACGTTTTGATCAATATTGTAATGTTTTAATATACTAAAACTAATCTACTATTTTTTTATTAAATTTAAATTTACGGCAAATGAATCTTTGAAACATTATTACTTTTGACCATCGGATGGCTGCCTGGTCGTGCGGTTTGCGCGCTGGACTGTCGTTCAGATTTATGGATGGCCCAGGGTTCAAACCCTGCCCGCTCCCATCCCCCGTCGTCCTGCGGGAGGTTTGGACTAGGAAGTAATTATCTTCAACTCTGAAGGAACATCCGAAACGTGTAAAACATTTTACATCAAAATTAAATCATCTCTTGAATATTATTTGCGAATATGCAGATCCGACAGGGATCCGACTTCGACGGGGGCCGCCTCTGAGTTTGTGTAACACAAACTCTCTTTGTAATCTTGTTATTTTTTATTATTGTGTACATTTTTTTTGTAATTGTAATACAGATGAAAGTATTGGCTTTTTAATCATTTAGGAACTTTTTATTTCAAATAATGATAATTGCTTATTTCAATTCAGTCACAATTATTTGCCAAAATTAACTCACTTGTTTGATTGAATAAAAAGTCAGGTGGGAATGATATCAAAAGCTATCAAGTCAGTTGAATGATTGCAAATAATGATGTGAAGTAACCAACCTGTGGACTCTGTTCTTGGAGGGATAGATGGAAGTCTTGGATGTTTTTTGAAGGAACCATAACTCATTGTGTTCATCCCTCTGTCTAAAGAGGTGAGGTCCCGAAACATTCTCGGTAGATGGTGCTGCAGTGGTTCAGAGATGCGATGAGGTAGATGTTGAAATGGATTGGGAGCAGACTGGGATACTGTAAACAACATTCAAACTGAGCAACTAGGTCATTGTTGTGCTGTCAACTCTATTTCAAATATAAATAACCATTTCCTAACTTTTTAAAATAATAAACATCCATAAGGGGAAATAACAATAAAGGGAAACTACTCTTCTCCCCCTATAAAGCTTTTGTTTTGGGTGGTGGGAGTGGTCGAATATCATCCGTTTATAGCGCCATTCCGTAAAAGTTATCAAATTCCAATTCGACCAGATTTTCCATTCGGCTATCACCCGCTGCTACGTGTTTTTAATCCTATCAGTAGAAGTAAGATGACATCTGAACGGATCTGGATCTTAACAGTCGTTCAAGTGAGAGCTCCTCCTTGTGAGCTCACAGAATGTTCCTAAATGGATTGTCTTTGTCATTCTTATACGGAGCACATCCCATAATACGGGCCAGTATCGTAGAAGTGGCATTGTCTCTTTACTGGCCATAGTGACCAAAACACCACGAAGTCTACTCTCTAATCCTGACATTTTATGCCCATAAAAGAAAGCTGGCACTAGAACTAAATAGCAGAGAAGTAGCAGAACTTCTCTACAGCAGAAGTAGATTTTTATGTGGAAACAAAGAGATTTATTCCAACAAACCCATAATCTCTAGACACAGTGTATAGAAATACAAAATATTATTAACCACCCAAAATCAGCGTCTCAGATCAAAATTTTATTATTTTACATTAAACCTTGCGCGGACACTCTGGCGTTGTACAGGGACCGCCAAATCAAAGAGAAGCAAAAAGACTTATTCCAACAAACTCATTTGAATGCGCATTGAAATAAAGAGACATATTCCAACAAACTCATTTGAAGGCGCATGGCAACAAAGAGACTTATTCAAAACAAACTCATTTGAAGGCGCATGACAACAAAGAGACTTATTCCAACAAACTCATTTGAAGGCGCATGGCAACAAAGAGACTTATTCCAACAAACTCATTTGAAGGCGCATGGCAACAAAGAGACTTATTCCAACAAACTCATTTGAAGGCGCATTGAAACAAAGAGACTTATTCCAACAAACTCATTTGAAGGCGCATGGCAACAAAGAGACTTATTCCAACAAACTCATTTGAAGGCGAATTGAAACAAAGAGACTTATTCCAACAAACTCATTTGAAGGCGCATGGCAACAAAGAGACTTATTCCAACAAACTCATTTGAAGGCGCATTGAAACAAAGAGACTTATTCCAACAAACTCATTTGAAGGCGCATGGCAACAAAGAGACTTATTCCAACAAACTCATTTGAAGGCGAATTGAAACAAAGAGACTTATTCCAACAAACTCATTTGAAGTCGCATGGCAACAAAGAAACTTATTCCAACAAAATCATTTGAAGGCGCATGGCAACAAAGAGACTTATTCCAACAAACTCATTTGAAGGCGCATGGCAACAAAGAGACTTATTCCAACAAACTCATTTGAAGGCGCATGGCAACAAAGAGACTTATTCCAACAAACTCATTTGAAGGCGCATGGCAACAAAGAGACTTATTCCAACAAACTCATTTGAAGGCGCATGGCAACAAAGAGACTTATTCCAACAAACTCATTTGAAGGCGCATGGCAACAAAGAGACTTATTCAAAACAAACTCATTTGAAGGCGCATGGCAACAAAGAGACATATTCCAACAAACTCATGTGATGGCACTCAATCCACCATTCTATATAACCAAGCTGTTCTGAACTTTTAACCTATTGCCTGGTCGTGTGGTATGCTGCCGTCGTCCCGCGGGATGTAGATTATCTTTCAGGTCTGAATGAACATTCAAAACGTAAAACCGAGAGGCTTGACTACCAACCAAGGGGGCTTGACTACCAACCATTTTTCTTCTTTTGTTTTTCAAATATTGCATAAGCTAAATGTAAAGCTTCGTTTCGGTGTGGTGGACTCAAGTTTTCAAGTACTCACATAGGCTAAATGGATTTTCTACACACTGAGCCATTTTGTCAAATACGTCTTTGTATTGTAGTATTGCTCAGTTGAATTCTTTGTATAACCCCGAGGCTTGGCTGTGTATTACGTGCCTATTATCTCACGTGCAGTTGATGATATAAGTTTCCTAATATTTTAGGCCTACGGCTTTTAGCAATCAATAATAAAATGTTATAAGAAGCATTCAGTCCATCGTCTTCTCGTTTAATCTCCAAGACACAGTGTATCGAAATACAAAATATTATTAACCACCCAAAATCAACGTCTCAGATCACAATTTTATTATTTTACATTAAACCTTGCGCGGACTCTCTGGCGTTGTACAGGGACCGCCAAATCAAATTTTCTCCACGGAATCCTGAATGATACCGCGAACCCCTGGAGGTCCGCACGGACCACTTTGGGAACCACTGAGATACACTCAGTCTATCTTATCTTATCTTCTTATGTAATACAGACGTTACTTCAAAAGGAAGATGATAATTTCATACGCGTAATACATTTAGTCATGCATATTAACCAATGACCTAAATTCTGCTAAGTCACTGGTTTTAACTGAACTAATTTGAGATTTATTACAGTGTTGTGAATGTCACGTGACATGAAAATACATTAGCTAATAAGATTGGCTCATTTGTATCAGCTATATATAGCTATGTAGTAGACTTACATTCCTCTTCTAAGTCATTGGGTAATGGGTGTCTCGGATGTAAGGACATGTGGTTGCTGAAATAGAAGAAATAAACTCTAGAAGAAAACACGTAGCCTACGAACAGATGTACATACAAAATATGTTCAAACAGATGTACATACAAAAGATGTTCAAACAGATGTACATACAAAATATGTTCAAACAGATGTACATACAAAATATGTTCAAACAGATGTACATACAAAATATGTTCAAACAGATGTACATACAAAAGATGTTCAAACAGATGTACATACAAAATATGTTCAAACAGATGTACATACAAAATATGTTCAAACAGATGTACATACAAAATATGTTCAAACAGATGTACATACAAAATATGTTCAAACAGATGTACATACAAAATATGTTCAAACAGATGTACATACAAAAGATGTTCAAACAGATGTACATACAAAAGATGTTCCAACGACATTAGATAATTTCTGACTTCATAGTGGACTAGATAAAGAATGACACGATGTTTTTTTTTATTACTATTCCTCTTATCAGCTTGCAAATTCTACATGGGTTAAAAAACAACAACACCTGAACACTGAGGGGACACGAATCTCGAAAACGGCGCTAATGATTTCCTAGTTTATATATATCTTTGGAAAAAAAATCCTAGTCAGTTGGCCACACAAGGAAAACTAAGGTTTGAACGTTATAATTTTTCAAGATTAAATTTGGCTTACGTCTTTTTATTTTGAACTAATGTGACCAGACATCCTGACATAGGCGTGACAGTCCCGCTTTGGACCGTCTGTCACGCTTTTCATAAAATGTTTTGGCGGGACCGCTTTTATAAAATAAAGTAGATCAATATCACACTTTTATTTTAAAGTCTTTCTTAATCTTTCAACAAATAATTTCAAAGTACCGCCTTGTGGTGCTTTCTTCTTATTAAGAGCAAAGTAATCCCTTGTACACAAAGTCAACAGCTTCATAAAGGAGGAATTGTCTTTTTGTTTTGTCTTTTTACAAAAATGTGGGTAATTTTAGTAAGATAGTTCTCTTTGTCCAACTTCATCGTCAAAATTGTTCAAATCACAAACATTTGACTGTGACAGGTGGGGAAATGTGACGTGTGTTTGGCGCGTTTTATGTCTAGGGGATGATTATTTTTAAAGCTATAACACACCAACCTATCAGCATATGAATCGGGAGCAGACACGCAACGAGACAAGCAATGAAAGATAGATACAAAAGTTAAAAATAAAGAATATTTATTTACATAAATATACATATAAGAATAAAAAGGGGGAGGGTTTGCATCTATCTCTAAATAATACTAGGTCTAATCATCACTCTTGCACCTAATAAGAGAGTATGTCACTTTGTCCTCTGACTTAGCTGGTATTCCTGTTGATGTCGCAGCTGGCTGTGTCCTGGCTTGAGGTTCTGCAGCTGGAGGTGGCGCTCTAGCGGATAGAGGGACGCCGGTGATATAGTTCTTGTGGAGTCTCAATCCCCAAAATCTAATATCTGTAGTGGGCACAGTAGGGCGGGTGGCCGGCTACCGTGGGCACAAGGTTACTGCGGGCAGAGCGGATCTGCCGTGGGCAGCGTAGTTGACAGGATATGTCCAGTTAGTTGCAGAGGGTTGGCGTAGCTATGACGTCTCACACAGATCTGAATCTATAGGGACGTCGCACCTAATAGCTTGACAGGTGGGCTGTCGAATAGGCGGGCAATGCCGATAGCGCCGAGTAGTAGAGTTGAGTAGATCTCAGTAGGCAAGTGCAGTGCTGAATAGCACAAAGCACATAAATAGGCAGGTAAATAATCCGATAAATAGATCGTTGATCCAATAAATAGGCAGACACCTGAGGGAGGCTGCGGATAAATAAAGACAAGTTAGGACATGTCTCTCATGCATCTTATCGATGCCCTCGACTGAGGTGCATTCGTCAGATTGGTAAAATTGCTTTAAAGCACAAAAGGGGAGATGATGACAGATGGGATTTGGAAAATAGATTGCTGATAGTAGCAATATAAAAGGGTACATAAAAGGGAAAGTAATAATATAAAATGTACATAAAAGGGGAAATAATAATCTCAAATAAATAACACAGGTGGATAGAGAAAGAGAGGGGGGGGGGTGAATTGGGCGGTGGTCAGCGACCAAGACGGCTCGTTTACATATGACCGTGGGTCGAGAACAAAGGAGCGCGCTTGAATGGAGAGGGTGTCCGTTCAAGCGGCACAACTCTCATTGGAGTGAAATGACTACAGGGGAGATAATTCAATACAGGGGAGCTAACTCATAACTCTTCTCTAGACGCAGTATTAGTGCGCTAGTAAAATTATCAAGGCGGTCAACCGAGATAAAGGAAATAAAATAAGATGTACAAATATATACATGGTTGCATCAACGATCAATTGAGCAACGTAGCATTAATAGATTAATGCGATACATAAAATATACATTAGCCATGTTCATGTTTTCTACTTACGACAGTGAGAAATACACAATGCACTAATTAAATATAAATGAAATAATAAAATACACATAGTAGTCTGAAGTGAGAAATATGCACAAAGTAACTAAGATGGAACTTGTGATTAAGTTCGGCTTACCACCAGGTATTCCTCTAGGAGGGAGAATAAATGAAGCAGTCCAGACTCGATAGCTCAGCTCGAATGAGAAATGAAAGAGAGTCTGGCCTGATTTAATTTACCTTATATACAGGCCTGGAGAATGTGGGCGGAAACAGGAAATGTCCTAGGCTTAGAATTATCTTACACGTGGGTGAATTAGACTTGAGATGGGATTCGCACATTGGGAGGTCAATGGGCGTGTTTGTCCTCGTGGACTCCTAGATCAAAGAGAGACATAGGAGAAAGGGGGGGGGGGAGTGACTTGCATTCCACACAAGGTGGTGTCCACTGCGGCTGTCAGACATCCTGCCGATAAGATCAAAGAGTCTGTACGTATCTTTGCCCCGGTCAAGGGAAGATAAATCGAAAGACGTGGCCTAGCTATCTCCAATGTGGTCGACTAAGTCTAGCCTGGAGGGGAAAAGGTGGTGCGGGTCGAGAATTTAGGGGTAGGAGGGGGAAATAATTAAAATAAAATAAATAAATAATGAAAAATAATAATTAATGCTGTGATAAATTTGAGTGACTCTGACAGCGAGTTTTTGACTTGTCACATTGACAATAATAAGAAAACATTTAATCACGCTTCAAAAACAGACAAATGAATTAAAACTGAAAGGCGGTTGATGTGCTAAGTTTGACTTCATAAAGTGGATGTTGCAAATCTTCAAGGTAGATCAAATCTGTTGAAGAACAAATCGCCAGTAAGAAAAGTTCTACACAAACCTAGTCACCGTCCTAATACATTTATCGATTTGTTCGGACTACGGAAGTAGTAACCCACATGCCACTCATAGTGAGCCTAACCTCACCCTTTCCTTCATCTAGCGATACATGTAACATAATCGTAGAGTATGGGCTATTTTAAGATGATCATTGTTTATGAATACCTGGGTAATCGAATTCCTCTGCCATGAAATAAATCTTTTGCATGTGTTGGCATGGCTATGGCCTTCAGCTTTTGAATTTCACGATTGATGTCAAATCTGAAATTAATTTGTTAAAAAAAAGTCGTTAGTGCATTGTGAAAGTAAAAAGTATTTTTTTTAAGAAGCAGCTTGAAAAAAACTTGCAAAAAATACGCTTGGTTGTTAGGTCTTTTGTTGGGTCTGAAAAGTTAGTGCCGATCAGAAGATTGTTTGCGTGTTTCTGTACGCGTAGTATTACTCTTGAGCTCGTAGTAAGAGACACTTAAAATAAAGTAAATCAACAGGTGTAGATAAAATAGGAAAGTTTAATCCACAACGGGAACAATCTAGTCTCGGTCTCTCTCTCTCTATAATAAAAGATGTTACTCCTAAGAAAGTCTAGCGTCAACTGTCTGTTTATCTAGAGCTAATCTACATTTTCACTTTGAATTCATTATGTCATCACACTTGCGCCTTTAAATCGACAACTTTGACAATCATTTGCAACCACTGAGAATGCTTTTTTACAAAGCTTATTTCAACTCTGTCTGTCTGGTACAATTGTGAACACGTGATTTCTTCCTTACCCAATAGCTCGGATCAAACTGAAACGTAACATAGTTTTTAATGTACTTAACAAAACATGACTCAATAAAAAAAAACATTCAACCATTAGCCAATTAATCAGT
The DNA here is from genome assembly GCF_947242115.1 of Biomphalaria glabrata. NCBI lineage: Eukaryota > Metazoa > Mollusca > Gastropoda > Planorbidae > Biomphalaria > Biomphalaria glabrata. Next base: position 21,935,350 of record NC_074716.1, read on the forward strand.
GTAATTAATTATTTTGTTTGATACCAACAAGGGAAATTAATACTTCAGTATTAAAAGATACGGCTAAATAGGTAGGGTTATGTCCCCTTAGATAATTGTACGCGTTATTTATCCCACACCCCATACTCAGAAAGCTGAAACTTTTCACAATTATTAATTGTACGTAACAAAACATTAATCAATTTAAAAATATAGTTAACAAATTAGTCATATTTTGGTTTTGTTTAATATCGAAAAAGGGAAATCAATTCTGCATTCTTGATATATACATTTATATATGGAATTCTTCCCCTTTGATAAAGTATTTTAATATTTTGCTTGTTTTCTAAATATGTAAGATTATTTATTTCATCTACTTCGGACAGCGCTATTAAAAAGATGTGTTTGTGTGTTCTAGGTAAAATGTTAAAAATCTCTTTCTTTGTCAATTGCATTCTTAAACATTCTTTTAAAAAATGAGCAAGTCACCTTTCTTCAAACTCGATTTGTTTTCCTCCCATAATCAGATCAAACTCAGCTCTGTGAGGAAGCATTTCTTTCTTTCTTTTGTTGCCCCTGACAGACTCGACATAGTCTACACCTGCCTGGAGTCTCTCTCGTTGGCTGTTACTAGAAATGTAGTGGAGAAATGGCACGATTGAACATTTATAAAAGTAGTTCCTCGTAAGTAGATCACAATTAACTCGGTAACTTACTGTTTCAGAAACACTAAACATTCTTAATAGTTTAACTAGTCAACGTGAACTTAAAACAATACAAGTTCGGGTAAGACATTAAGAAAGTCATTCAAACTTGTTTTTAAACAAAACAATAGAGTATATATACACACACACATGTACTTTTCTTTATCCTTGTGCTTTTTCTTTCTAGGTCCTACGTACCTCGAACAAACGTAGCAATCAATCTGCTGTTTGGTGTGATATGTTTCTCTTACTTCATCAATCTGTTGTTTGATGAGATATGTTTCTCTTACTCCAACAATCTGCTGTTTGGTGTGATATGTTTCTCTTACTTCATCAATCTGTTGTTTGGTGTGATATGTTTCTCTTACTCCATCAATCTGTTGTTTGGTGTGATATGTTTATCTTACTTCATCAATCTGTTGTTTGATGAGATATGTTTCTCTTACTTCATCAATCTGTTGTTTGGTGTGATATGTTTCTCTTACTTCATCAATATGTTGTTTGGTGTGATATGTTTCTCTTACTTCATCAATCTGTTGTTTGGTGTGATATGTTTCTCTTACTTCTTCAATCTGCTGTTTGATGAGATATGTTTCTCTTACTTCATCAATCTGTTGTTTGGTGTGATATGTTTCTCTTACTTCATCAATCTGTTGTTTGGTGTGATATGTTTCTCTTACTTCATCAATCTGTTGTTTGGTGTGAAATGTTTCTCTTACTTCATCAATCTGTTGTTTGGTGTGATATGTTTCTCTTACTTCATCAATCTGTTGTTTGATGTGATATGTTTCTCTTACTTCATCAATCTGTTGTTTGGTGTGAAATGTTTCTCTTACTTCATCAATCTGTTGTTTGGTGTGAAATGTTTCTCTTACTTCATCAATCTGTTGTTTGGTGTGATATGTTTCTCTTACTTCATCAATCTGTTGTTTGATGTGATATGTTTCTCTTACTCCATCAATCTGTTGTTTGGTGAGATATGTTTCTCTTACCTCTTCAATCTGTTGTTTGATGTGATATGTTTCTCTTACTTCATCAATCTGCTGTTTGGTGTGATATGTTTCTCTTACTTCATCAATCTGCTGTTTGGTGTGATATGTTTCTCTTACTTCATCAATCTGTTGTTTGATGTGATATGTTTCTCTTACTCCATCAATCTGTTGTTTGATGTGATATGTTTCTCTTACTTCTTCAATCTGCTGTTTGATGTGATATGTTTCTCTTACTTCATCAATCTGCTGTTTGGTGTGATATGTTTCTCTTACTTCATCAATCTGTTGTTTGATGTGATATGTTTCTCTTACTCCATCAATCTGTTGTTTGGTGAGATATGTTTCTCTTACTTCATCAATCTGTTGTTTGATGTGATATGTTTCTCTTACTCCATCAATCTGTTGTTTGGTGAGATATGTTTCTCTTACTTCTTCAATCTGCTGTTTGATGTGATATGTTTCTCTTACTCCATCAATCTGTTGTTTGGTGAGATATGTTTCTCTTACTTCTTCAATCTGCTGTTTGATGTGATATGTTTCTCTTACTTCATCAATCTGTTGTTTGGTGAGATATGTTTCTCATACTCCATCAATCTGCTGTTTGATGTGATATGTTTCTCTTACTCCATCAATCTGTTGTTTGGTGAGATATGTTTCTCTTACTTCTTCAATCTGCTGTTTGATGTGATATGTTTCTCTTACTTCATCAATCTGTTGTTTGGTGAGATATGTTTCTCTTACTCCATCAATCTGTTGTTTGGTGTGATATGTTTCTCTTACTTCATCAATCTGTTGTTTGGTGTGATATGTTTCTCTTACTCCATCAATCTGTTGTTTGGTGTGATATGTTTCTCTTACTTCATCAATCTGTTGTTTGGTGTGATATGTTTCTCTTACTTCATCAATCTGTTGTTTGGTGTGATATGTTTCTCTTACTTCTTCAATCTGCTGTTTGATGTGATATGTTTCTCTTACTTCATCAATCTGTTGTTTGATGTGATATGTTTCTCTTACTTCATCAATCTGTTGTTTTGTGTGATATGTTTCTCTTACTCCATCAATCTGTTGTTTGGTGAGATATGTTTCTCTTACTTCTTCAATCTGCTGTTTGGTGTGATATGTTTCTCTTACTTCTTCAATCTGCTGTTTGGTGTGATATGTTTCTCTTACTCCATCAATCTGTTGTTTGGTGAGATATGTTTCTCTTACTTCTTCAATCTGCTGTTTGATGTGATATGTTTCTCTTACTCCATCAATCTGTTGTTTGGTGAGATATGTTTCTCTTACTTCATCAATCTGTTGTTTGGTGTGATATGTTTCTCTTACTTCATCAATCTGTTGTTTGATGTGATATGTTTCTCTTACTTCATCAATCTGTTGTTTGATGTGATATGTTTCTCTTACTCCATCAATCTGTTGTTTGATGTGATATGTTTCTCTTACTCCATCAATCTGTTGTTTGGTGAGATATGTTTCTCTTACTCCATCAATCTGTTGTTTGGTGAGATATGTTTCTCTTACTTCATCAATCTGTTGTTTGGTGTGATATGTTTCTCTTACTTCATCAATCTGTTGTTTGATGTGATATGTTTCTCTTACTCCATCAATCTGTTGTTTGGTGAGATATGTTTCTCTTACTCCATCAATCTGCTGTTTGATGTGATATGTTTCTCTTACTCCATCAATCTGTTGTTTGGTGTGATATGTTTCTCTTACTTCATCAATCTGTTGTTTGGTGTGATATGTTTCTCTTACTTCATCAATCTGTTGTTTGGTGTGATATGTTTCTCTTACTCCATCAATCTGTTGTTTGGTGTGATATGTTTCTCTTACTTCATCAATCTGTTGTTTGGTGTGATATGTTTCTCTTACTTCATCAATCTGTTGTTTGGTGTGATATGTTTCTCTTACTTCATCAATCTGTTGTTTGGTGTGATATGTTTCTCTTACTCCATCAATCTGTTGTTTGGTGTGATATGTTTCTCTTACTTCATCAATCTGTTGTTTGGTGTGATATGTTTCTCTTACTTCATCAATATGTTGTTTGGTGTGATATGTTTCTCTTACTCCATCAATCTGTTGTTTGGTGTGATATGTTTCTCTTACTTCATCAATCTGTTGTTTGATGTGATATGTTTCTCTTACTTCATCAATCTGTTGTTTGGTGTGATATGTTTCTCTTACTTCATCAATATGTTGTTTGGTGTGATATGTTTCTCTTACTTCATCAATCTGTTGTTTGGTGTGATATGTTTCTCTTACTTCATCAATATGTTGTTTGGTGTGATATGTTTCTCTTACTCCATCAATCTGTTGTTTGGTGTGATATGTTTCTCTTACTTCATCAATCTGTCTATATCTTGATCTTCCTCGTGGTGTAAACTCTCAGGGCTGGTTGATAGTCTGGCACTTGACTCGGCAATCCAATGAGTTTATTCAATTCTATTGGGTTAAAAATGTGCAGCATTCTATCGTAACATCTCTATTGTGAACTGTCGATTTTTTCCCACATTTCTTCCTGGGCATTTAATTTCACAACCTACTTTTTTTGCTCTTGCGTTTAGTTGAGGTCACAGGAATACAAATGTTAGGTGATTGTGTTGAGGTCCAGGTCTGACATTAGTATGTGAGTAATGTTGAGTTTTGGACTAATGACTGCTTTTGATCCATATTATCCATAGCAATGACAATGAAGACGGGAGGCCCTGACCAAACTTCATAGTATTCTCATTATCATTAGTTTCAAAACCAATGGACAACATTCAAAGATAACAAAATTACATGTAAAATGTAAAATGTTCAATAAGTTCTCACCTGTCCATTGACTTCATAAAATCCAGCTGAAAATAAAATTAATACATTTAAGAAAGTTTTAAAATATAATAATGGATTTTTTTTTAACCGAAAGGATCATGAAATTCCAAAATCAACTATTTACAATTCCTCTATTAAAATGTTTGTAAAATGTTTTACATGTTTCGGATGTTCCTTCAGAGTTGAAGATAATTACTTCCTAGTCCAAACCTCCCGCAGGACGACGGGGGATGGGAGCGGGCAGTGTTTGAACCCGGGACCATCGATAAATCTGAATGACAGTCCAACGTGCAAACCGCATGACCAGGCAGCCATTAAAGTCACAGCTTTATGGGGAGGGGGGGGGGCGTAGGATGGAACCTGGACATGGATTTCAAAAAACGGTTCTAACGATTTTTCTATAAATTTGCATATCGCTGAGAAAAGAATTACTAGCTCGTTGGCCATACTAGGAAAACTCTAGTTTGACCGTTATAATTTTTTCCAAGAAAAAAAAAGAAAGAAATGTACATTTTATCTATAAAATTTAGCGTAGTCATCCGTAGTGTATCTAACCTTTTGTTTTGTAAAGCTTATATCCCTCACTCTGTCTGACTGGTAAAAAGTGTGTACACATTATTTCTCCCACACCCATTCTCGTATCAAGTTGAAATTTCACACAATTATTCACTGGCATAGACAAGACATGAATCAATAAAAAAGGTGACCAAGTAGTCAATTAGTTACTGGTAATTATTTTTGTTTGTTTGATACATGTAACACTTTGAGCAGTTTTAAATACAAAATACAAGAAAGATAATATCACTAGCCTAAGTAAGACTTTCACCAAATCTGTAAAACCAGGAGTTATATTCGTAATTGAAATCTAAAGACATTTCTTCAAATCTTAATTCGACAGTTGCGACATCAGTTTTGTTCTTGATCATTTTCATGGATGAAAATGCTTGCTTGCATCTGTATGTAAATCCAAAGTGACGGATATAAGTATGCGCAAATTTTCATAGTTCTACAAAATGCTCACTTGGTAATAATCGCCAAAATGTAAACATTTCAGATGCATTGGGGAGTTAGGAAAGTTCATCTAATTTCAATTTCAGTTCCATCTCTATATTAATAGGCATCCTCAAAACATTTCGTTCAGTAAGTGAATATGTTTAATATTTATAATTTTTCAAAATCTTCTGAGAACTTTTTATCTACAAAACATACACTTCGTAATGAACTATGAGATTTCTACATTCCATAGAGGCTAATAGATCACACTCTTCTCTGATTTCTCCTCTGTTTAATCTTGCTCTCATTTTATTTTCACATTTCACGAATGCTTCGAATTCCCCATTTTTCCACATTCTTTGTGTATAATGCAATGATATTTCAGAAGACTAAGACTCGTCTTCCAAACCTGGGGTGATGGTTCAAATCTGGGTCAAGACTGTGGTGATTTTTAATTACAGGATTTTAGCACTTCCCCGAGTCCACCCAACTCTAATGGGTACCCGACTTTAGTTGGGGAAAGTAAAGGCAGTTGGTCGTTGTGCTGGCCACGTGACACCCAGCTCGTTAATCGTTGGCTATAGAAACAAATGCCCTTAACATCATCTGCCCCATAGATCGTATGGTCTGAAAGGGAAAACAGACTCAGATTGTTTTATTGATCCTTACTGGAATTAGTGTGATTATAAAGACTCTTTTTATTTATAAACAACAACATTAACAAAGAGAACAGACACAACATATAGAGAGGTGCATTGACTTCACAAAGATGTTTTGATCACAACACATAGAGATGTTCACTGACTTCACAAAGATGTTTTGATCGCAACACATAGAGATGTTCATTGACTTCACAAAGATGTTTTGATCACAACACATAGAGAAGTTCATTGACTTCACAAAGATGTTTTGATCACAACACACAGAAATGTTCATTGACTTCACAAAAATGTTTTGATCACAACACATAGAGAAGCGCATTGACTTCACAAAGATGTGTTGATCTTTTTCACGTACCCAATATATTTTTCGTGCAATGTTTTAACAATTCTGCCAGTCATTTACGTGATTAATTAGAACAGATACTAACATTTACTTGCTGATTTTTCAGACATGACGTCGCTTTCTCAAATATGTCTGACCCTCTGGCTGGCCACCCCTGGTTTACTTTGATAAAGAGATTCTATACATTTCTGGTACTAACAATAGCTCGCCTAGGACCCTACCATGTTCAGTCTCGGTATAAACTTAAAACTATGTGTTAAATTTTTGCTTAAGCCCTAAAGCAGGGGTTCAACCTGTGGGTCGCGACCCCCCTTGGGGGTCGATTGACGATTTGCCAGGGGTCGCCTAAGACCATCGAAAATATGGATTGTTTTTGTCTATTCTTATATTGCTGTGTGTGTGTCAGTGTGGGTGGGGGTCGCGGCAGAGTGGGGGATAGTAAAAAGGGTCGCCGAGCTCAAAAGGTTGAGTACCGCTGCCCTAAAGGAAGGGAAAAAAATCTAACTAAAGAAAAAAGTTAACAAAAAACAAGTGTACCAATCCACATATTTGACCTATTTGATCCTAGGGGCTATAACTCTCATGCTACCAGTCTATCCAATCAATACAACTATTAATCCCTAAACCGCCTGTAACAGTTCTTGACACACCTGATATCTATCTGTATGTAACATGACTCCTCGTCTGGAAAGTAAGCCGTAGTCATTAGTGCCACCAAAATTATCCATGTGTCGTTTGGCGATCGGAATCTTTTTCAACACAGTGGAAGACCTGTCCATAATTTTGATGGAATTATTAGTCAAATAGTTGACAGACGCACAAAGACAAATATGAATTTTTTCAAAATGTGTGTTTAAGTTTAAACATTTTGTGTCTTACAATTATATTAAGATGAATGTATGTGACCTAACATAAATTCACCAAACTTCATAAACTTACATGAATTGATCAGACTTACATGAATTGATCAGACTTACATGAATTGACCAGATTGAAAGGACGGAATGTCAGGATTGGCCTCATAATCCAAACTGTCAGACGTTCCCTGTTCTGAGGCTGCCACTTGCTTGGATTTTGTCTGTGTGATTTATAAATAGTTCCGTCAAATAGTTAGCTTGAACTTTACACGATATGAATCAAAAGAGAGAAAGAAAAGCAAACCCTAAACTTAAATCAAAGTCACTGTTGAATTAGTTTCTCTCACTAATAATTCATCTCCGAAATCAACTTTTTAATGCGTTAATGTTATGTATTTCTGCTATATGATGCTCTTATGTCATAATGTCATGGGCGTAGCCAGGATTTTTTTTCACCCGCGAAAAAAATATATTTATAAGTATGTATGTGTGTGTGTGTATATAATCTTTATTACATTCTGTACCATCATTCTTTCGGAAGACGCTTATTGTGCCCTAGCATAGGTTCTTCCTGGAGTTAGTGGAAAAATTGTAGACTTACCGCCATTGCCAGCAATAGGGTCTGGGGGAGCGCTAGGAGCTCCCCCAGCGCTGGGCGGAGCCCCGCCGCCTTGTACTATTTCTGATATTGAAAGCCAACAAAATGCATATTCTGAGGTATCTACAGTGCATTTTCAAGCTATTAAAAAGTTTTATTTCAAAAACCTAATGTGCTATTCTTACTGACTTAGACCCTCCCGCGCCGTTCGGCGCATTTGCCGTCAAGCTGTTTCCACAAAAATCTGTCACTGGTAATGTCTGAAGCCTCTTCCACCTGCTCCGAGGACCTCAATGAATGAGTGGAGTCAAGTTGTACTAGGATATCATTGCAAATCTTCTTATGCGTAATCCATTTTGTCGGAGAACATGTCCCGCAAACCTCATGCGACGCGCTGTCACAATCTTACTAACGGGTCGACTCCCAGATCGGCATAGGATTTCCTTGATATAGACCCGATCTCCATAACTGACTCCTAAAATCCGTCTTAGCCATCTTTGTTGAGACACATTTAGTGCTTTTCAATTTTGGCAAATGACTTTTCACTGCACTTTATTAATTGAGCCCCACCACTGATAGAAATATGTAACCTCTCTTGAATACGCTCTTGGAATTACGTGATTATAGTTTGCTTTAGATTTTATATCGAAAAGTTTTATCGTCAAAATCATCTGTTGGGGGTTTTAAACTAAAAAATCTCTGGGGTTATGTTGTTGTTTTTTAAATTCAAAACACCATTTAGCTACGGTCATAGAATTTAGTAACTGTAGTTTGCTTTAGAATAATATTGAGGTTTTCCACCTCAAAACGTTCTGTAGGGGGATTTTAAACTCAAAACCATCCGGAGGGGTTTTAAACTTTTAAAAAAGTATCTGTAGGAGAGGGATTTAAACTCAAAACCCCCAATTATCTTGGCTACGTTCACAAAAATTTTAGTGTGTAATTTGCTTTTTTTTTATATATTGAAGAGGTATTTTTTTTTTTTTTTACATCAAACCACTCTGAAGGGGGGGTTAAACTCAAAACTCCTTTTGGCAACGCTCATAGATTTCTGAGTGTGTATTTTCTTTTTTTTTTATATTGAAGATGTAATTTTTAGCTTCACTACACTTAAACTCCACTGGAGGGGAATTTAAACTCAAAACACCTTTGAATATATTCATAAAATGTTGAGTGTATAATTTGCTTTGTTTTTAATATTAAACAGGTATTTTTTACCTTCAAACCCCGCTGAAGGGGTGTTTAAATTCAAAACGGAGTCAAAACACATTTAGCTACACTCATAACGTTTTGAGTGCGTAATTTGCGTTTTTTTTTTATACCGGGTATTGAAGAGGTATTTTTTAGCTTCAAACCCTACTGAAGAGAGGGTGGGGGTTAATTCAAAACCCCTTTGGCTACGCTCATAGAATTTTTAGAGAGTAATTTTCTTTTTTTCATACTGAAGAGGGGGTTTATCATAAATTTTGGAGGGCGTTAAAAATCAAAATCTTCCTTAACTGTGCTCGTGCAATTTGGGGGTGTTTCGTTTGCATTTTTTTTTGTTTTGTTTTATAGAAGAGGGGGATTTAAATGTGAAAACCCCTGGTAGGGGGGTTTTAAACTCAAGCCCCCCTGGTAGGGGTTTTAAACTCGAACCCTACTGGTAGGGGGGTTTAAACTCGAACCCCCCTGGTAGGGGGTTTTAAACTCAAAACCCCCTTGGCAGGGGTTTTAAACTCAAAAACCCCTGGTAGGGGGTTTTAAACTCAAAACCTTTGCTGTGATGGGGCAAATGATAGTTTAGTATTAAAATCTCACCTAAAATAAACAAAATCAAATAAAAAAAGCAGTCGCTAAATACCGATCCCCCCCCCTCCGGGGGGGGGATTTCATTTCCGGGGGGGGGGGGGGTTGAACCCCAAGAATCCCCCCCCCCCACACACACTGGCTACGCCCATGCATAATGTTATATTTTTTTGCTATATGCTGTTGTCATGTGGTACAGTTATGTGTTTCTTTTATATGATGCTGTCATGTGGTACAGATGCCTAGCGAGCATAGCTGGTGCCAGGTGCACGGCACTTCATAGCCTCCCCTCCCCCCAAACACACTTTTCCAGAAACATCTCATAGTAATATAGGCTAAATATATAGAATGAATTGAATAACAAGAATACAATACAAATAACAATAGAAGGTATTACCTAAGTAAAATATCAACACTATACACGTATTACGAATAGTCACCACCTAACTGCTTCTACCACAAATTACACTGTTTTTCGTGCTAACAAGGTACACTGATGCTCCGTTGTATTTCAGAGTCACGTTTTACGGTTTTGTTTAAATTTTAATCTTTCTACAGTAGCAAAATCTATTAGGCCTACAACGAATATTACCTAAAAACAACAATTTCGAGCGCTTTTTCAGCACCTTAGGAGAGCGGGCTCCTCAATGGCCTCAAACTTTGAACAACACACAAAAAAAGGAAAACTTACATTATTCTAAACTACAAACTGTATGTTCTAGTGTTGAAATCAGCCTCTTATTATCTCTCCACAGAGTTGTACTATAAATGACTTGGGGCATGCGCTTGAGAATTTTAAACATAAAAATACGAAACAAAATCCTTGCGTGTAATGAAGGTCTACAATCAGCAGAGCAAATAAAACAATGCAAGTTACAAAGAATAGGTCTTTTACATTTTTATCAACAAACCTGAAACTTGATAAAATTTGGATGGTGCATTGAAGACACAGAATGATGAACAGTATGAAGTACATCCATTATTCAAGAAATTGTCGACCCTTTTTACGACGCTGACTAGTGTTACTAATTTTTGTTTTTCATTTGTCAACAACCTCTAGATATGGCTCTATAACCAAATAGGTCTGTGGTTTTATCATATTGTTTGCGTTTTTAAGGATCTATATATCACAGTCACGTCTCTAAAACACATTACGATTCTACCGATAGAATATTATCTGAGTCCAAAAATCGAGTTTTTAAGTGAGGTTTACGTTACTAGATCTATCTGTCTAGGTCAACATCTTATTTAGCTTGTTTCACAGAAAGCCAGGCCGATTCATTATTGAACACCAGTATTTAAATCTGTATTTATAGATACATGTCAAACGAAAGACGATGTACTATGTATTTCAATACTATTGTTCAGATGAAAGTTAGTCTTGACATATAATCCGAATACAGTCCAATTAATCACTTCTCGTTTCGTATATAAAATGAGATCTCCATGCCATTCGCTACGCTCGGCTTCACAGTTATGTGTCGCTAATGATTTGAAGGACTTACGCGTACGCGTGCTGAAAATTACAGTAATAACTTAAATATCTGCAGCGTATTTATTTTAGTTTTGATTTAATTTTCATTGAAATAATCCAAACACACGCTGTTTATAGGCCTAAAAATAAAAATAGTAAATAAATATTTTTTTTTCTAAAATGCTAATCCGAAATGAGAAGTGAACATCTTGATTCATAACATACAGTTCCTGTATGTTGGATGTTTACAGTATGTAACATTTAAAAGCATTTGTACAACCATGCATGTGGTGAATGGGGCAAAATAAGCGCATCGATGTCGGTTCAATGCAATCAATACTGATCAATACTGATCTATTTCTATCGAGATTTAGCGGTTGTTTGGAACTGTTTATCGAATTCTACGCACTCGCTAACTGCACAAGGTCCTACCAGACTGCTTGACATAGTGTTTTTGTCAATCGATGACAAGATTGATCCAATCAACATATTCATTAACCTCGACATAATTACACAGAAACCATGTTTTCTTCATTTCCTATGTAATGTCATTTCTTTTCTACCAAAAAAAAGTTTGAATTTCCATCCACGACTTTTTTTTTTCTTTAAACCTTCCCCCCCCCCTCTCTTTGACGCGCTTCTTTCATTATTTTTTTTTTAAATATAAATTGTAATATGGTAGAGTGGTAGCAAAAGTTCGTTTGCTGGACAAAAGTATGGTGAAGCCTGAGAAATTTATATCTTAAACACAACTGGATCTCGTCTCCTGAAGGAAGAGGGAAGCGCTACTTTAATAATTTTTTAAAAGCTTATATTAACTCACACGTAATTTCTCCCAAACCCAATCTCGAATCAAGCTGAAATTTCGCAAAATTATTTCTTTTACCTGACAAAAAAAAAGAATAATTTAAAAAAAAATATGCCTAACCAATTAGTTAATAAACTAATTAGTTATTAATTATTGTACTTGATTGATGTGGTGGTATAAGTTGAATTAGTCCCCTTTATACTTTGTAGAGAGAAGAGTTCGAAACTAACAATAGATAACTATAAAAACCTATTTTCAGTAGCACTTCCCCGGGGAGGCTTTAGGCGTCCATTTCGAATTCAGGTCGTTAAACTTTTTTGTACAAATGCATTTAAAAAGCGATCGCTGTACTATTCACCCAGATATCCCTTCTTTCTTCCCCCCCCCCTCCTTTTTTTTTCTCAACTGATCTAGACAAGTAGTAGTATCGTAGCGGATTGAGAAAGCTAAAAGCATGAAATAGCGATAAACAAAAACCATTGTTAAAAATATTTTTAATCGCACAGATTTATTATTGTTAGTCTAGATCTATTACAAATTTAATTACATGACTGATCCAAACTAACTGATACAACTACGCTTAATATAAGCTTTGTTTTTTTAAAAGTTTTTTTTTTCTTGTTATGTGTTTGTATGTTATATATATATAAGCGCTATAAAGATCAACTCAGGCGCCATTTCGCCCTCACTGGCAAAGAGGAAAGTAGCTGGCAGCAGATGGCCTCTGAAAGAGAGAGTAAGAGAGCTCTCACAAAGGTTGTGGGACAAACATTTGAGACTCAAAAGGAAAGCCATTATAGAAGACAGGCGCAAAAGACGGGAAAGAAAGCTTAAATAGACAGCCAACGGACAACGGCTTTATCTGTATGAAATGCGGGAAAATATGCAGGTCGCAACTGGGTTTGTGTGTCATGTGAAACACTGCCCCCTTCCTTACCTAAAAGAGAAACAAATGGCTTCAAATAAAACTATATTTGTACACCTAGTGAATGAAGAGTGAAATAAGTCGAAAAACGAGTTTTTTTTAACGTGTAACTTTCTTCATAGTTGAGAGCTATGGGCATACATCTCCCCGCTCTTAGAATCATCAGTTCTAGCCAAATAAATAAACAAAATAATAATCTACGCGACCATTTTGAAAAATTGGTTTTGGGTCCCTACTAATAGTAGAAATTTTAGGATATTGAAACTCAATTGTACATTCCCAGACGTCCCAGTAGGTCACCCAATGCCATTTTAGCCAACATCGATTTCTTAAAAATCTTCTAGTTATAATTTGTTACATGAAAGTTAAGGAGTCATTCATAAAAATGTATTTTAAAAAACTGGTCAACAATGAGGTGAATATGTTATAAATCTAAGATTTATGTAATGCAAATAACATTAAATAGATCACCTTGAATTGTCCATGCGCAGTGAACCATCACTACTGTTCTATAGGTCAGTGAATACAAGATCATTTATAACTGTCATATATTGAAGGGAAAAAAAACTAGAGTATCTTCTAGACAAAATTTGAATAAAATCGATAGATCTAACTGGACAAAAAAATCAATGCCGTATCATTTGTATTCATTCCATATCGGCGCTTAGGTCATTGGGTATTCCACGAGAACACATGTGAGATCCCTTTTGTTATAAAATAGGCCTACAAATGTAGAATAGCCTGCATATACCACTGCTAATAGGCCTACATTTTTTGAAAGCTTTTGTTGATGATTATTTAAAAATACGTAATGTTGTAATCGATACATTAAAACGTAATACTATCCTAACAAAATCAGATATATATTAGCGTACATTACACTAGAGTACGTATCTCTATCAGACAATAGATTTCACTAGTGTAGGCCTACAATGCTATATGGCTCTACAAGATTATATATTACACTAGTGTACATGGCTCTATTTGACTACAGGTTATACTCGTGTATATTTCTCTATCAGATTATAGAATTTGGCTCTATCAGAGTAATGATTACACTAGTGTACATGGAACTATCAGACTTTAGATTACATTAGTGTACATGGCTCTAACAGACTATAGATTAAATTAGTGTACATGGCTCTATCAAACTATATATTACACTAGTGCAGAGGTTCTCAAAATTTTTTGCCCATGGACCCCTAAGTGATAAAGCTACATTAATGCACAGTATGTAAATTGTAATTGTTAAAAAAACATTTTGTTGAAAGAGTGTTTATTGAAATAATGACTGACGTGGATAAATGTAATGAGATTGTATGAGTGTGTTTAGATCATGTCTTATCTTATCTTATATAATACAGACGTTACTTCAAAAAAGATGATTACGTCCTACGCGTCATGCATTTAGTCATGCATATTAACCAATGACTTAAATTCAGCCAAGTCACTGGTTTTCCTGGCTAGCTCAGGCAACCCATTCCATGCTCTAATAGCACTAGGGAAGAAGGAGTATTTGTACAAATTTGTCCTATCATATGGGACGAGGAATGTGCCTTTATCTTTGTGTCTTTCAGAGTATTTTATTAAATTTTGTTTTTGTATTTGAAGATTATGGTTCAGTGTTTTATGTATGATTGCTACTTTACTTTTGAGCCTTCTGTCCTGAAGACTTTCTAAATTTAGTGATTTTACTAAAGGTGTTACTCTAGTCAAATGTGAATATTCGTTTGTTATGAATCTCACTGCTCTATTTTGTGTCTGTTCCAGTTTCTTAATGTTTTCTTGAGTTGAGGGGTCCCAAACGGAGGATGCATATTCTATTATTAGTCTAACCAAGGTTAAATAACATTTTAGTTTTATGTTCTTATTTGATTTATAGAAATTTCTTTTAATAAATCCTAATGCTTTGTTTGATTTTTTTGTAGTTTCCTCAATATGTGGATTCCATGACAGTTTTTCATTTATTATAACACCTAGGTATTTTGCGTTTTTAGTCTGTGTTACTGGTTTGCCATGAATAAGATAAGTGGAATTAATTTGTTTTAGTTTTTTTTTGTTACTCTTAACAACTGACATTTTTCTGGGTGGAAAGACATGTCGGGCTTAATGTTTGTAAATAGAAACCGCAAATCTACTCGAGCACAAATAATTATTTCTAGTCGTTTTTTGTTTGTGATGAGAATAATTACGACACTGAATCCGCCATATAAGAAGAGGTGAAAGCTGTTAACAAATTATGTACAATGACTCATAATGCAGGATATAAAATTGGAATGTTGTAGAAACCACTTATTAGAATGGATTCATAGCTGTGATTGGGATCTGAGTTTGTGTATGCGCAAAAGGGTTCAATACCGAGACGGGAATATCCAAGTGAAGAATGTCTTCAAAACTTTGGTGTCATAGAATAGCACGCATGGACATATACAGTAGTGAGGGGCGAGTGGATTATTAGTCATATTCTCCTTTCGGATAAACTGACGTTTAGCGAAGAAATTATCAGATAGATTATACTACATCAGACTATAGAATAAACATGTATTGACCTACATGGCGCTATACGCTACATTACTGTGTAATTTAATGTACATCTAGGACTACAGTAGAAGAGAATCTACTTGGATATTAGACTATCTCAAGTACCAGAAGGTTTTGTTTCAAACTGTTAGAGGGTTATTGTAACCTATTGTTATCGAAGTAAACAATGTTCTAGACTGGAGTCTAGACTAAAGTTAGATAAGAAGGATTATCTTGAAAGGTTTAATGCAAACTAAAAGATAAAGCAACTAAATCTTGACAACATGATACGGTATATAGCCAAAGATAAACAATATGTACCTATTGAAACGGTTTACTCTAGACTGACTCTAGACTATATAGAAACAAGAAGAAATTATTGGAAAAGCTAGTTAGACTAGAAGTAAATAATACCTGTGGTGAGCAAAGCATATTATAAAAGTTCCTAATAATAATTTCGAATCAAGAGTAGGAGGTGGCAAACAAAAAATGTTACTACACTGCATTACTCTTGCCCGTTTAATAGGCATTTTATATCTCACCAAATGTTAAAACATAATGTAAAACAAATACTCCTGTATATCATTGAAAACACAAGGGACATATATCCTGAAGGGGAAAAAATGGATTATTTGAAGCAAATTATTTCTAATACGGGATTATCCCCATCTTCGGGGCCTTTGTGGTCGCTAATGAAAGGGAGAGAACTCATCAAATACACGAGAGTACTCATACTATAACTCTCTTACTTTCAGATTCAGCTACAATTTCAGGCCAATCTTAAATCTATCTTATTGTTTTATGCTTTTCATTCCCAGAATAACCGAAATGTAAATGATATCTTTAAAAAAATCAATAAAAAAAAATCAATAGACAAGTATTAAATATTGAGTCTTAGACGCAACCTATTTTTTTTTTTTGGTAATTTTTACGACAACGTGAATACAGCAACATTACAGCTATAATGACTATTACAGATTATTGTTTAGACATAAACAAAAATTATATTGAACACCGATCTATAATACACAATGTCCTGAAAACTTTAGGGTGGAATGTCTGTCTAAGTAGCATAAACTGTTCGACTACATGAGAGCGTTCAAACTCAAATCCTGAAGCAGACTAGGCATTTGGAATTAAGATTTGAATAAAGCAGATTTGTGTTTGCTAAGCGAGTAAAAAACAACAGGCAATCCTCGTACTCATGTCCACAAAATAGATTGGACCTAGCGCACTGACCTATAAGAAGAGCATGGAAGACACAAAATCAATATTAATAAACCGAATTGGATCATTTTCGATAAATGGTAGATCATTAATATTTACAAGACTGTTAGAGAGCAGTATTAACCATCAAGACTATGGGCCTGCCTGGACTACAATTAAAGGGGATTGCCAAAAGTATTTATCTAATGTCCTAGATACAGCGCAAAGTCAAATAAACATATGTCTTCATAGACCAAGCAAGAGATATAACGTTATTAGCGTACATTTTCAAAGGAAGAAAGTGTTACCATGAGTACACAGTTAGGGTGTACATTTTACAAAACTCATTCTGTCTGGGTGTCTGGGTCTAGTGACAAGTTTAAACATGTTTTTGTCTCCCACTTACCAGTCTCGGACCCAGGTGAAACTTTGCACATTTATTTCATTGTATCTGACAAAACAAGAATTTAAAAATTAGCAAATTAGTTAATTATTTTGTTTGATATCTAAATAAGGGGAATGAACGCTGCTTAATGTGAGATGTGGATGCCTATAGGCATGCATATAGTCTACATATTTATTCCCCTTATTACGTTTTGGCCCCTTTTTTTCTCATTCTAGTTGAAATTTTGCATAATTATTAATAGTCGAAGATAATACACGAATCAATCAAAATTTTAACCAATTAGTTAATCAATTATTTGTAGTTAGTTCTTTTTTGTTTTTAGCAGAAAGGTAGCTAAGCCCTGCCATCTTGAGATAAATGGCATTAATTAGCGGTTCTTTCCCTAAGATATTTTTTTTTTTTTATATAATTTTTTCTTTTGCTTATTTATTTTATGTTAAGTATTTTTTTAAAAATCTGGATAGGGGATTAGTTCTACATCAATCAATAAAGTTAGCTACATTTCCTTTTTAAGGGTATTCCCGTAGAAACGAGACCAAAACGGCTCGCGCCAAAACGTCTGCGCAAGACGTCGCGTCTCCTACCAGCACATCTAGAGTACACATGAAATAGTCTTACCCTCATTGATCCTATAACACATCAGCAGCAGCACACATAAACTATTCCTACCCTCATCATATATTTAAACATTTAAAGGGCTATCAATCAGACAGCATGGAGTAAAAAAAATATGTGTACCCTCGGAGATAAAAGTCGAGATCCCTCAAGAACGAATTGAGTTAGCGTTGGCATTGAGAATGTTCCCTGGCTGTGCTGGCCATTCTGAAAGTCCTCATGTCCAAAGTCTTGGACACTATTTTCAATGATGTGGTCATAGCGTGGACCTATCCGGCCAAGTCGACTCGCCTTACGCTTGTTACTCGCCGTGGCCATAACATCGTGGACGGTCATGGATGCATTTTAGCAGAGACAACACACCATATGGTCCAGAAAATGTCAGTAATGTAAAGTGGTCAGGCGTTTGTTACGTAGGCCTCACTTCTGTGACGCCTGATATTTAGCGTGTGGCTTGATTGGGTCTGTACCAGACGTTAACACAATCACTACCTTAGTTACAGTTAAACAATAGCTAGTTGGTCGGGCGGGGTAGGGGTGGTTACATCCACGGGTGGCTGAAGATAAACAATCTAAGTACTGCTGGTGTATAATGTCGTGTCACACATCTGGCTGGCATTGTGCCTTGCCATGGAACACAGTCGTGTCACAGATCTGGTGTGTAGAAACATACGTAGATTTCCACATTGAAGAGTTATCGACTTGAGATTATAAAAATCTATTTAAGAGCTATTCTTTTTTTTTTTTTAATTACTCTCGAGCTGTCCATCAGAAATGAAGATTTTACGTCCCCTTGCAAATCTCCAGGGGTGTAAGTAGTAAAGGCATAGAGGCCTATGCCCTTCATCGCAGTGAGGGCTGGAAACTGAGTGGTCATAAAAGAAGAGGAGTGGGTTATTTCAAGTGCATAAATAGGCCCTATATCAGTGGACATTCAATAAAGTAGGTTTATAATACTTGATATTCTGGTTACATAATATTCCTCCTAGACTCAGTGACTTCTTTTCATTAGTAGGCCTCCTACAATAAAACCCTAATGTCAGAGTGTATCAAGTATTTCAAACATTGATAATGGATAGCTTCGAGTCCGAAGATTACGGAATGTAGTATTTCACGTATATGTGACCTACATAGAGTGGTGACATAGTTTGACATATATCGTCTGCTGGGATTAATTGCAGTTCTCTTTTTGTCGTTTTCGCATGACTTCGGCGGTAGTTTTCCCTTTAGTCTCAAATATGCCCCACGCCTTTGTAAGTTTTCCCGTCTGACAATCGAAAGTATTTGTTGCCGTTGTTTTGCTCCGAAGAGTTGTGAAAACAAGTGCTTGGTATACATGTTGTTTTTTTTTGTTGGTAGACTTAGATTTATCCCGCCACTTTTGTATGAAGGAGGCAAAATACGCTACTACTTTAGTCAGTCGTTTATCTATGTCTCTCGACAGTACGGGATGCATCGATTGAATGCTAAGTAGTCTACCTGGCGTTGGGGTGTTTGTGGTGTAGTATCAACAGAGACCCGAGAGTCCAGTCCATGGCATTTTACGCTATCGCGTCAAATGAAAAGATGCAGTCCTCGACAGTATGAAGGTTACACGATAACTGAATGTGGTTTGTATCCTTGTCTCAGATAATAAGCACCATATGTTTTAAAATAGAACCATTTTCTAGATTCAAAAATTAAAGAATGTATCAATTTTAATGATTTATTGCATTAAAACCATAGACTATATATATAGTCTATAAGTCTATGATTAAAACTAAGAACACCATTCTAATCATATCATAGATCTCTATACTATATACGGTGAAAGAATTCGTGCTTTTTACTTTTCACCCACACACCCACCCTATCTCTCTCTCTCTCTTTTTTCGGTCATGATTTAGTCTATTAATTTGTCAAGTCTTCAATGAATCCAAAGAAATCGTTGTATGCTTGTGTATGCTGTAGGTTCTTCATTCTCATTTTTATGTCTGAGGGTTCAGATGACTAGACCAATATCTGAGATCAGGGCCGGCCTTGGAGGCCCTAAGCAAAGTGAGTTTGAGGGCCCAAAATGAAATTTTAAAAATAAAAAGGAAACAGCTAAAAAATATAAATACGCGGTTTATCCTGCTCGCCTGTATCTAAATCGGACGAATAACTGAAATTCATATATCTCAATTTCTGTAGTAGAGACAGAGTTAAACTAGTAAACATAGAGTCACAATTCTCTACTATGCTATAATTAAAATCTGATCTCAGTTTTTTATTGGTTTAGTTCTGTGCGAGGCTTACACCAATTGACTGCCTAGTTTGTCTAAGCTTAAGGCGGCCCTGCTGAGATGAACTGTGCAGTGGTTTCCAGATCAGGCAGTCTCCATATATTTTTTCTTCTATAGAGGTGTTTTCGGGCCACTGTGTAGTTCGGGCCTCTTGAAGTTTTGAAGGACATGATCGGCTTCTCTGGTGACACTCCAAAAGTGCCAATATCAAAATTGTGCCCGATTATGAGGCGAACCATTAGACGATGGTCTTGTCATGATAACTTTCTTGTTTGTTCTCTTCTTGGAAAGTGTTTGAGCCTTCTCATTTCCTTCTGTTTCAATATGTGCTGTCTTGATGTTGTTTTTGAGCTCTACAATGGCTGTCTTGAGTTGTTACACATAGATTTTCTCAAGCTTTGAAGAACTGTTTTGGCATAGGTCAGAAATCAATCTGACTATTCGGCGTATTTGGGTGGTTTACTAGCGTGGTAGCTGCTCCTCTTTCTGCTATGTGGCTCTCTCATCAGTTGCAATGATCTTTTCTAGTTTTTCTCCGTTGAGTCATTCGATGAGTATTCCAGCTCCTACGTTTGTGGGGGACTTCTTGAGATTCTAATATGCTCGATATTATTGCATTATTGGAATGCTCTGAATTCTCTCCCCACCCCCTTTTTTTTTAAATTTACAGCTTATCATTACAATAAAAGCCATAAAAGCTAATTAAATTATTTTCCATTTATGATCATATTTATTTGTATCATTGAAACATACCTTTTTCAAGATGTGCAACTTTGGACACTTAGACGTTTTCACTTGTGTATTTGTTCTTTGTCTATTCTTTGTATTTCCAAAGCCTAGCGTTTCCAACAGATACAAATGTATTCTTCTTTTTGGATCATCTTTGTTCATTTTTTCTTGACGTGTCTTTGTAGAGTGGTTCCCAATGCTCCGGTTGAGACCAGTTTGGCCGTGATGGATCCAGTAAAGAGGTAACAAATGATTCACTCCAATGAACGTTTTAAAGATTTGAGTTTTCTTCTGAATCCTTTTTTTCTCAATACCTTTTAGAAAACGATATTTTCTTGCCGTCTGATAGTCTCTATCTACATCCGGTCTTTTGCTGGACAGTTCTTCAACATTTAGTTCTCGCATGATTATTAATAATTTAAGTTCTGAATGACAACCTACACTTTAAGCTGGTGTGATATTCTAACAAATAATCTGCACATACAGCACAGTAGTTGTGTTTTAAACTGATATTCACTGGTTCTGCCTGTTTTAATAAGTAATGAAGGAAAGATATTCACTGGTTCTGCTATTTCAATAAGTAATGAACGATAGATATTCACTGGTTCTGCCTGTTTTAATAAGTAATGAACGATAGAAATTCACACATTTTTACCGCATATCTTTTATTGCTATTATTAATACTATTATTACAGAAAAGTGAAATCCATTGAATTCAAAATGTCACATTTCTAGTCGAGCAGAAAGAACTCATGCAGCCAACACAAGAAAGGAACATGGAGACATAGCTTTCAAAATGACAAAGGTCTTCCCATGGACCGACGGAGCGATCACTATTAATTTCATCTGAGAGAGAAAAGGAGAGCTAGGCGAGAGAAAGGAGAGATCAGAGAGAGATATCGGGGAGGAAGAGAGATTAACAATGGCATAGGTGTAGGCCTACTTTAGAAAAAAAAAATAGCACTCAGTCGTACAAATAAAAATTGGAATTTAGTGATAACACTAGATAAAAATGAAGAAAAATAATTTCGGTTCGTTTTAGTCTTCTCTTCCCCGCACCTTCCCCCCTTCCAAGTTATTTAAAACTATTTTAAATCATCTTTGCATATTTTTAAAAAAATAGCTGTACACCTTGGGCTGGAGCAGCCTCCTAACTACCTCTCAATCGAGTCAGATATGTACTCGATACCAGGGATTCATTTTGTGCACAAGCCATACGTCTGTAATACTGTAACTACCTAACTACCTCTCAATCGAGTCAGATATGTACTCGATACCAGGGATTCATTTTGTGTACAAGCCATACGTCTGTAATATTGTATTCGAACAACGAACTCAGTTCCTGAGATTTTATAAATTACAGACGTTACTTCAAAAGAGAAAATTCATTTGTCAATCTGGTCATGGGAGGCGCTGTGGCTGAAGGGTAAAGCGCTTGCCGGGTTCGTGGTACGAATCCTGGTGGAGACTGGGATTTTTAAATTCGGATCTTTGGGCGCCTCTGAGTCCACCCAGCTCCAATGGGTACCTACATTATAGATGGGGAAAAGTAAAGGCTGGCCACATAACACCCTCGTTAACGGTAGGCCACATAAACAGATGACCTTTACATCATCTGCCCTAGGTCTGAAAGGGAAACTTTCCTTTTTTTAAAATCTGGTTATGGATGTTAATCAGTGACTTAAACTTGACTATTTCGTTGGTTTACCCATTCCATTCTCTAATGGCACCAGGGAAGAAGGAACATTTGTACGACTTTGTCGTCCTAAGATACGGAATAAGAACTATGTGTCTTTCTGAGTATTTGTATTAGATTTGTATTTCTGTCTGTGAAATCTATGGTTCAGTGTTTTATGTAGGCCTTTTATTGCTACTTTACTCATTAGTTTTCTGTCCTGAAGCGTCTCTCATGTCTATATGACTATGCTTAGAACTAAAAATGCAACTATCTAGCGGTGAAAAATATGAATTGATCCGAAGATGAACTGCCAAGAACTGAGATATTGTTAAAATTATAATATTTTTATAGTTTTAGCATACATTCATAGATCAATGAAACATAACAAACTATCTTTCCAAGTGAAACAACAACAAAAAAGATACGCCCATGTCATAGCTTTGGGATTTATTTCAGCAAGCAAGTCACACCGAGAAACGAAATATGTGCGTGAAGTTCTACTGTTATTGCTTCCGAATCTTTTTGATAACATGCAATTGAACTTGATTAGACTTCTCGATAATCTATTTTTTTTTTTATGATTATATCAGAATTCATATCCTTGTAAGGGCATTTCTTTATCTCACGTAAAGGTGGTTTAGAGCCTTCTAAAAGTTATACCCTTTACCTTGCAACCAATATTATTTTTCAGCAGTAGATTATATTTTCACCAACTGTGCACGTGTTCTTCAACTCGGCAAGTGTGGCTGATTCTAAAAATAAATAACGATAACATAGAAATATAGGCCTACATTTTGTTGCCGAAAATCAGTATCTGTAAACAAACAAATATTCATTATTACCAAAAGTTAGGTTATTTTATCTAAAAATTACTTCGTTTCATATGTTCGTATGTTTCAGAGGAGAAGATCATTACATCCTATTCCAAACCTCTCGCAGGACGGCGGGGCGTGGGCGTAGTCAGGATTTTTCCGGGGGTGGATTTGGGGTGTGTGATTTTTTCCCCCCTTTTCGCGCGCGCGTGCACACACACACATGGGGCTGCACAATGTCTACAATGCAATATCTGCTATTCACTATCCATCCATCCATCCCAGTGGCGCTACAGCCCATGGAGGGCTCTGGCCTGCTTTAACACATCCTTCCATTCAGATCTCTCCTGGGCCTTTCGTCTCCACGCCCTAACCCCTAGCTGCTTCAGATCTGCTTCCACGTCATCTATCCATCGCATTCGGGGTCTGCCTTTGGGTCGCCTGCCTTTTGGTTTTTGCCTGTATATGATTTTCGCCCCTCTGTTGTCTGACATTCTTTCAAGGTGACCTGCCCAATGTAGTCTGTTCTTTTTTATTTCGTTCACTATTGGTGGGTCTTCATATAATTGATATAACTCATGGTTAGTGCGTGTCCTCCACCCTGTTTCATCCTGTATGGCACCATAGATTTTCCTAAGAATTTTTCTT
Source organism: Biomphalaria glabrata (assembly GCF_947242115.1). Lineage (NCBI taxonomy): Eukaryota > Metazoa > Mollusca > Gastropoda > Planorbidae > Biomphalaria > Biomphalaria glabrata. The sequence continues at coordinate 21,959,165 of NC_074716.1, forward strand.
TCCCAAGTGTTAAAGACCAACTGAAGAGGTTTTGGGGTCAGACGCGGAAACCGGTGTTATACTTTTTTTTAGATTCATAATGCTTAAAAAAACATACATACGAAATTTTAGACCTATATTCTTTGTAATTATTTAGATATAAGCAATTTAATGTGAGTTTTAGGGACTATTAAATTTCACAATCTCGAAGCCATTCGAGATCAGTATTTCCCAGACAACCAAGGTCGATGACGTAAGTAGTTTAAGGGAAATTAGGTCAAATTTTTCAGTTTATGGCTTAGCGTATTTCCCTATTCCTTTTTACAGGAATGCTAGTTTCTAAAAACAAAGGCGACTAAAACACGCCAATTTATAAAAAGTGGATGTTAGATTTGGGGAAATTAGGTCAAATCACGCAATTTATGGCTTTGCATGTTAGATCTACTGTTTGTCGGCTTATTCTTGATCTAGTCAAGCGAACAGCGTTTCACCCCACGCAGTACCGCGAGCCTCAGTTCACATGTTTCGTTTTAGTCAAGTTACGCAATTTATGGCTTATGTTACTGCTTCAGGCTTATTCTAGTTCTAGATCTACTGCTTTTGATCAAGAGCAGAGTTCTTTTCTCAGATCATTAATGATGTACGAAGTAGACCTAAATTTAGATCTAAATCCAATTAGATGAAGTCTAGATCTAGATCTAGTAGTATTGGATATTTAGAGATAAGACCTATCTATTTAGACTGATCCGATCGAGGTGCTGGGCCTAGATCTAGAAAAACAAAGTTTAAAATTATATACTCTATCTATACACTTAGTGATTATCAACCTATAGTCGTCCCTAAATAGGCCCAATATGGGAAAAAAACAATTATTACAATGTGAATGTTGAGCTCATTCAATGTAGTTATTGTAGTATACGATTATATTTAGTTTGAATCTAGAGTCACAACCCTGTACAACACTATAGGCACATAGCTTTAACTTAAACCTTAACTTAAAATTAGACTTAAAAGTAGTCTGATTTAGATCTACTAGTAAAAAAAGTACTAGATCTAAATTTCTAAAAACTAATCTATAAGGCAAAAATTAGACCTAGATCTACCAATTCTATAATATTATTAATATACGAAATATGGATTTTATTACACTCTTATTTAAATATATTAGTACCGTATATTCGGGCCTTTATACTTACATAGTTCTATAAATATATATCTCACGCTTGACTCATTTGTTGATTGGAATAGAATCATATATTATTAGATTATTAGATAGTTAAGTTAGCAAGTTAATCTGTAACTGTAGGTAACAAAGTTTTAAATTGTGTTTAGACTATAAATGAAAGAGATTATCCTACTGGAGAAGGAGTTGTCGTTTTTTTCTTTTCTCTGGGAAGTCAGGGAAGTGGAAAATAAATTATAGTATCAATATAATGTTAAGTAATGCATATAGGCTACTGTTGATGTAATTATGCAACTCATTTTATTAAATTTTAGTAACCCAATTATTGCCAGTTAATCACTGAATATATATATTTTTTTTATTGTTATTAAAAAATGCAGAGCTATTCATAATTTAAAGTGTTTAATAAATAAGGCTGGCAGTCGAGTCGAAAGATTAATGAGAAATGCAGTATTTTCCATGGCTACGCAGCCCCAGCTGCAAACTAGATATTTTGCCGCGTCCAGCGAAGACATAACCATATTCAGCTGGTGGTCAATTTAAATGTTCTTTACGACGTCTACGTCTTCCCTCATTAGTGGATTTTCTTTTGGCCTCTAATATGTATTCCAAGTTTCTAATAAATAGCATCATTCGAAGAATGAGATCCAACTTATTTTTAAAAAATGTAACCCCTTTACAGATCAAGTCATCATTGCAATGGACATTCAGATCTGCATTAACATAAAAATGATCAAAATTTGAATAGGTTTCGAAACGCAGAAAGTTGTGTGGTTTGCATTCCGAACTGTCTTCTCTGTGGTCTCAGGTTCAAACATTGACCACTGCCATTAACTAACATCCTGCTAGAGTTTTGGGCTATGACTTAATAATATTAAATCCTGATTCGAAACTTTGTCTAAACCTAGCAAGTGAAAAGGAACATACTAAAATAATGTTGTGTGTATAATGAAGAACTCTATTAAAATGTGATTTTGTATTTACATTTATTGGTATTTATTATATAAAATAAGATTGTAGAATGTTTCTGTGATTTGTTTCGCAGGGAATATTGTATTTCCAAAATGATGAAAGATCTAATCATTATTAAATATTACTCTTTCACAGAGATCCATCCATCTATCCCAGTGGCGCTACATCCCATGGAGGGCTCTGGCCTGCTTCAATACATCCTTCCATTTAGATCTCTCATGGGCCTTTCGTCTCCACGCCCTAACCCCAAGTTGTTGTAGATCTTCCTTCACATCATCAATCCATCGCATTCGGGGTCTGCCTTTGGGTCGCCTGCCAATTGGTTTTCGCCTCTCTGTTGTCTGACATTCTTTCAAGGTGACCTGCCCAACGTAGGCTGTTCTTTTTTTTATTTCGTTCACTATTGGTGGGTCTTCATACAATTGATATAACTCATGGTTAGTGTGTGTCCTCCACCCTGTTTCATCCTGTACAGCACCATAGATTTTCCTAATAATTTTTCGTTCCCATGTATTTAGTAAATTTTCAGATGTCTTTGTCAGTGTACAGGTCTCACTTCCATACATTGCTGCTGGTCTTATTATAATTTTGTATATTATTTTCTTGGTTTTACTTGAAATCATTTTGCTCTTAAGTAAATGGTGGGTGCTATAAAATGCCCTGTTGCCTGCTGCTATTCTTTCCTTTATTTCTGTTAGTAGGTCATTTTTTAAATTAATAGTACTTCCTAGATATTTGAAAGTTTGGACGTTTTCAAATTCGTGGTCTTTGATTTTGATATTTTGTCCCTCTGTTTGATTGTCTATTGTCATTGTGATGTACTTGGTTTTACTGTCATTGACCTCAAGTCCTGCTGGTCGAGATGCTTCTTCTAGTTGTATGAAGGCTCTAGCGATGTCAGAGGTTTCTTTACCCAATAAGGCAATGTCATCGGCATAAGCAAGGTATTGTAGAGGTTGGCTGTATATCGTCCCTGTTGGTTGTGGACCCATGTTTTCTCTCCTGAAGTAGTTAGTAATAGTTCCCCTTGTGTTTATGTGTATATTTCTTATAACTCTCTCCAGTGTTAAATTGAAAAGCATGCAGGAAAGTGCGTCTCCTTGTCTTAATCCTCGTTTAATCCTAAATTCCCGTGAGTGTTCTCCTTGTATTATGACTTTGCTTTTTGAGTTGTTTATAATAAGTTTCTGCAACAAGTGGATCCTTTGTGAGTTTTTGACTATCATATTGCTGTGCTCTCTTTCTTTGGTAATTGTGTATGGTACTTATTCTTTGTCTAAATTTAGCTTTTAATAGTAGGTGGTCTGAGTCAGCATTAGCTCCTCTGAAACTTCTTACATCTAGTATGTCTGATCCATGTCTCTTATCTATGAGTATATGATCTATTTGATTCTGGGTGTTGCCATCAGGTGAGATCCAGGTTACCTTGTGAATATTCTTATGTTGGAATTTTGTGCTGCTGATAGACATTCCTTTTCCTGATGCAAAATCCACTAATCTTATGCCATTATTGTTGGTCTCTTCATGTAAACTTTCTTTGCCAATTATTGGTCTGAATGCTGGTTCCTTTCCAATTTTTGCATTGAAATCTCCTAGGACTATTTTGATGTCATGCTTTGGCGCTTCATCATAAATTCTTTCCAGTCCATCATAGAAGGCTTCTTTTGTGTTATCATCTGCATCTTCAGTAGGGGCATGAACATTGATAAATGATATGTTGAAGAATTTTCCTTTCAAACGTAGTGAGCAGAGTCTATCACTTACAGGTTTAAATCCAATGACATTACCTACCATTTCCTTTTTAACAGCAAAACCTGTACCTAAGTTGTTAGTGCTTCCACCACTATAAAATATAGTATACTCCTTGGTTCTGAGAATGTCCGAGTCTTTCCACCTGATTTCCTGTAGGGCTACAAGGGGTATCCTATATTTCTTTAACACTTCAGTAAGTTGGGCTAGCGCACCTGCTCTATAAAGGCTTAGCACGTTCCATGTCGCAAAACAAAAATCATGTACTTTTCCAGGCCTAGGTCGTTTTCCGTTGAGATCTGTCCGGGTTTTCTTGTGTGTATTAGCTTTCGTAACAGTATTTTTTATATGACAGAGTTGTTAGCCCTGTGCATAACCATCTGGGGGGCTGCCCCTTTCAGCTCTCTGGATAGCTGCCTTTATTTTCGGGTAAGGTGCCCTAGCCTTTGTGGATCCCTCCACTTCCTGCAAGGCAGCAGGTTTGATTTTAGTCCACCCCGGGTATTTTATTTCCCCGGTACCCACCATATCTGGAGGGCATTCCCCTATCCGCCACCTGGGGAGGCGCTCGATGGGAGATCAAAAACTCCACACGAGATCTGCTATTCACTGCATTTCATTAATGAAGCCCGAAGCGCACTGGCGGATGCAGAAGGGGGGGGGGGTGGTTGGGGCGATGCCCCCCCCCCCCCCACTCGGCCGAGGGGGGGGGGCCGGACGAATTTTAGTATAGAATTCACACAATTTGTATACGAATTTATTACGTATGTTAATAATAAATACTAATTATTTATATTTCAACCTATTTTTAGATTATATCCCCCCCCTCTACGCCGCAGCGACTCGTAGAAAAGCATATTAATGAGTGAAATGTTTTATTTGGTATAGCCTATGGTTGAGTCTCATATGACTTTTAGTTTGCTTTATTGGAATTCTCGATTTACTAGATTTACTGTATTAATTGGTTCCAGCAGAAAAACTCCATTGCATGGCTCAAATGGTTAATAATTTTTACTTTAGTGTTTTTATTGGAAAAAAAAAAGGGGGGGGGGAGTTAACCACAAAACACCTTTTGGCTACGATCATGGAATTAAGTGATTATAGCTTTGCTTTTCTTTTTATTGGAAAGGGGTTTTTAACTTCAAACATTGGATACGCTCATTTCAATTTGTTGACTGTATTTTTTTAAAGTTTTTTTTTTTTATTGGACGGGGTTTGAATGTCAAGCCACTCTTGGCTGCGCTCATGGAATGAAGTGAATTTGGCATTGCTGGGGCAAGTGATGGTTTAATATTTAAATCTCCCCTCCAATAAAAAAAAATGAAGCAAAACAACAGTCACCAAATTCCTTTCCCACTGCAGAGGGGAATTTCATTTTGAGGTGGGGGGGGGGTAACTCTAACCTCTTCCCGGCTAAGCCCATGGGGCGAGGAATGGTAGCGAGCAGGGTTCGAACCTGATCCCATTGAAACGACAGTCCAAAGTAATTCAAATCTTGTTCAGATGTAAACTGGAAAGAAATTCGGGCAACATTTGATTGAAATATATAGTGACCATCATGGACAAACCGCAGGCTGCCATAACATCAGTGATGGACGAGATCAAATATTCTAATCGACACCCTTACACGCTACTGCCTACCCAAAAGCAAATATAGTAGATGACAAGATAGTACTTTAATTTACAGAGTGTGGTGAGGGGTGGGGCGTAGCCGAAGAAACATACGACAGCTTTGGGTGAAGAGTGAAGCACTGGCGGATAGAGGGGAGCCGTAGAGGCGATCGCCCCACCGAGGCTGGGGGGGGGGGGAGGCGGGCGAATTTTAGTAAAGAAATCACACAATTTGTATACGAATTTATTTGTTATGTTAATAATATATACTAATTATTTATATTTCAACAAATTTGTATATTATTTCGCCCCCCCCCCCTTTCAAGTTTGTTGGCCGATTTGGGGGGGGAGATGGCAATGGCATCAATACCGCCCCCCCCCCCCCCCCACCATAAACTTTCGAGTTTGTAGAAATCACAGCTTGTTAACAGAATCAATTAAATATCTATATGATTAAAACTTGTTTTTGATATTTTAACCGATCTTTATATTATGTCGTTCCCCCTGTTAGCCGATTGGGTGGTGGGAGGTGAATACATCTACTGCCCTTCCCACCTAAACCCTTTGAGTGTGGAGTGGGTCCTACTTTAATGGAGAAATCATAGTTTGTGAACAAAATAAGTTGAATTACTATGTCATTTTTATATTATGTCGCTACCCTTCTGGTATCTTGGCCGATTCGGTGAGGTGGTGGTTTGGGGGGGGGGGGGAATTGCCTTCCCAATCTAGCCCTCTGAGTGGGGGGACGGTCCTATTTTTATGGAGAAATCATAGTTTGTGAACAAAATTAGTTGAATATCAATATAATATGCGCTACATATTGATATTTGAACCCATTTGTATATTATGTCGCGTGTACACTATAATCTCAAATTTTATCATAAGTAAATTTAAATGAAAAAATGTTGTAGGCCTACCAGGTGGGAGGGGCGATACATGCAATTGCCCTTCGCCCATCAGACAAACCAATACTTTTTTTTTTTAATTTTAGTTCAGAAATTACAAAATAAAAAAAAACTGTCACTAATATAATTTATATATTAAGCTATAAATTGAATTCTTATATCTAGTCGCCCCACCGCTATTCTTAAATACCAAATGCAATCATTAGCAGAAATTTTCACTCTATTGCCCCACCCCCTTTTCCAGGTGAATGCATGACGTTTTAAAATAGAATAGGCAACAGAGTTTATGTAATTGCACATGATTTACATAATTATTTTAAGAAATACTTTATTTGGAAAATTTAAAATTCATACGAAATTTTTAGTATAAGAGTAACAATAGAGATGATTTCTGAACCCAAATATTATTTTCCTAGTCACTTTTTCCCAACCTTTACTCATACTGATATTTTTCTATTGTATAAATAAATTTGGGACTATAACTCACGATATATAGGCTACTTAAATCCTAACAAAAAAAAATTACAGTAGAATCTAATTGGTCCACTTAATTTCTCCTACCACTTCCGAAATTATTAGTTTAGAGCTTTGAATTATAGTTCTGCAACAAAACAAAGTTACAAACATGACTATAGAACAAAATGTAGGCCTACCTCTTACAAATGAGCTTTTTTCAAAAAAACATATTTTTCAAATATTTTTTTCGGCGGCGATCCTCAATGCCTAAATCTAAATATGTTTGGGTATCTTATCTTTTCATGGAACAAATCGGTTGTATTTGCAATGTAGTAAGGACCTGTAAATTCATATTAGAATATTTTTCAAGTAAAACATTATTTTAAGGTCCTTTCTTAATAGGATGAATAATGAGCTGTAGACGTCATGAGAATGCGTTACTGCAGTGAAGAATCCAAGAAAACGCCCTTGGCATATATATATATACATATATAGGCCTATATATATATATATAAATATATATATAGGCCTATGCCAAGGGCGTTTTCTTGGATTTCTTGGATATATATATATATATATCATGGGCGTAGCCAGGATTTTTTTTTTGGGGGGGGGGTTGGGGGGGGGGAGAAAAAAAATTCCCACCCCGGCGAATTTTTTTTTATATGTATTTATGTGTGTGTATGTGTGACATAATCTTTATTACATATTGACCCTTCATTCTTTCGGAAGACGTTTATTGTGCCTTAGAATAGGTTCTTACATTAGTTTGTGGAAAAATTGTAGATTCAACGCCATTACCAGCAAGGAGGTCTGGGGGAACGCTAGGAGCTCCCCCAGCGCGCCGCCAAGCACTATTTCTGATATTTTAAGCCAACAAAATGCATATTCTGAGGTATCTACAGTGCATTTTCCTGCTATTAAAAAGTTCTATTGCAAAAACCTAATGTGCTATTCTTACTGACTTAGACCCTCCCGCGCCGTTCAGCGCATTAAGCTGTTTCCATAAAATTACTAGCAAGGGGGTCTGGTGAAGCGCTACGAGCTCCCCCAGCGCGGGGCGAAGCCCCGCCGCCAAGCACTATTTCTGGTATTGAAAGCCAACAAAATGCATATTATGAGGTATCTACAATGCAATTTCCTGCTATTAAAAAGTTTTATTTCAAAAACCTAATGTGCTATTCTTACTGACAAGACCCTCCCGCGCTGTTCGGAGCATTTGACGTCAAGCTGTTTCCAAAAAATCTGTAACAGGTAGGCCTAATGTCTGAAGCCTCTTCCCACCTGCCACGAGGTCCTCCATGAATGAGTGGCGTCAAGTTGTACTAGGATATCATTGCATTTCTTCTTATGCGTTATTCATTTTGTCGGAGAACATGTCCCGCAAACCTCATGCGTCGCTCTCTCACAATCTTACTAAGGGGTCGACTCCCAGTTCGGAATAGGATTTCCTTGATTTAGACCCGATCTCTATAACTGACTCCTAAAATCTGTCTTAGCCATCTTTGTTGAGCCACATTCAGTGTTTTTCAATTTCGGCAGATGACTATTCACTGCAGTTTATTAATGGAGCCCTGCCACTGGTAAAAATGTGTAACGTATCTTGAATACGCTCTTGGAATTAAGTGACTGTAGTTTGCTTTAGATTTTATATCGAAAAGAGAAGTTTTATCGTCAAAATCATTTGTTGTGGGTTTTCCACCTCAAAATGCTCTGTAGGGGGATCTTAAACTCAAAACCATCTGGAGGGGTTTTAAACATTAAAAAAAAGCCATCTGTAGAAGAGGGGTTTAAACTCAAAACCCCCGATTGGATAATTTAAGTGTGTATTTTTAGCATCAAACCCCTCTGAATGGGGGTTTAAACTCAAAACCCCTGTTGGCAACGCTCATAGCATTTTGAGTGCGTAATTTGCTTTTTTTCTTACACTGAAGATGTACTTTTTAGCCTCAATCCCCCCTGGCGGGGGGTTTAAACTCAAAATCCCTTTGGCTACGCTCATAGATTTTAGAGTGAGTAATTAGCTTTTATTTATATTGAAGAGGTACATTTTGGCTTCAAACTCCACTGGAGGGGAGTTTAAACTCAAAATCCCTTTGACTACACTCGTAACATTTTGAGTGTATAATTTGCTTTGTTTTTATTATTAAAGAGGTATTTTTTACCTTCAACCCCCGCTGAAGTGGGGTTTAAACTCAAAACTAAGTCAAAACCCATTAAGCTACGCTCATAACATTTTGAGTTCGTAATTAGCCTTTTTTTTTTTATATTGAAGAGGGCAGTGGCGTAGCTACCAATGTGCGGGTGGTGCGGGCCGCACAGGGCACCAAGTGGAGAGGGGCACCAAAATTCCCCCAGTATGTATTAATTTCCTATTTCCCAGAGCGTTTCAGTAGAAACGACTAATTGTATGGACACGAGCAAACATAAACTACTTTATTTTAAACATGAGCTAACGATTTATAAACTAGTCAAGTCGTTATTTTGTTTCATCTCTTTGACTATTTCTTCCATACAATGTAAGCTATAGAACAGTTTGAATCTAATTTACTAGATTTATTTCGGACACACGGTACATGTTGTTACTACACTGATCAATGCTCTGTAATATAAAGAAGAATATAGGCCAACCTTTTTTTCTTCATTATCCACTGGTTTAATCTAGATATAGAGTTTACAAATAAATTACTAAACTCTAGCTCTAAACAATTGCCTTAGTTTATTCATTTCCTTATGATTCTTTATGGTTTAATTTTGGAAATAATTCTATTGTAATGTCAATATTTTTAAATAAGCTAACCTTTGTTTTCTAAGATTTTTTTTTAACTAACTAGTTAATTGTAATACTGTAACGTAAACAAAATGATGAACAGTGCTCATGACTGATTAGTCTGGCTGACGCCTCAAAACCATTTTAAGCTCAGACGGAGAAATCTCTGATTGAAACGGCTGACCCATGGATCAAAGAGTCTAGAGGGTGAAAATCTGTTACATATCAAAAATCAGCAAAAGGAAAGGCTAGAAAGCTTTCAAAGGCTTGTTTTTTCCGGCAAATGTCAAACGGCGAGGAAGTTCTTAGAAAGTGGATGTGTTATTCGCCAAAAAAAGAATCCTTATTTTGCTTCCCCTGCATACTCTTCTGAACAAGTTCAATTACCAAATCTTCATTTAAATCCAAAGATGGATTCAATGATTGGTGGAGGTTATCCCCGAAAAAGAAAGACATGAGACCAGCAGATCTCACATTCAGTCATCGCTTGCTTGGAGGAAACTTGAAGTTCACCTGAGAGTAGGGAACAATATTGACAACACGGCCCAAGATCTATTATACAAGAGACGAAAACCTGAAGAGACTACCTGAAGAGAATCTTGGACATCATTTGTTTTCTCTAAAGCAAAATCTGGTACTACGTGGGCATCGCAAGCGAGCTGAAGAAGTGTTGGAAGGGCAAAATCAAGGCAATTTAATGGAGTTAGTAAAATTACCATCAAAGTACGGTCCACTCTTGAGGGAGCATGTGCTTCGAACTAACCTTTGTTCCAGACCGAATACATACATGTCTCCACAAATACTAAATGAATTTATTACAATATTGGGGGATCACGTTAAAAAACAAATCATACAGCAAGTAAATCAAGCCAAATATTTCTCTATTATTTTTGACAGTACACCTGACATCACAAAATTGGATCAAACTTCCCAAATTTTACGGTACGTTGTCATGGATAATGACGGGGTGCTGGTTCGTGAGTCTTTTATTAACTTCATCGACACAAAGGACAAGTATGCTGCTGGAATCGCCAAGATGATTATAGAGAAACTGCATTCGGATGGCTTCGACATAATGGACTGCAGGGGTCAAGGCTGTGATAATGCTGCGGTCATAAAAGGTTAATACTACGGTGTCCAATAACGTATTCTAGAAGTCAATCCCAAAGCACTATTCATTGCCTGCTCAAACCATTCTCTTAATTTAGCAGGAATTCGAGCTGCTGAAGCTGAAGTCAATTCGGTAACATTTTTTGGTACATTGAACCGTTTACACGCCTTTTTCTCAACTTCAACACACCGCTGGGATATCCTCATCAAAATAAACGGAACTAGCCTTAAACGTTTAGTTGAGACCCGCTGGAGCGCCAGAGGAGAAGCCGTCATGATGGTTAGGGATACATTTTCTATAATTATAGAAATTCTGGAGATATTAAATAGCAGAGAGAAAAATTCATCGACTATATCTGAAGCAGGTGGATTATTAGTTGCTATTCAGTCTTTCAGTTTTCTCACCTATCTTGGATTTTGGGCTCCTGTATTAACTGAAATTAATGATGCGCAAGTCTACCTTCAAAAACAAGGATTGTCTATTCGAGACTGCTCACTCAAACTAAAAACATTAGAGACATTTTTAAGTAGTAATCGAGAGGACATCGCTGAAGCCAGCATTACCTTTGCCGAAAGCGTGTGCTCAGATCTGAGAATCAGTACAGAACCTCAAAAACGTGTAAGCCATAAGTAAAAGATGCCTGGTGAGAAAAGTGACTACTCTGTACTTACACACAAAGAAGAGCTACGAAGGGAAATTTATTCTACCTTGGACAGGATTGTTCAAGAAATAATCACCCGATTTGAGCAACTTCATGTTGTAGCAGATAGATATGAATTTTTGTCGCCTTCCCAGCTATTAGATCCTCAGGTCGAAATCAATCTCGATAGTACTCCTAGCGACATTGATAAAAAAACGAATTTCTGCTGGAGCGAAAGAGGCTTCAACGGTTTGTCACAGTTTCATCAGAAGCCTCCGAACTTCCCAAACAAGGACATGTGAGCTCTTGAATTTTATAAAAAAAAATATCAGCTAGATGATTCAGTCACAAATATCGTCATCATGATTCGCATATTTTTTATTATTGCGATAAGCGTCGCTACATGCGAGAGAAGTTTTTCCAAACTGAAACTGATCAAGAATTACTTGCGATCAACGATGACAAATTTACGTCTCACTAATTTGGCCATTTTGTTCATTGAACAAGAGCTGGTGGAAAAAATTGATTTCGATAAAATAATTGATACTTTTGCCGGCAAGAAAGCGCGTAAAATTCATTTGTAGTATGTTTATGTAAAGTGATTTTTTGAATTAACAATATTTGATTAATGAATGCATATAATTATTTTGAACAAAAACGTAAGGTTTTGCAATGTTATTATTTAGTTAGCTTTTTTTTTTTGGGGGGGGGGGGGCATCAAGATGAGGTAAAGCACCAGGCATCATATACTCTAGCTACGCCACTGGAAGAGGGGGTTTATCGCAAATTTTAGAGGGGGGTTTTAAAATTAAAATCTTCCTTAACTGTGATCTTGGAATTAGGGGATTTTCTTTTGCATTTTTTTTTTGTTTTGTTTTATAGAAGAGAGGAGTTAACTGCAAAAACCCCAGGTAGGGGGTTTAAAACTCAAAACCCCTGGTAGGGGGTTTAAAACTCAAAACCCCTGGTAGGGTTTTTTAATCTCGAACCCTCTGGTAGGGGTTTTTAAACTCAATACCCCCTGGTAGGGGGTTTTAAACTCAAAACCCCTATGGTTGTGCTGGGGCAAGTGATGGTTTATTAGTATTAAAATCTCACCTAAAATAAACAAAAAATCAGTCACTAAATTCCAATCCCCCCCCCCACCGGCTACGCCCATGATATATATATATATATGTATATATGCAAGCCTACTCGCATATGTGCATAGGGTTAGGGTTATTTATTTCTTTTAAGCTCGCGATATTCGGCACAAACTGGATTATTCAGTCTTCACTCTAGAGCGTACACACGTGGATCAAATTAGAGCTAGCTAGATCTAGATCTAAATCTGTTAAGTTATTAGTTATACTACAAGTTATAGAGCTATAGTCACTCTAGACTCTAGTCTAGGTCTAGTCAATCTAGACTTTCATTAATATAATAGATCTATTATAAATAATTATATGAGCTGTACTTCTTGATATCAATACGTAACCGTATGTTCTTCAACTCATGGCAGCAGCCATGGAAATTCAATTGGAATGGTCGTAACTTATAAGTTAAAGTCTTAAGCCTATCACTATTATCACAAGTACAGATCATCATCAGATGACGAATCTCTAAGTACTCTAACACTACTAACAGATCTAATCTAGATAGTAGATTAGGTCTAGACTTAGAATAGATTTAGATTTATAGATATATCAGAATATATCTAGATAATCTAGAATGCTAAGACTAAGAATCTATGTCTAGATCTAGAGTCTAGAGATAGATCTCTCAAGACTAGTTTTATTATAATATCTAATAGTAGTAATAGGCTACTAGATCTAGTACGATATAATATTATTAATATATATATTATATCTAGACTTGAGACCTATTAAATCTAGATCTAGCTAGACGACTTAACTTAAGTGATTAACATGCATGCATTATGACTAGATTTACTATTTAGAATAGATTCTAGATCTAGATTCTAGAATCTACCACGACACCACGAAATGCATCTGCAGCATAGAATTAGATTAGATTTAGTTAAGGACTTACTAGATCTTAAAGCTAAATCTACTACCTTTTATTTTAACTTTCAGGTCAGAATATTAGATCTAGTCTGTATGCCTATCTAGTCACATAATTAACTGTAAACTAATACTTAGACTTAGGACTTTGGACACTTTGGTATATTAATATAATAATTATTATACTCATAGTACTCATACTCATATATATATATAGATTTTAGTTCTATTCTAATTCAAATATTTTGAGGTTAGAAAAAATTGACCTAGACTTGTAAGATATACTAAGACTTAGTAAACTTAGATCTAGATCTAATAAAAGATAGTCTAGAATAGTCTAGATTCTAAAATCTAGTTGTTATTAGAAAATTTAGTAGATATAGAATAATATTTAATTAATATATTGTTAATACAGACTAATCTTTAATTTTTTCATACTATAGGCGATAGGTCATTTAGATTAAATAATTCTAGATCTAGTAACTAGTTATAGTCATAGACCTATAGACTTATAATCTTATAATATAGATATTTACTTTGTAGAGACTAATGTACAATATTAGGCCTACACTCCAGATCTTGAAAATCTAGTCTAGAGTTTAGAATGTTTAAATTTACACAAATAAATAAAATCAAACGTTTATATTGGTTTTAAAATCAGATATTGAATCATATTGAGATATGTCTAGAAAAATATGTATATATATATATATATATATAGTATATCTATATTAGGGGCCTATATATAATAGACTAATGCCACTAACGGCTAACCCTATAGCTGCTATAGACTATAGCCCTATATTGTTTTTGTTTTTTTTTTTTAAATGTTCCTTCAGAGTTGAAGATATCTACTTGGTAGTCTAAACCTCAAAGGAGCTTAGGGAAGTGATGGCAGTTGCAGGGTATGAACCAGACGACCATGCAGAGACCAACGAGGCGACCAAACAGTCCATCGTGCATACCACATAACCAGGTCCAGGTAGCGTTACATCTTTATTCACCAATACTCAATGTCTCAATATATGTTAGATTTTATTTTTTGTAAATTTTAAAGACTCTAGGCTCTATGTAATAGAATTAAATAGATCTATACAGATCTAGAAATTCTAGATCTATAAACTAGACATAGATTCATAGATCTAGATTATATTTAGATCTAGCTAGAATATCTAGAGGTCTTAATACTAATTATTATATTATAAATTTTTCTACAATTTGATCTAGGATTCATTCTATAGGCTTAGCTAAGGCTTAGGCTTTTTAAAATTTCATTGTGTGGATACTGTTAAAGAAAAAATACAGTCTCATCGTTAGGCTATAGCAACAGTTTTTCTTATACACCATACCATAAACATTTCAGGATTTGTCTTTATTGTAATTTTTTTTTTTTTTTTTTTTTAGAATGCCAGTTTTCTTTAAGGGCAGCTGACAATAAGAATTGTCTATGTATGCACTACAGATGCTGTTCAATATCTTTTCATGAGGAAGCCTGCTCAAAAAGGTACGAAGAATAAATTTTTCTTTAAGATTACTGATCAGTGACCCCCCCCCCCCCCCTCCCCCCAAACCAAATGAAAATTTTAATGAGATCAAATCGATTAAATAAAAAAAATGTAAAATAAATGTTAATCTTGTGAAACAATGTTCGAGAGCAATATCTTCAGCTTTTTGTAATTTCACTGAGATTTAAGTTCATTATTAATTTGCATAAAAAATTATAATGAACATTTATACAATGAAAATAGGGCCTACATAGGATTGTTTTTGACCTAATGTCATTATATAGCAACAATCCTTCTTGTATACCTTATCTTAAACATTTTGTGTTTTGCCTCTATTGTAATATTATTTTTTTTTGCATTCTTTAAACATTTTTTATGTTTTTATTTATTTATTTTTTTATTTTTTTTTAACAGATCGCCACATTTTCTTTAGGGGAAGTTGACATTAATCTTTTAGGTTAATAATAACCTATGCATGCAGTACAGATGCTGTTCATCATCTTTTCATAAGCAAGCCTGCTCAAGAAGGTAAGAATTAAATTTTGCTTTTAGATTACTGATCAGCAATCTGAAAGTAAATTGTTAATGGGATGGAATTGATTAAATGTAAATAAAGAAATGCTATCCTAATTTTGAAATATGCTGGTTGTGGTTTTTTTTTTAGTTATGTTTTTTTTAAGTTTCACTGTGATAATTGTTTATTTTAATTCTAGAATAACTTTTCAGCCAACTTATTTTTAAAATTACCATAGAACTCTAATTACAACAGAATATAGTTGTATTAGTAAGAGCCTGTGATAAAGTTAATATAAATAAATTGGACAAAATATAATATTGAATGAATTGAAGCCTAGCTCGATCTAGTCTGCCATTGCACTTTTAGCATAGTCAAATACCAGTGCCACATTTGCTGACACCAATTCATAACATTTAATTTAAGGAGAAGATTGAACTCCAAATTTTGAAATACCATTAATTTTTGTGTTGCTTAATAGGCTTTAGAAGCAACCTAATTTTTGAGCACCGTTTATCATCAAGGGCTGGAAATATAACCGTTAAATAGTATGTCCACATAGATAAATGTAAGGTCTTCTGATGTTTAATTGTTAGATTCTTTTTATTATTATTACAGCTTGAAGGTAGTTTTATTACATGACTATAATATTTATTTGTTTGTTTGTTCCAGCTGCTGTATGGAAGTCAAAATATGAATTATTGCCACCAGTCTTGAAGTCAGCTTGTAAAGAATGCTAAGAATTGAATGAAAATGCTGTCTTGATATCTTGTTTGTGCTGTTATATTTGTCTTTTGTGTTGGTTAATTATTCCATGAATAAAAAATAAAAAAAAGTTAATTGTGTAAGTTTGATTTAAGAATAAATGATCAGAGCATGCAAGTCTTATATAGTACGTTACCAAAAATTGTATTGTTTGATAGTGTTCAAACCCAAAAATGTAATTTAACTTGTCCATTACTTTATAAATATGTTGACATTATAGCTAGATGTATATAGAAATCATGCACTGATTCAATTATTATAATTTCCAAATAATTCTATTGCTAGATCTAAATCATCAGTGTGAAAGTAGACCTATGTAAAAGGTTAAAAATCTCATACTAAACCATTGAGCTGCATTTGAACAAAAAGGGCATTATAAACAAAAAATCACTAATGAATTTGTTTTAAACTACAGTATTGAAAAACATTAAAGATTATTACTAATTAAGCCATAATAAAATTTAATGACTGAACCATCGGAGACAGTATTTGCATGATAATACCTAATTGAGCCCTAATAAATATTTCAGTTACTAAACCATTAGGGCCAGCATCGGACCGATAATGGCACAATAAGGGTTATCCCTAATTGAACCCTAATTAATATTTCAATTACTAAACCATTAGGGCCAGCATTGGACCGATAATGGCACAATAAGGGATATCCCTAATTGAACCCTAATAAATATTTCAGTTACTAAACCATTAGGGCCAGCATTGGACCGATAATGGCACAATAAGGGTTATCCCTAATTGAACCCTAATAAATATTTCAGTTACTAAACCATTCAGGCCAGCATCGGACCGATATTGGCACAATAAGGGTTATCCCTAATTAAACCCCAATGAAAATCTCAGTTACTAAACCATTGGGGCTAGTATGGGCTTGATTAGGGCGCGATTCTGGAAATCCCCAATGAATCCGGAAGTGGGTTTACCCATTCTGGGCCGATATTGGCACGATTAGGGTTGCCCGTATTGGTCCCTTATGGGAACCTAATGACGCCAATATGCAAACGGTATGCGCGCCCATTAGGGCGCGATTTGGGCTATTTAGGGCTGCAATTAGGGCAAAGGGGGATAACCCTAATTAAAACTGATACTGGGCCGTAATGGGCATGTTTATAGGGTTTACTGGGCGTTAGGGTTTTGAAAAAAAAATCGCCCCCCCCTCCAAAGGTCTGTAAAAATCGCACCCCCCCCCCACTCCAAAGGTCTGGATCTAAGCTATTATATAGAGTCTATATCCTATACTCTTAAGCGAGCAATTCTTGTATGTATGTATGTATGTATGTATATATATTTATATATATATATAAATTTTATTTCGAAAACGGCTCTAACGATTTTTTTTAAAAGTTCACGGTATGTGCATAATAGTGAGAAAAAAATTCTCAACTCATTGGCCACATCGGGAAAACTCGAGGTCGACCGTTATATCGGTTTGAAAATGCCTCATTATCGAAAAATTAATTTTGGCTAGAATGTTTTATGAATGAAAATTTTCCATGACGTAAACGGGAAAAACGCTGCATACGTAACTAGGCTTATCGCAGTACACTAAAATATTTCTTTGCAAACAAGAACAAGTTTTAAAGAACCATTAGACCTAATTAAACATTTGCGCACCATCTTACTGTAGATTGATTTATTATAGAACTATGAAAGAAAAGTAATGAAATTAAATGTGCCGATGTATGATTAGTTATTGTGTTTTAAGTGCTTAATAAATTGTTTACTCTTTAATTGCGTAGAGTGGTGTAGATACCTTTTACATTGTTGTTTATTTTGCTGGTGACCTCCAGCTGTCTCGTCCTAAAGCCGCATGCAACCAGGTGCTCTCTTCTATGTCAGCTAAGGCAAGTTGGCGCCTAAACTGGTCTTTTAAGCGTTACGGTGTTACGTCGACCACTTTTTAGCTCACCAAAAAAGACTGCCTTTGGCATGCGTTCGTCTGAGATTCGTCTCCCATACAGGATACTGCTCTGTCCAGCGTAACTGTCGGACTTAAAGAATTCCATCTATACAAAGGACGCGGATACACATTTGAGACCAAAATAAAATCTGCTGCCGAGGACAGACGCAGACGCTAAAAGAAAGTCTTAATCGATCAACGCGGACAATGGTTATGCTTGCCCTGTATGTGGCAAAATATGTAGGTCACAGCTGCAATCCTCATTAATTTTCGGACTCGAAGACAAGCCTTATTATTATTATTATTTTGCTGGTGAATTATTACCATGTGTTCATGCTTCGGTGTCTACTGTCCTGTACCAAAACAAAGGAAATGGTCATAACACAGCTTCTCTGCGCCTTACTTGCGAACTTCTTATAGTCCCACAGTCAGGCTGGGCAGGGCACGTATCCCGTATGGGGGACGAACATATTTTTCGGCGTAACAGAGGTGCCCCACGGAAACGTTTCTTTAGAAAACTAATGCAATGATTTAAGCCTATTAAGAAAAAATTTGCCATTTTACTTTGTCACAAAGTGCCTATTTTACCCTATAACGTAGAGATTTGCGCCACTTGATGTTTCGTACTAAAGCCATAATGAATGTATACTAATTCCATAATTAAATGTCTGAACGTAACCATCTGAGAAGTAACACTGCAAAGACTTTCTTCCAAGCCAATAATAGTAGGCCTACAATAGTTTTACGCAAAAGATGGATTGTAAAACTATAAGACGGATGTGAGATGTGGTTGGTCTAGACTATAGGAGGACTTAAGAGACTTTATATTTAATCGCCATGTGCAATTACATTTAGAACTAACAGAACACTAAAGCAACTCTTCAGATTAGTAGTCTTTATCTGATCGTTCATTTTCGTAATTACAACAATAGCCCAATAGTTTTACGCGAAAGAAGCAACGTAAAACGTTAAGACGTGAGCTGTGGTTTTCTATAGGCCTACTGTTGGGGGGACTTTCTATTCAAATCGCCATGTACTATTACATTGAGAACTGACAGAACGAAAAAGCTACTCTTCGGATTGAGTCTTTACCCATCGTTCATTTTCGTAATTACAACAATATTCCCAAAATGACTTCGGGTATATATCCTTCCTTCACAAATTATTCATCCGAGCGAGGCTCGGTCACCTGATATTCTAATTTAATTTGTGTTTAGAAAATAATTTTCAATTAATAAAACAACTATATTGGCAAATGCATTATCTGCCCTTGTTTTTTGACTTATGGGAAGGGAATTTTATGCAACTTCCGTTTAACTTAATAACAGCCTGTAACTTACTCCTGTTTATTCACATGTTTTTTGGCGAAATAGATTATAGATCTAGATCTACTTCTATTTGAATATCTTTCTATCGTAAGAAATGCCTAAAAATAAAGGTTTGAAAAGAAACAACGTTTACTCTTTTTTAGATCTAGAATAGATAATCTAGATAAGATTAGTTAGTCTAGGATTTTTCTACATGCGAAGTTCACACAAGACACAGGAGACGAGTGACTTGTGTGTCTGTGTGACTTAGGAGTCTAGATCTAGTACTTAGTCTAGTTACACTTAGTGACGTTAGTCAGAAGTATATGATTTGTTTGGTATATTACTACTAGATCTATATATATAATATTTACTTTTATGCCGCAACGCAATTCCACCGTCAATTTGTGATTTTATTTTTTGTTTATAAAAATGTTACTCATTAATATTAATTAGTCTAGACTTGAAATTTAAAAATAAGATAAACTAGATCTATAAACATTTCTAGAATTTAGATCTAGACTCTAGACATCACATTCACATTCTCACATTGGCTTTTTAGGGGTAGATTTATAATTTAATAAATTTAAGTTTAACTAATTTAAGATTGTCACTACTACTTGAAACAGTACTACACTACAGTCACTAGTCGGGACTAGTCTGTGACACTGACTAGTCTCTAATACTTAATACACTATCATTTTATTATAGAATCTTATACCTGAACACCAACTTTCAGGAACTAGATCTAGGTCAAATTTGTATTTTTTTTTTTTGGGAATTTGGTGAAGGTTTAATTTACAAAAAAACTGAAAGCAGACTCTTCTTCTTCTACTAATAGTAATAGACAATAAAAATAGTCATTTAAGCTTTTAGTTTTGCCCCTAATTATGAAATACAATATTTTTTTGAGAGTTAATAATAAATATTTTTATTTATTACATAAATAGTCGTAAACACAAGTGGTGTTGTATCGACGCGCTAGCGTGTAAATGTACATATTATTATTATAATACCATGCCAATATGTTCTTTAATTATTGAAATCTATTTATCTGAATAAAAAACAAATTATACAAAGATTAAAGTCAAATCAGTTACATAGATATGGTATGTGTGGTCCAGAGGTGTTAGAAGAAGTAGTGTGTAGTGGCGGCTCTACATTTAATGTGGTTGGTCCTCTTGGATTCTCTAGATCTTGTGGTTGTTCGTAGATGTCATTAGGAAAGTCATAATTATTATCCAATCTATTTATTTTCTCTGTAGGCTTTCCTGTTTCTTCTGTAGACCTTATTTCCACTTTTGATATTATAGGATCTTTGTTTAGAATGTTTAAGAACTACTGTTCCTGGTTCCAACTTGAATTAAGTTGCATTCTGACTGTCAATCCATCTTGGTGGAATAAATAGCTGTGCCTGCCTATAAAAATCAATGTGTACCAAGCAGTGGTTCTCTCAACCCTTCTATGTGGATCTGAGACATGGGTATTAGACAGAAAGCAATTAAGACTACTTGAACACTTTCACTGAAGATGCTTGCGTTCCATCATGGACATACAGTGGCAAGACTGCACTAGAAAAAAGCAAAGTCCTTGTGAACACCGGTATGGACAGTATAGAGGGACTTCTTATGGTCCGCGAGTTACGCTGGGCAGGGCATGTATCCTGTAAACCAAAAGCAGTCTTTTTTTTTTTTTTTTGGTGAGCTAAAAGGTGGTTGGTGTAACAGAGATACCCCTAGGAAATGCTTTAAAGAATTGTCTTAGTTGACATAAAAGAGAGCACCTGGGCCGCAGGATACACATTTGAGATCAAAAGAAAATATGCTGTAATTATAAGTTACAATTTATCAAAATCACATGCATTTATGTTAACAGCTATTTTCATTAACTCAAATTTAAAAAATAAAGAATACAAAATATAATATGCATATAATGATATCCATTTTTTGTTTTCAATTAATGCAGGTAAGGGAGGTAAAAACAGAAGAAGAGGTAAGAACGAAAATGAAAATGAAAAAAGAGAATTGATCTTCAAGGAAGAAGGTCAAGAATATGCCCAAGTCACAAAGATGTTGGGTAATGGTAGGTTAGAGGCCATGTGTTTTGATGGAGTCAAAAGATTATGTCACATTAGAGGAAAGCTAAGAAAAAAGGTATTTCTACAATTTGCTGGGTTGATGCAAATTATTATATTTTTGTTATATCACTTTCTTTCAACCTGTTTATCATGACATTAATTTGATTCTAAAATTTTAAAGACACATCTCTTTCTTATCCTCAATTTACCTTATATAGTGATGGGAATTTCTAAAAAATGTTCAGAAGTTTTGCATGTAGATGTGGTATACAGCTCCTGGCAGATATTTTATTTTACTATCTGGCTCCAGCCATATATCAGAAGTTTTATTTGGTGCACCCCTAGAATAGACACACACAAAAAATAACAAAACTATGCAGGCAAACTTATCTAAAATTTGAAAAAGTAGGTTTTAATGTAGTGAAACATGGTTTATCTGCACTCATTGGGGAGCAAGTTTTAAACCTTTGACACATATACTAAGAAGGCCATAAGTTTTGAGGGGAAAGTGCAGCACAACTAGAAGAGATGAGTCCATGGATTGTAGGGCTCTCCAGGGTACATATGGAGTTCCTATAGGTACAAGGGTATTTCATCATTGTTGAGGCACAAGGAGAATACATTTCACATTCTTATTGGTCAGTGTTAGTATTTCAACATTCAAAATTCTTGTTTAATCTGAAAGGAAATTAAACTACATTTGACTCTTGATAGCCTGATAGCTATGTGATAAGGAGGTGGAAGTGTTGGATTACCAAAGCTTAGCTGTAGATCAAAGAATTTAATCATAGTTTTCAAGAAAATTGTACTCATGATGTAATAAGAAACTAGTATTTTTTTTTTTTTTTAGATTTTTAAGGGTATAAAATAAACAATGGACAAAAAAAATATTGATTTAAAAAAAAAAAAAGACATACTATAGCTACATTCTAAAAATATTCATACTTCTACAATATACATTAATTACAGTCTGTTGTGTTATGGAGTCTCAGACACTGAAGAGTCAACTGTAATGTTTATAGCTTTTAATTAATGGGAAGTTATCATTTACTTTGGCCTTTTGGGTTTTGACATGTATATTTCTTAAAAGATTAGAAAATGACTAAAAAACCACAGTGACCATCATTTGTGACAAACATATATGCTTTTTGACCTTAAGACATTTGCCAGTTGGACTATGTTTTGATCCTTTCATCTTCACTGCAAATATTTCACTTACACTGTGAGAATGCATATTTACAACCACTAGCTCATACGTGAAAGTCAATAAGATTCTGAAGATCTTAAATTAATGATCTAAGGCTGCAATTTAGAGTTTAATTTTTTTTATAAATTTTTTTTTACAGCTGCCCTATCAATAACTAAATACTCATTTTCATTCTGTTTCTCCGCTCTAGGTTTGGATCAATGGTGGTGACATCATTTTACTTGGTCTCAGGGACTATCAAGACACAAAAGCTGATGTGATCTTAAAGTACACAGCAGATGAAGCTCGTAACTTGAAAGCTTATGGAGAGCTTCCAGATTCTGGTAATAGATTCAGTATTCAGCTTTATCTCTATTCATTTTATGATCTATATAGATATTTTAACTAAAAACTTATATTGCAATCTAGTGATCATTTTTGTGTTTTTATTTCTACAGCTAAAATCAATGAAAACAACTATGATGATGAGATTGATGAAAACATTACCTTTGATGGTTTTGATGATGATGATGATGAAGATGACATTGATGAAGTATGTATAAATCTATTGTTACATTTTTGTTTGTTGGAATGTTCATGTCTCTTGTTTCTATGACCAACTTGTTTGTGTCTTTGTTAAATTATGCCCTTAAAATACAACAAATACTTGTGATAAGACTGTCATTAGACTAAGATCTATACCATACTAGATCAAATCACAAAGATTTATTATTGTTAGTCTAGATCTGTTCTAGATCTGTTACAAATTTAATTAAATGACTGATCCAAATTAATAGATACACTTAATATAAGCTTTGTTGTTTTTTTTTTTTTTGCTTATTGTCCCAACCAATCAGTTACACTGAATTTACTAATTTGAAAAGAAAAAAATAAATATGACACGAAGTCAATGTCAAATAATACAAATCTAGTTTAAAATTGATAATTTAAATGCTGGTTCTTATATTTATTAGTAAATGTATGCATAATTTGTATTTATCTGCTCCTTGCTCCTGAAATCAAATATTTTCTCCTGAAAAACTAGTCTCAGAATGGTGGGGGAACCCAAGAGAATTATGAAAAATCATTTAGTGTTAATTAAATTATTCAAATGATGAAAATGGTTAATCTTGTGCTTTGTTTTTCATTTCAGATCTAGCAGAAGTGAGGTTTCTTGTAGTATTCTTTTTTTTTTTTTTTCAATCATACAAGCATAAAAAGAAATCACAAACAATTTTGACATCATTTATGCTGTACTTGTTTTGTGTGTGTATGATTTTTTAAAAATATATTTTGTTCTCATAGTTGGTTAAAGCACTTTATTATTATTATTTTTTTTTTTACTACTGCTAGGTTGTTGTTTTTTTTTAATCAGCTTGAAAAATCTTTTACAGTTAAAGTCTTGTTGAACTTGTAGAAATGATGTCAACATTCTTCTCATTGCACATTAAAAACAACTTTTCTGATCAGAATTTTACAAGCTATTTTTACCTCTACTTTGAATCTATTTCTCCATTACTGTCTTTTTAAAACTTTTTCAATAACTAGCAAGTTTATACAATTGAACATGGTGAAAACATCTTGCAATCAACTGCATTTCATTTCTAACTGTAAATAAGTATCAGCTGGAAACTTTAAAGGATGTTATTTGTTCTCATTGTTGGGAGATGGGTAATACTGCATACTAATTGGTTAAAAGGAAACCTAATAAGAAATGTGATTTGTAATTTGCTAGTTACACAATTGGGACTGAACATTGAACACATGTACATACAAATAAAAGTCATTCAACTTGAAGTGTCTACAGAATTTTTGTGTGTGTTTATTCTCCATATTAACTTGTAGTTCTGAAGATTACAGTAATTGCTCTGTACAACTCCAGAGCAGGTGTTGCACAAAAGTTTGATAAATGTTATGTATCTTATTACATCTTTAAAAAAAAACAACACTATAAGATAAGACCTCTAAAATATATTGTTATGACTCTACATTGCGCACTGTCATTGCGCGATATTGTGGACCATGGGACACGATGGAGAAACAGAAGTGATGAAAACAGGGACGCTTGAGATGTGATTAGTTTGGCTCTAGATCTAGTTTCTAATTGATGATTAAACGTTCCATTTTGTAATCCTTTCATTGAGGTTATTTGGCTAAGTTACAACAAGATGTATGCAACAAAATCCAATCTCAGTGATGAATTCAAGCTTGAGTGCTCAATGGGATGATGGGAGTTGTACTATTTTGATTGAAGCTGTTTTGGTATATGGTATCTTTTATTTTTTCTATACAGGTTTGTGTACTGTAGCATAATCATACACACAAAATGTACTCTCTGGCACTTATGAAAGACCAGGATTTGTTTTCAAATAATGACTTGTAAATATGTATCCAGTGTAATACAACAAATGGTATTGAAACACAATGTGTATAAAATGCAAGACTTCTATCACAGACTTGATGTAGAAAACATAGAATACCATCTGTTAGTTGTTTTATATCATAGTGTTCTATTCAAATTGAGAATATCTGAATAAAGTAATGAATACTTGGAACAGCCACAATACTCTACTCAATTCCATATAACAAAGGCTGTCCTGTACTAGGGCTGGTAGAGTACAACTAAATCAGTCAAAACTAGTTTAACATGGCTTAATGGACACCTACAATTATTAGTTTTAAAGATGTACACTTAATTATGAATTATAATTAAGAATGCTTCAAATGTATGTACCTGTATGTTTTTTTTTTTTAAAGAATACAGGTATGTATACTAGTAATTTAAATAGTATACCTATATAAATAAACAGTCCAATTTGGGCTAGCATAATTCTCAAAAAACATCCCATTTGAACCTAAAATAAAAGAAAAAGTCTACTAAAGATATTAATTGATTGAGAAATTACCATTTATATTTGTAAGAAATATTCAAAATAGTTATTCATACCAATTTTGCCACAATACCGGTACAAGTATTTTTTTTTATTTTAAGAACATTGATGCAGCACTATGTCCTAATGGCAGCTTTATTTGTATGATGGCTGATATCAAAATAACAAAGTACATCATTTCATTTTTGTTTTGTAATTTAATAAATACATAAGAGAAGTCAAGAGCTAGATAACTGAAAGGATAACATTGGGGATCTCATTTAGAGAGAGAAAAAAAGCATAAATGAAAAAAGTATTCACACCAATTGCAAACAATATCAATCTCTAACATGTGTGTGAGATAAAAAACAAAATTGTTAGCTACTATCTTGATTATCTGTTCATTACCATTAATGTTGTGCACTAGATAAAACAATACATATTAAGTATACCAGTATTGACAACTGCATGGTTAGAAAAGTACCATGACCTTGGTGGTTATAAAATGAGGCAATGTTTTAAGGTATACCACTAAGGTGTTTATAAAATTTATAAAAAAATTGTGAATGCATTTTTTTCTCCTATTTTGCTAATTAAGCTAGAAAATTGTAAAGCCCTTTTCTTGTGTTTGGCATACAGGGTATTAAAAGCATCTGATATTTCTTTGTTATGAACAAGATATTTTATCACATTTATTTCCTGGAAAAGTCTACAATCATATAAAAACATTTAAATAAAAATAGCATAGAACAATCAATAAAGAATCACATGTTATCAACAACAGACACCTCTGGATTCTTTTCTGTGAGAGCATCTCATAAGGCAAGAAAAAAAAACTATGATACCATCCAAAAAAATTAACTACACTATTCGAACTAGTCCTACATTTTAAAATAATTGCAAAAAGTGGTGATAGAATAAAATAACATTACAATAAGCGTATTTTAACGTCTGCAAAGAATGACTTTAATGCCCAAACCTGTTGCTGAGGGTGATGGCAAGAGGGAGACAACCCCTTACCATAGAGTCTACAATTCAAGTGCACCAGACATACCATAAACAAACAGATCAATCATTTGTCTTTCTTCCTAATGTAAAAGAGGATCTCTCTAAAACCATTCTGTTTCTTCTTAAATCCTTTGATTTTTCAATTTTTTAAAGTCTCATTTTATATTACTGTATTAGTCTCTTCTCTGTCTTTCCTTGCGTCTTATGGGCCCCATTTTTATTGTGGGCAGTTTTTCTTGGAGTGTCATGATTCCAATTCCTCTTTCTTTCCCAAAGATGTAGCTCTAAATTTCTCTGTCCACACATTGCTCAATTTCGATGTTTTCTAATTAAATCTGTTTTGAATGGTTCAAATCTTATCAGAACATGGACATGGTGACATTTTAGCAGCGATATGTTTGACACACCTTGTGTTGAATGTTAAATGGATAAACAATGCTTCCTAAAAAGAAAACACAATTTTTCTTTACTTAGAATTCTAGATGTTAACAATAAATCAACTTTAAAAAGCAAATTTTAAAATGATTTCATGGCATAACAAGAAACAAACAAAAATATAATACTTTTTTTTTTTAAAGAAAATAACTCTTTTATATAACTTATAGAGCAAATATTCCTGAAAATTAATTTATTTAACTCTTGAATGCATATATATTTGTTCAATATAAAGATTTTTCTAGTTCTCTAGCCAAATTTAAATAATTTTCTTTTTATACCTTACTTATAAAAATTATAATGGTTAAACTAGTTTTCCCAGTGTGGCCGAGGAGCTAATAATTATTTTCCCAACAATATAAATCACCTCTCAAATTTCTAGGAAAATTGTTACAGATGTTTTTGATGCGTTCACCCACTCTTTGCCCAGGTTTCACCTAGAAAGTGTGACTTGAATAGAGCTATTGTAAAAAATAAAATTGAAAACATACCTGAATCTGTACCATGGCAAATTTTAGATTCGATTTTTGACAGTTTCACTAATTCTGAAAAATGCTGAAAAAAAAAATTCAGCTGAAGAAGTTAGAAATGTGATTAACTTTAAGTTGATAGGTGTCTTGTTGCAAAGGTATGACAAACATCATTTAAACCTACAACTAGCTTAGACCAAAAAAATGAGTGCCCCCCCCTCCCCACCAAAAAAAAAAGGAAAACCTTTAGGTCTTGTGCTCCTATTTAACCTTAGACAGTGACAGTTCTAGATTTCCCATACTTCCTTTTCTAATGAAAGGAATGATAATTTACCTACCCTCCATCCTTTAATGTTTTTTTAGCTCTCTAATTTTTCAAAGCTATAAGCTCTAATTATGCATTTTGTATTTGGCATGTGATTGAAGTGAGGCTGAGAAGCAGAGTGCAGCCATCCCACTCTTCTTGTAAATCACTTTCAAAATTTATTAGGAAAATATCATTTTACATTTCTGTACCAATTTTAGGAAGACAACCTAACCCATTATAGTAGAGAATAATATTAACAAATTTCTTTTATTGTCAGTAACAAACACCAGCACTGCACTGTATACCAGCACTGCACAGAAAAACACAACTGTTAAAGGCTGAACAAAACTTGTACAAAAACAGTTCATGAATACATAAATAAAGCCACCCTTTTTTAACATAAAAATAAATCAGGACATATAAAGGTGGTCTGTTGCTACATTGTAATGAATGGAAATTTAATAAAACAAAAGTAAATTGTTAGTAACTTAGAACATCAACAGATGGCTGTACCTGTATGATTTCACAATCACAGTCTCTGATGCCAAGTTTTGTCATAATAGTTGATTCTGTTTTTTCTGTTGTAGAGTATGGGTCATGTTGGTCCCTAGGACTCAGAGAGCTACAGAAGATTTTTTTTTTATATCAAAAACTCCAAACTTTTCTAAAGAATACATTATGTTTTCTAAGCAAATTTACATTAAGCCTTTTAAAAAGAAATGACCTAATAAAAATTCTGCTAGATGTTTGGCATAAATTCAAATACAAAACTTACTATAATATGCTGCCAGTAGAACTTAAACAAAATGAATGAAAAAAGAGAAAAGCTTTTGCAGCAAGTTCCATAAGCCACCTGACCGAAAGAAATAAAGAAATTTCAAGGCATTACTCTACCATCAATAAAAAAAGATAATAATGTTTAAAATCACAGTAGTGTTTAAAGTAATCTTTCATAGGAAAAAAAAGGTAGCATATTTAAAATACACAGGTGCACAATTTATAATATACATTGTGAATCTCAAGAGAGCCCATAAAAAGTTCATACTTTTGCATCCTTATTTGCATTATTTCAACAAATCATAATAACTTACATTATATTATGTAATATATTATTATTATTATATAATTATAATTATTATATTATGTAAATCAATTTTTTTTGTTTGAGTGTTCCTAATTAAAATGACTTAGGTGACCAGACATCCTGACTCTGACTTAGGCAAGAAAGACCCACTTTGAGTCGTCTGTCATGCTTTTCATAAAATGTCCATGTGGGACAACCAATGTCCCGCTTTCATTTTTTTAAAAAGTCGATCGATTTCACGCTTTTATATTAAAATCTTTCTTATCTTTTGACTTATTACCAGCTTGTACCAGCTTGCGGCATTTTCTTCGTAATCTTTATTTTATGTTCATTGCTTAGTAGGCTCCTGTGTTAGAGGCATGAGTAGTGCTTTTATTTTGCAGCATCCTGCCTTCTATTCAGCACGTTTTCTGTCAATTCTTAGAGTGTTGTTCTGCATGTTTCTTGCTGATTCGTTAATTCCAGCTATATAGTATTTCTTAAAGGCTTGACTTTTCCCTTTGCTTAAGTCAATGTCAGGGTTAAGAAAGTTCTTAGACAAAACGAACATTGAAGTTCATAGGGACCTACAGACAAAGTTATCGGTTATATAGAGAGCAAGAAAAATCAACAACTACAATGGAGTGTGATGCTAAAAATGTCGATCACAGTTTTTCTGTCACATATGGATAAAACCAAACATTGGAATGCAGATCATAATTTTGTATTGGAAGCTTCTAGTAAGCCTCCATTAAGGTACTTCTACAACATTTAAGTACCGGTACTTCTTTTGTAGATAATTTGCAGAAGCTAAATGTACTAATGTACTTTTGCCTATCATACAGTTTTCCAAAACAACAGTTTTCAATTAATGGACTACACTTTGAAATGACTTCAAAATGAATGACCCAAAATACACATGTGCAGGAACCAAATGTGAAGCAATGGTTACTATTTAATGAACAAAGTAAAGAAGCATGTTAGTGATGCCTAGTTTTTTTTATTGCGTTTACAGATGCTTTGAGCATGAAAACTTGAAAAGGTTCCTCCTCCATGCGACTTTGGATGATGTGAGTTGGTTAGAAAAAGTGATTTAGCACTGACATTCCAGAGAGAGAAGAGGCCTATTCAACAAGTTAACGCCTTCAGATGGATCACACAGAAAGATCTATCTTCGAAAATGTTACTGAAAGCCTGAAATTGTTAAAATTATTGTGTGTGTAGGTCTATATTGTGTGTATGCAAATTTTGTATAGTAGTAAATAATATTGCTAAAAAAATCTAGGCCTGTTCCTTTTAGGTCCCATTATCAACATGATCCCACTTTTTCTCCCCAAATATCTGGTCACCTTAAAAAAAGACTAACTTATAGATCTACTAACCACTTGTCAACTTTAAAATATATACATCATTCAGCAAAGGTGAAACTCCCTATTTCAGAGCTATAGTTTTGTGAAATAGTTATTTTATTGTAATGTTTTACTAAGTTTCATTGTCCAAGTATGAGTTTAGCCTTTCCAAATCTAGAGTTAAGTAGTAAATGTTTGTTTGTAAAAATGTTTTACATGTTTCGGATGTTCCTTCAGAGTTGAAGATAGTTTACTTCCTAATCCAAACATCCCGCAAGACGACGGGGGATGGGAGTGGGCAGCGTTTGAACCCGGGACCATCGATGAATTCAAACAACAGTCAAGCGTGCAAACCACATGACCAGGCAGCCATCCATAATTAATTGATGGAAATTTATTTATAAAAAAATAATAGAGATAAAAATTTAAAGTAAGTTCTAGGCAATCGATATTAATTGATGCCAAATAAAAGCAAAAGAAAAAACACTTATAAAAAAATGAAGTTCTCACCAATGAATGTAAGATAAATATTGCACATCAGTTTTAAACAATTTTCTTTTAGACATCATAGCAGAGATATAAAAGCCCTATAAAATACAAAAAAAAGTTAAGTTCTAAATATAAAAATGTATTTCTTTGTAGGATTAAATACAGATGAAAAGAAGGAAAATGAACAAGAACCTCACTAATTATAACTAAAACTGGAAAAACAAGGCTGTTCCAATTGTTGTGATTTAAATAGGGTAAAAAATATGTTTTTCTTGGAACTTAATTAAATAAGAAGATTAAAGTACACAAATGTTGTCTTTATAAATAAAGAAAATAATGAAAAAGGAAATTTCAGATTACAGGAAATTCTGGGTTTAAACTAAACTTAGGTTATAATTCCAACCAGGTTATTTCAGCATTACACAAGTCAAGTATAATAGATATGTAATGATATACATTTTTTTTTTACAATTGAATAATTTAAGTGTTTCCTTTCAAACCATCCTGATGATTTGCATTGTATGTATGTAATAAACATATTGTTTTTTTTGTCCTCTACTTTAAATTGTAACTCAGAGAACACTTTTAACTCACTTACATACACATCTATAAAAAAGCTAACAAGATCCTCGAAATAAAGAATCACCCTTTGTGTCAGGATTTTGTGATTTTACCATCACAAAAGAGATACAAGACACCGATAGCAAAGACAAACAGACACAAACACTCTTTTGTTCCCCTGGCAATCAAATCATTAAATAAGAACAATCTGGTATAAACTTTGTCACATGTAAATTATGAGTGAGTCTGGTGTGAAAGTACACTTTGGTTTCTTATAGTTATAATGTTTTTTGTTTGGTGTAATGCACAAATTGTAAGACAAATTTCCATACGGACAATAAAGATTATTATTATTATTATTAAAATATGCATTAGCCGGAGTCTATGTTAAAACACAAACAAACAAGAAGTTATTAAGAACTTACCTGATAAGGAGATGCTATAATAACTCTTTTTTCAAGATCAACTATACAGCATGTTTTCTAAAATAAAAATACAATATTATCAGTTGGATATTATCAATAAAAATGAATGAATACAAAATGGAACTAGACCCTATTTCAGCTCAGAGGACATGGACATTCCCATCATGCATGTCATGAGCCATTTTACTGCAAAAAAAACCCGTAAATTATATACTATGTGGAGGATTTTTGAAAGGCCAGATAGTGCTGCATCACTGGAATCATTGCTGTATAAATATTAAACCAGATGTCTAGTTATAGTTTAAAACCAAGTACCTGTAGATAGTCAAGAAAAACAAAATTGAGCTATAAAAACTCTGTTATGAATTTATGGACAACTACTTTTGAAGTCAAACAGAAAGGTCTATCAAATATAGACCAAAGGTTGCCCAAGTTTGCACTAATGTTTGTCGAAACTAGTGTTAATAACTAACTCACTGCAGGTATCCACCACCATCCAAACAATCAAATGTTAACTTTCCTTTAGTTCTGGCCGAAATCTTGATGATCATTAAAGAAGGGAATATAACAGCTTGCGTATATCTTTTAAAGAATAACCAAAACTCTTTGGTCCATTGGCTGGCATAAAATGGATGTTGTGTGGTAGAAAAACATATATGCACCCCTCCCCTTTTTTTTTTTTTACTTCACCAGGGTGTGAGCAAGTTACCTGGACTGACAATCCAAGTGCTGATTTGTTTTTTACTTCACCAGGGTGTGAGCAAGTTACCTGGACTGACAATCCAAGTGCTGATTTGTTTTTTAACTCTTCTGTATTATAGAATTTTAGTAATGTCTTTTATTTGTATTCATATTTAAATATAAAATATGAATGTAAACAAAAAAATGCATACACACACACAAAACGTTAGTTAGATGGTTAAAAAGTGATAAAAACTGTTGTCACCTTAACAGCACAAGGTATAAATGAATCTAGAGATCTTTTATCAGGTCTACAGATGCCAACAAGCTTTAGTTTAGCTAGGTCTACAATACTAAGTGGTTTAGACGTCCATTCTAAAACATTCTGACGTTTCCTAATTATTAGATGAAGACAAAATAATTTTTTTTATTAAAAAGAACATTTATAATCATTTATACATGGTTTTTTTTCTAACTACATGTAAAATATCTAGGCTTTCAACAGTATTAACTGAAGAATATATATGCTTATAACAATCAAACTCAATTCTTAAGCATAAGAAAAATGTAATATTTGTCCAGGGACCAAGTCTTGGTCATATATTTTCTCAGGTTTTGATATTTCCCCTACTGTTATGTCTCCACCTATCACTAATTAATCCTTGTCTTATTCAGAAAATGGAAATTATAGACTTATTAAAAAGTGTAATTTTAATTAAATCCTGTTTTAATTAAATCCTGTTTCTTTTAGAAAAAATTTTACCTTTTTGTCATAGGCACAAATATTGTCAAAGCTCTAACTAGTTTGATGACTTCTTGTTCTAGCCTGACACTTGCAGCGATCAGCACTGGACGTCCGCTAAGCAGACTATAGATGATGTGGTGTAAGTTTTGATAAGATGAAAGTACCTCCAAAATACAACTGCCTATGAAAGACAAATTTTCAATGTCCACAATCTCTCTAAACAGTATAAGCATTATCAATCAATATTTTTGATCAGCATCAATGATTTAAAAATGATTACATCTTCATAATATGGAGTATCTTATCCTTCATACTGATGTCCTCTTTGTTAAATGTGTCAAGTTTTAATATTATAGACCAATGTAATATGATCTGATTAGTTGGTATAGAAATAAATAGACCACTGTAACATGATCCAATTGGTTCCTCTAGAAGTGAATAGGACTTGACCAGGTAATTTCATGCTTCTAAAAATGTAGTTGTGACAACAAAGTAGTTGACAAAGTTTAGTTAAATACTACAGCATTTGTTGACATGACTTGAAGTAGGAGAGTCAAGCCCAACAAGAGTTGTACAAGCAATCACTTAAGTACTGAAACATTTTGCAGTTTGTCAAGATTTATTGAAGATTATTTAAGACACTGTTGCATTCAAAAGGAGAAACTTAAAATGTATAAACTATTCCTTCAAAAGAAAAATTGGTTTGTAAGAAAGTTTGATTAGATGTTTATTGATATTAAATCATCTTCAAAAGACAACAAAAAAAGGAAACAAATTTTATATCTCTGCTAACCTGGTTTCCCTATGCTTGAATTACTTATCCACTCTCCAAGTGTATAGAGTCTACATCGAGGTTTCCTGGACAAACAGAACACAAATAATTTTTTGTATGTTGTTTACAATAGAATTTAAACCCAATAAAAACAATATTCATTTTGGGTTATGCATCAAGAATAAAAATAACTTATCCTTCAAAAGTTACACAGCAAATCAATCAGGGTTTACTTTTCCATTTTGTATACTTCCAACTTGTATGTTCTTGAAATCATTAACAATACAACATTTTCATTGCATTTTAAATTTGTTCAACTGCTTTGTATTTTTTTTTTTATGTTGCTGTGTAACAGAACATGGGAAATTTGATTTGAACATTAGGAAAAGCTGTTCTTAGAGATGATTGATTGATGTTTGTTTTTTTTTCTTTTTAGCATTGAGGTCATTTTATTGGTTTTCCTCATTTTCCAACTGAACTCAATCCAAATGATCTTTTAGAACAAAGTTGATCTTCCAACAAGCACATTGAACATTATTCACTGTAGTCTTCAGATATATAGTGTATAGAGTAGAGAGGTGTTTACAATCTGTGTGGTCATTGAATAGTACAAAATAGACAAATGGCAATGGTCTATCCATTTCTAAATGACAGGGTCATCTACTCAGTACAAGTTAGGAGTAGACCTAAAAATGATCTAAAAATGACTCACCAAACGCTAGCACAAGGAACAGGACTGTCTACATCTGAAACAAAAAAAAACAAAAAAAACAGAACAGCACACACAAAAAATCAATATGACAATTATAGCTACTTATAACTTTCACCTTAATAGCATAACTTTCACAAACTTACCTTCATAAAATTGTTTCCCTTTGCTGATGCCATCAGATATATCTTTTCCAGTCTGTAGCTGATGATTTTTATTGTGATCAGAAGCATTGTCACGATAAGAAAAAAGGTCTCGAAGAGAAATTTCTGTAAAAGCAGATGAGGTATCTGACTCAGCTCTGTATCGGGCAGTGTCATCCTCTTCTACATAGAACTTAGAAACATAATCATTCCTCAATCCATTTAATTCCTGTGCTAACTGGGACATGTTTGCTGGAATACCATTGGGTAACTTTAAGAATGAACACCCATAATCTGAAGGAGTTTGGTAACTATCACTTGATGGAGTAAGTGATACTGATGAGATCTCTTCTACTGATGCTATACTGAATGGGCCAAACTGGAGGCCAGGTTTGACATAATGTTTTGAATTATCCTCTTCATCTAGCAGGGTTGACAATTTACTTTTACCATCTCCCTTGATCTCAGGCACTTCTGACTTACACAAATTTTCTCTGAAAGTGACTAGTTCCTCTGTAAACTGCTTATCACTATAACTTGGAGAAAGAGCAGATTGTGTATTGTTAGACTCCAGTGAGTTCATCTCATTTACAGAAATATCACTAGGTATACTTGAACTGTCATCAATATCTAAAGGTATGGATATACATTTAATATGATTTGTCTTATCTGACATGATGTTTTTAAATGTGATGACTTGATGAGAGTTCACATTAGGGAGACTGTCCAAATGAGTAGAAACATCAGACGTCTCCCTAATGCTAGAGATATCAATGTTTGAACATTGTGAAGCCTTTGGAAATGTGTGGCTTGATAAACTGGCAGTGGAACTCTCCACTTTGGTATTCACCTCAACTAGATTTTTCTCAGAAAATAAATATTCTGAATCATCCTCCACAATTGTCTGACTGTCAGTAAAATCAAGGTCAGATGTCTTACAAATGCTTAACATAGATAAATTACTCTTCAAGCTACTTTTCCCTGACACACGAGGTGATCCTGAAGTGTCTGGCCCATTTTTGTCCACGTTGATGTCATTGAAATTTTCAACATCTGGATAGTATTCTGTTTCTGCTAAAAGGCTAATATCCAAAGCAAGAAATGAATGAATAGATTCAGCACTGGAAGGTACAAATTGGACAATTATATTCATTACACTAAACATTACATTACAAGAATTTTACACAACAGAAATTTAAGGGAGATTCAAAAGATTATAATGTAGAAAAAAGAAATCTATGGAAAATAGGTTATGATTTAGAGAAAAGGAAAAACTATTTTTTTAATTTAATCAGCTGGTAATTTTTATGATAAATTTATAAAAAAATTATTTTATGTATTGTTTCAGTAAATATATAAACATGTTGCGTAAGTAAAACCAAAAACATTCAAAATTTTTAGAACCTAAAAAAAAAGAGTGCAACATTACAAAACAAAGTAAGAAAAGATAAAACACAATAACTCTTTGTTAAAGTCAAAGTAGCGAAAACCACTAATTCAAAAATTGAATTAATACTTTGTCTAACCTGTTGAAAGTATTTAAAGATAAAAGAGATCCATCATCAGCTGATTTAAAACTATCCAAGGATTCCAACTGAAACAAATTATTTTTAATGAAAAATACAAACCATTTTAAACTACATTTAGAATAGAAAAAAAATGTGAATCTAAACACTGGAACATACAGAGGCTGAACTTCCCCATTGGTGTCCAGAATACATTGACCAGCCCTCAAACTCATTAGTAACACAGTTAGGAACATTCTTCCTGTCAAAAAAAATGGATAGAATTTGATCCTCTGTTTTCGAAGAACCTTGCAATCAAAATCTTTATTACTACTTTAAATATTTCTTCATCTTTCCAACTTTAAACATCAACATTTTTGTATCCATACATACACAACTGTAAAACAAATGTGTGAAACACTTACATATAAACATCTGAGAGAAAGTTTCCTGTGACACAATGACCATGGGATAGTGAAGTGCATCTAGGGCCTGACAAGTCAAAAAAAAAAAATTCAAACTTTAAACACCTGATAGATTAGAGAGATATTGTTGCAAGTTCAGTTTTATGGAAAGACTGGATGAAGTTTTTGTTGCCTATTCTTAGCTACTTACGCAACATTCTAGATTCATTTCTTTCTAAATCAAGAACCATTGCTTCCTTCTTAAAATGCTGAAATCAAATCAAACACAGCCCATACTTTATGGGAATTTCTCAGTTACATTCATAGAACCTATCAATAATTATATCTTCGAGTTTATTTTTATATACTGGTATTTTTTTTAATGATGACAAAATATAAAAACCAAATCCTACTTACATCATGTATATTTCTGAATTTTTTTAGACCCTCTTTGGCTCCCCAAGAACACAATTCATGAAGACCTCTCAATGGTGCATTGAATCGTTTAGCTTTCTTGGTTTCAACAAGCAAGGGCTTCCATGGGAACAAAATTCACTTTTTAAGAAAATGTATTTTTAATAATACAATTAAGTGATAAAGTTGATTTTTAATATTTTTCCTTAAGCTGATCAGAATCATATAACAAAAAAAAAAAAATTACTTTGTAATCTCTTGGTTTGAAGAGTGTCAAAGGAGAGACTTTTGATTCATTTAAAGACCCACCTAAAATTGATCAAAAATTAAAAGAAGATAAGATTAATGCAAATAAATTTAAACAATGTAATGCACAAACACTATATCTATATTTGAAAGAAAATAAAAGAACTGACTTCTTAAATCACATTCTTCAATGGATGATAAATCATTGAACCAGTTGTCCTGCAAACTAAGTTTATCTTCTCCTGCCTGTGTAGTTTGTTGAAATGCTTTGTCTTCAAGTTCCCTAAACTTAGCCTCTAATCTTCTATCATTCTAAACATTCAAATAAATACACAAAAAATAATTATTGTATGGCATAAGATAACTAGAAAAACATAAAAAATACTTTTAAAAAAAAAAAGCTAATAATTATACTAAATGTAATTGAATCAATTAGTTTGGTTCAGTCATATAATTAAATTTGTAATAGATCTAGACTAACAATAATAAATTTTTGCGATTAGAA
Source organism: Biomphalaria glabrata (assembly GCF_947242115.1). Classification (NCBI taxonomy): domain Eukaryota; kingdom Metazoa; phylum Mollusca; class Gastropoda; family Planorbidae; genus Biomphalaria; species Biomphalaria glabrata. The sequence continues at coordinate 21,996,914 of NC_074716.1, forward strand.
ATATTTTTACCAATTGTTTTTGTTAGCCCAATTTCATGCTTTAAGTTTTCTCAATGCCCTATGATCCTATCACTTGACTGGACTAGTTGGGAAAGGGGGTTAGGAGAAGGGGTTATCTGGGTGAATGTTAACATGATCGCTTTAAAAAAAAAAAGTTGTATGACTTAAATTCAAACTCATTGCTCAAGCCTCCTCAAGGGGACTAATTGAGCTTATACCACCAGATCTGTCAGATACTATTTCTTTCCCTTATTAGTTAATTAACTGATTAGTTTTAATTTTTTTTATTCTTATTTTGTCAGGTACCAGTACAAGAAATAATTGTGCGAATTTTCAACTTGATCCGAGATTGAATGTGGGAAAAATAACGTGTACAAACATTTTACCAGACAGACAGAATTGACATAAACGTTGTCAAAATGGATGCAACAATCAATTCTATTGTGAGTATATTTTGATAAAAAATGTTATATATAAAGCAAACAGATAAAAAAATAATTTTAGAGACAAGAACTGAAAAAAGATAGTACAAACCAATAATGGTTTCAAAATGGAAATAATTTCTTTAATTTCAGTACTGGATTGTCTTATTGTCTGTAGAGTTCGGTACATTTCATTCTCAGCATTTTTTCTAGCCTCATTTACTTGGTTCTCATTCAAATCATCTTTCAGTCTCATCTTTGAGACTTGATTTAATAAGTATCCTAAAATCAGAATACAATAACACAAAATCAAAATACAATCAAAGAACTAGCGTAAATGATTTTTGTTCAAGACATTATTAATTGAATGAAGTCAAAATTGACAGAAAACAACTTGTTACATTCATTACAGTTCTACAGTCTAAACACTAAATGAATACCTTTTGTGTGCTCTAAATCTTTCAAATGTCTCTCTAAATCTCCAACAAACACAATTTTGTTGCCATATTTCAAATATCTTGCTGCCTTAAAATATAAAGCATCAAAGTCACACACCAAAAAAAAATCTGTTAGATTACTTAAAATAAGCTTGCAGATTCTATGCTAAAATCACTTGCAAAAGTTTAGCTAGATCAGAGATTTTTGAAAATACAGGAATATATAAAAACCTACTCAGATTACTATACTATGCGTAAATAGGAAATGGATATGAATTGACATAATCTATCATAATAAAATAGTAACAAAAAATAAAAATAAACAATGATCAAATAATCTCAAGACTGATAAACACTAAAAATGGAAAAATAATATTATGATAAATATACATATTTTATTATAAAAAAAAAGTAATACCTTTTTAAACTGTAAGGAAATGTCTTCATAAAAATGTAACAGCTTTCTGTATTACAACCAAAAATACATAAGTGAAAGTAGTAAATACATATTGACTAAATCATAAATACAGCAATAAAAAATTAACTTTTTTTTAATGCTACTTCAACCGCAAAATTGAACTGCATGGTTAATGTTAATTTAGTTAGACTGTTTATTGATTACTTTATCAAAACATGCTATTTCTTTATCTATGTACACTTTGATTGCATGATACATTACCTTTGTTCTGTAGTTATGTAAGTAATACAGTAAGGTCTTACAAATCCTCGGGCTGTGTTATCATATAAAATTAAATGATGTACCTGTTAACAAAAGTTTTTTAAAATAATATATGGAATTCACAAAATGAAAATTAACAGATGCAAAATGATATCCTTTCACAATTAAACAAAGTACTTTCTTACAAATGCATGGATGCCTAGTTCTGTATCTGAAATTAAAACCTGGGCATCCTCTGTTATAGAAAAACCTCTGAAAGTACAAAATGACCTATATTATTTTAGATATATTTCAAAAGAATTCATATATCAGTACTATGGATTAAGTTTTAGACAATTTAAAAAACAACAACCAAAAAACAACTTCTAATCTATAATTTTAATAAAAAAAATTTACATACTCAGATGAGGTCTGAAAATCTACTGCTAATATTTTTACTGCAAATGCATTCTGGTCAATATGAGCTCCGCCTTCTTTAGGAATGGTCATCTGAAGTTAAAAATATAAGACAAATTCATATTTTTATATAGGGGATATATCATTGAGCCTCTAAAGTCATTAAGGCCATGTACCAAACTGAGTTGCTTAACATTTTATGTAATATCACATTCTTGATTAAGTATGCACTTATATTTACCACAGGTTTGGGACCTTCCAATTCAGAAAATTCTGCAATCAATATAAAATCTTCAAAATTATTTTTCTTTTCTCGTCCAATGTTATACAGTTGAGGTGGGCTGTAAGTAGGACACAAATATGGCGGCAAGCATTCTTGAGCTGTTTGTGGAGCACCATCACGAGTTTGTTGTAAGTAAGTTGCAATTTGAGCATATTCTCCAAACATTGTGGCTAGAAAAAAAAAATTTAGCTCACAATAATTTTTACTCTATCATTTCTTAACCTTTATCCTTTTTAAAAAAAAAAAAAAAAAAAAAAAAAAAACAATACTTTAATTTTGTCTTTCAGAAAATACTACATTTTATATTTGATTTTTACCAAAATTTTATCAAATCACTCTTTCTGTCTGGTCTCGGATCAAACTGAAATTTGGCTAAATTATTTTTTTTACCTGACAAAACAAGAATAAAAAAAATTAAACAATTAGTTAATTAACTATGAATAATTAATTATTTTGTTTGGTATCTTAAACAAAGGAAAGAAATAATACTTCAATGAAGTGGTGGTATAATCTGAATTAGTCCCCTTTATAGGTCGTTGTCTGAGGCTTAGTGAACACAAACATGAAATAGAAACAATAGATAAGTATACAATCTTCCATGTTCATAGACATTAACGAACACCCCACAATTTTTGTTAAAATGAGCCTCTATTTTGATAGCCATAATGAAAGTAGTCTATTGTTTTTATTTATACTCCATTTCTTTATAGTTCAGACACATTTAATTTCGTTTACTCTGAAAAACAAGGGTTTTACACAGGTTCAAAGAGCGCTGGTAGGACGATGCCATTTTTTTCTTCTAGGACAGAAGGAGGGTAGGTCTGGGGTGAAGGAGATTTTTTTTAGAAAATTTAGCTAAACAAGACCTATCTAAAATTCTTCTAAATAGGCCCTAAAACACATACAACCTTTTAGTAAATAGGGGGTGTTCACTAATATTCGTTTATTATTATCAATGACACTAACGAACGCTAGATCTACACTTTTTTTTTTGCATTATTTTATTACTATTTAGCCACTCATCACTAATGCTCTACAAATGTAAAAAAAAACAACATAGAGGGAGGGACAATTATTGATTGATCAGGTACCAAATTAGGCCATAGTCAATGAGCAGAGTGAGCGGGCTAGACAAGTTTTGTTTTTATTTGGGTCAACTAGACCTAGGTAGGCTACAGTACACAGTATAGGTAAAACTAGTGTCTAATGACCTTGTTGTGGTATCCGTTATAAACAGAGAAGGAAGCAATCGAGAGTGGGAAAAGTAACACTGACCTGTCTGACTTTGGTTAATGTAAAAAGAAATAGATATAAAAAATGAAAATTAAAGATAATAACATTTCTAAATTACAATAACTTATATAAATGAGGTGTTCATTAGCACACCGAGAGTGTTCACTAAGTTACAAAACGGGGGAAGGTGTTCGTTAATGTCAGAACCAAACCTCATTGACCTGACCCTCTTTGACATAATATTTTATTCTAAATATGCATAGAGTAACAAAATACCATATTTATTTTTATAGACAAATGGATGACGAGTTTATAGATGCTAACAATTTTTTGCTAGGGCTAACCATTACAGAGCTATAAAACTTCAAACGTAAAAATTGCAGCGCAGGGCTTAGCGTGTTTGTTATATGGAAATGACTATAAGAAATTAGAAATAGATTAAAATTACTACTAGTACTATAGTCAGTAGTAGATTCTAATTAACTGAATTACTTAGATCTAGATAATTAGTACTAGATAGTACTTTTTAACTAGATTCTAGATCTACATCATCTACTATCTAAAATTCTAATTTAGGTCTAGATCTAGGTCTAGTGACGTCTAGTCCTGAACTCCTAGTTACTAAGTTAGGCTAGTTACCTAGTAACCTAGATTCTAGATCTAGTAATCTAGTTGAGTAGTTCAGTAGTTGAGTATCAGTATCAGACATTATCAGTATGATCTTACTTATTTTAGTTGTAACTTACTTTACAGTACTTTACTACTTACTACTTAGACTAGACTAGACTAGAGTAGACCAGTAGACGATAGTCCGGATAGTAGAGTTAGAATAGTTAGATCTAGAATCTAGAGTTCTAGACTATAGACAGTATAGACTTAAATATTTTATATTAGAGTCTAACTAGTAGGCCTAATTCCCTAAATTTAGTAATTATAGTAGATCTAGAGATCTAGTCTAGATTCTAGATTGACTAGATAATAGATTATAGTCTATAATAGTATAATATAGATAGAGACAGAGTCTATCTAACTCTAGTCTAAGTACTTTAAACTTACTACTTAAACTTAAAGCTACTTTAGTCTAGATCTAGTACTTATCTTATACTTATATAAAATATAACTTATATTGAATTGTAACTTATCAAGTTAGACTGTTACTACTGTTAGACTAACTTAGACTATTCTATGATTATCCACTTGTGACTTAACTGACTTAATTAATCCACTATTGTGACTATAGACACTATAGTGACTATACTTATACTATTAACTATACTATTGCCACTATAGTGACTATTGGCACTATCCAGGCTAGAAGTTAGAAGTCTAGAGCTAGATAATAATATACTCTAATTAGATCTTACAAAAATAATAGATATAGAATTATAGATCTATCTAGATCTCGATTAGTTTAGGTCTAGGTTCATCGACATATGATTAGGTTAAAGTTGGGTGTGATAAAGTTATTGTTCCTGCTGGACTATTTAAGAATCATACTTTTTACTATTTACGAATCCTACTTTTTGATTAATCTTAAAAACAGTAAACAATGTCCATTTTTTTCCACAACAAACTTTTTAATCTTATCTTTCTGTCGTCAGCTGTACCAATTTCAATTTTGATTCATCTTGCATCTCTCTTGAAGTCTCTTATCTAGGTTATAGATTAGATCTAGACACTAAGACTAGACTATAATGATAATCTATATAATTAAAACAAACTTATAAGTTATATATATAATATATTAAATTTAAATCGCTAAATTAGGTTTCTGTTATATTTTCAGAATATGCAGAAAAAAATGCAGATTACAAATATGTAATTTGATTTCCTCGGAGATAAATATTTTTTAAAATATATATTTTTAAGTTTTATTTCTTATTACCATATATTGTCATTGGAAATACGCCATTTTGGTTTTAAGGCTTAGTACTAGACTATCTCCCTTGAATTACTTGCCAACTTTTTTCTGTTGCTGCTTTGTCTTTCTTTCTAGCAGCTATTAGATCTAATATTAAAATTCATTTAAAATGCAAACAATCTTTTGTACTTTGAAAAATAACTAAAAATTGAAATTAAAATCATGTAGTTAAAGTAATAACAACAGACAAAAAAATTAATAGAAAAATAAAAAAATAACTCTAAGCCTAACAAAATATCTTTTATTGGCAAAATAAAAGTAATTAAATAAATAGATACCGGTACCCTGACTTTAAATACATGAAAATAATAGACATTAAATGTTATTTAAGATATTAAAAGCATGCAAGAAAAAAATCAAATAGCCAAATAGATCTAATCTGAATAGATTGTAAGATGAAATATTAATCAACACTTAAAAATTTAGGCTAAAGCATCATACTCCAAGCAGTGGATTTGGCAAAAAACAGTTACATGTGGCCTCTTGTGGTACAACCACATCAAAGTGATTACCATTTGTATGCAATAGTGTTATGTTGCACTATATATGGTTGTCTGTGTGAGATAGTATGTATGTGTTTGCATCATGAAATAAAGGTTTTAATAATAGCCATGAGTATTTTGTTTTGTTGTGGTTTGGTGAGAATGTATAGATGTCTCTTTGCAGTAGTGTAGCAGCTGCAAGCATTTCTGCAGTTGTGGCCCATGGTGTATCTTTTTTCATCAGCTCCATATGCTGCTGTTAAAAAAAAAATATGGTAGCTTTAAGTACAAGTTCTTTATCCTTCTCTTATTATGTACGGTAACTTATAATCATATTGAATGAAAAACAATGCACAATATAAGAACAAGCAATATCTACAACAAGGTAGAGAAAGTAATGATAGGACTGAAGAGTGGAAGGGAACTCCTTTTATAACAGATTCGGGAAATGTTACAATGGCATCACAGTTAGTAACCTTGTGATGGCTCCAAATAGGGATGGGGCGATGAAAATCTCTTTAATAAGATGAAAGAGCTTCAAGATAAAAATACTATGTCACTACTTCTGTGGACCAAATAGGGGAGGGGGACTAGACTCTATGACAATCAGAGTGTATTTGTCATACGTAACTACTTCTTGATTTAACTACTTATAGACTGCCGGCCAACACGATATGATCCAACCACGGGAGTTTTTGTCGTACATAACTATCTGTAGAAGCTGGCTGACATTATAGGATACAACCAAGAGAGTTTTGATCGTGACATCGTTATGTTGCGTCACGTTTCAGTCTTAGTCTCATCCGACTAGACCTCAGTTGAACTGCATGTCGGTGAAACGAACCGACAAAGAAAGCGAAGAAGGATAAATTTTGACCAAGTAAAACACCGTACCATGCCCTTCTCCCTTTATGAGCATACCAGCGATCCTAGCAGTAGATGACCTAATATGACCACGGCGCCGGCGAAGCTCCGAGCAGGGGAAGGTGATTACATCACACCTAGTTCTGCCGTAAAAACAAAGATCGCGTGTGTCGGCCGGCGCAGCGAAGCTCCGAGCAGGGGAAGGTGATTACATCACACCTAGTTCTGCCGTAAAGACAAAGATCGCGTGTGACGGCCGGCGCAGCGAGGGTTTAAAGGTACGTAAGAATAAACGGAGACAATCGCCACCTGTACGGTACGGCGGGAGAGAAAAACTTGCTTTGGACTCCGTAACGGAATGTAATACATGGGCGCTAGTTGATCCATGTGAAGAGAAGGGTTGGTAGGTGGAGTCGCTACCCCCCCCCCCCCAACTACACATCTTAAACAAATTTAGTGTAATAGGTGAGGAGTTTTTTTTTTTTAATGAACTCCGAAAGTAAAGATGCATAAATTATCTAAATAGTAGGCATATGCTTCTTATCTGTTTCTTTATACATTGGCTTTTGTTCCCCACTCTACGCAAAGTAAATTTCAGATTGTGAAACATGATAGTTTAACATGTGCTACGTAACGTTTAACAAAGACGTTCGTGATCTAGTTACACTCGACCTATCCTCCCTCCAAGAAAGGTGGAGCCAGAGGTAGTGGTAAGAGTTATAAACACAGACATTAGTCCTATCTGATCATAAAACACGCCAAACAATCTCTGGAAGACAGTAGACTCCACTCAGAAGACCTCACGGCGAAAGGAAAGGGACACTGATCTGTGTCAGCTTCATAAAATTCTTTCTCTTCGTGGTGTGATTTTACGAAAATAGAGAGCGCTCAAAATTCGTTAGAAATGTATAGATCTAACTGTAGTCTTAATCATCAACAGATAAACAAAAAAGTATTATTTCTTATAGTAATAAGTTTCCCGTACTAGATCTATATCATTTATTGTCATTGCTCTAAAAAGATCACTAAGTCATAATGCATAATTTTGTTCAAAAAAAAAAATTAAACATAACATGTATATATAGATGCGCGTTTCATTTCATTTAATTCATGCATATTTGTTTTTTTTTATTTTATCATTATTTCGCTTTGCTTGGTGAGTTAATATATTAATTATAGATCTAATTGTTAACATATATTTTTAATTAATAATTTCATAAGTAGAAAAAAAAGAAGAAACAACAAATTCATCAATTTATTAATAACATTTTATTTAGACCTTCATTTCAGTAAATACACTTAAAAAAGCATAAGTTGACAGCATAAGAACAAAAACTCTCTTTAAAAAAAGTTATTGAAAGTTCAATATAGGTAAGGGAGATAAATATGCTTGAAAGACGCCAAAGACACTTTTAGACAGTTACTGACAGTAGACTTAGAGAATAGTGAATAGATCTAGTATTAAATAATAGTATTAATTAGATCTATGATTGTCTAGTCAGTCTAGTAGAAAAGAAGCGTATCTATCTAGACTAATGACTAATCTAGAGTAGACTCTAGAAGTGTAGAAGTCTATCTAGTTACTAGTATAATAATAATACTATAATTAATAATTGTATAATATACTCATACTCAGATACTGTCTTATCTGTGATTATCATGATTATCATTATATAATATAGACTAGTCACTATATTGTCACTATAGTCTAGCTCCTTCTTCGAATTTATACTTAGTTAATTTAGACTTAGTAGTCTAGTAGACAAGACATTAGTCACACGACAGTAGTCAGAAGAGTTATTAGAGTAGTCTATATAGGTATAGGCCATTATAGGCTAGTATAGCCAGTAGTATAGTATAGGTCTAGTCAGTCTAGTCTATACCACATTTTTAGCTGAGACTTAGTTAACTTAGACTTAGTTACTTAGTAGTCTAGTAGACAAGACAGTAGTCAGAAGAGTTATTAGAGTAGTCTATAGGCCATTATAGGCTAGTATAGCCAGTAGTATAGTATAGGTCTAGTCAGTCTAGTCTATACCACATTTTTAGCTGAGATGAGTAGAATCTATATAGATCTAATGATTATAATCTCATTTTGGTAAAACTTCAAACTTTGTTTAAAAACAAAATGAATATTCAACCCAAGAGAGACTTTGGCTCATTTCATGCATCCAACGTGGAAGAGCTACTATCTATTGATGAGGTAATGAGACAATTAGCTCTATAAAATATCTATTTTCAATTTCACAAAAAAAAAAATGTAAAAAAAAAGTCTTTGACTGCCATACCTCTTTAAGATTATAGAAATTAATTTGAGGCTTCTTTAAAAGGATAGAAATCATTTTTATGTCTTTAAAAATTTTAGAAATCAATCCAAGGCCTTGATGCTTTTTAACACTTATCTTATAAAATGCAGACATTACTTTAAAAAAGAAGATGATTATTTTTATGCATGTCCCTAGGTCAATCTAGTCATGCATGTTAACTTATCTTAAAAAATACAGAACACTCAGGTGATTAACATTATCATTTCAAGTCTTCTTATTTGCTTTTCAATTTATGCTACATTTAGAGGTGCAGCATTTTCAGCTGTTTTAACAATTTTGGTAGATAAGTCCCAGCAAGTGAACTTGGTTGCATTTCACCCTCATCTTTTTTAACATTCCAGTGATGGTCACCTTAAGAAAGGAACTAATGACAAATAACCCAAACCCATCAAAGGCCTGTAGTTTTTCAGGTCAAATATTTGGCAGCTGTCTATCCACATGTATGATGACGTACTGATGTGACCTTAACTGTGACCTCCAGAGTTTTCATGTCATCAGAATAACTAGAACTAGATTTATAATGACCTTTTACATGATACTACCGACACCGCTACGCCAGTAGTAACATTGTGACCTGATGACCTTAGCAATAGACAGCGCGGCACTACCATTGTGCAACATTCTTCAAAAGGGGCCTTCGATAGGAATTTTTACTGGTGTTTTTTCGAAAATTTCCTTTATCCTTCAATTATAAACATTGTTCTGTCTTTGTTGAAACATAACTAAGGAAAACCCACTCAAACCAAAAATTACTGCAGACTAGCTGAGTTAGGGATCTTTACACTCTTTATTGTCATGTAGTTATGGTAATATCTCCAATATTTTAGTGGAAAAGGAGGAAGAAAAACTGATACTATAAATCAATCATACTGTACACATTCAAATACTTAGTAAAAATTATTTATGTGTACATGTGATTTTATGAAATATTTAATCAGATATATGGATCATAGGTCCTAGAACTAAGAAATTATTTCCATCAGATGTGTAAAGAAATACAAATAAATCTTTACAAATAAAGAAATAATGCTCCATTTGTGTTTGTTTTCAGGAATGCAGACTTTTAATATTAGAAAAATTAATAAGTCTTATAATAATAATAATAATAATCTTTATTATCCGTAAGGAAATTTGTCTTACAATTTGTGCATTACACCAAACAAAAAACATTATAACTATAAGAAACCAAAGTGTACATTCACACCAGACTCACTCATAATTTACATGTGACAAAGTTTATACCAGATTGTTCTCATTTAATGATTTGAATGTCAGGGGAACAAAAGTGTGTTTGTGTCTGTTAGTCTTTGCTATTGGTGTCTTGTATCTCTTTTGTGATGGTAAAATCACAAAATCCTGACACAAAGGGTGATTCTTTATTTGGAGGATCTTGTTAGCTTTTTTATAGATGTTTGTCTCAAACAACTGCCCAAATGGGGTTTTGTTTTTTTCCAATGATTTTGCCAACAGCATTTAGAATTCTATAAAGTTTATTTTTATTTTTAATGCTCAGATTGCCATACCAGGCAGTGATATTGAAACTTAAAATATTGCAGATGTGAGCGTGATAAAACATAGCCAAGGCCTTTTCGCTAACATTAAACGAGGACAGTTTTCTTAGTAATCGTAATCTTAGCTGCATTTTTTTTGCTGATATAATCAGTATTTGCAGTAAAATTTAGTTTATTGTCTAGGATAGTACCAAGGTATTTAAGGTTTGCTCAATTTCAATAGTCTCTCCAGCTACAGAAACAATATCATTTTCCTTCTTGTCCCTATGAAAATCGATTATCATTTCTTTGTTTTTTTTTTACATTTAATAATAAAAAAATTATCTTTACAGTATTTTTCAATGTGTTCTATTTCTTTGAAATACTCATTTATGTCTGAGCTCTCTGAGAGCAGGGCAAGAAGAGCTGCATCATCAGCGAATTTTGTGAAGGAGCAACAAGAACTATCGGATTGAAAATCATTGGTGTACAAAATGAACCACAATGGCGATGTCACAGCCCCCTGGGGCGCCCCTGTGTTAACTATGCGTTCATTATTGTTAATTAAAAAAAAAAAAGAACAAAAGTGAAACTTTATTAGTCTAATTTTGACTATTTCATTTTAAAAAAAAATGTAATAGCATAACCATTTAAGTTTTGATTCATTGATATATTATTATCTTATTATAATGTACATTTCTTTCACTTTATCAGGAATCTTATAGTCCACCTGAACTGCCATTTAGGCTGCCAACATTTACTAAGTATAAAATGAAAGAAACTGGTCAGATTGCTTTTGGAAAACTTATGAAGCAAACTTTTTTTTTGCTTGAGGTATAATAAGGTGATTTACTGTTCACAAGCTATAGTTACTGAAATATAGGTAATGCATAATGCCTTAAGTATAAGCTGTTTTGATAGATGTAGCATTGGTTCTTTTTGTATAGACCTTATATAGCATTTAAAAATGTTGGATTTGGTATAAAATACATACAAATGTACTGGTTCTTTTTTGTATAATAAATTTGACTTGTAGCCTACATATAATAAATAAAAAACTGTCATGGAATCCCCATATTGATGAAACTATAAAAAAATCAAACAAAGCATTAGGGTTTATTAAAAGAAATTTTTATAAATCAAATAAAAACAAAACTAAAATGTTATTTATATTTAACCTTGGTTAGGCCAATAATAGAATATGCATCCTCTGTTTGGGACCCCTCAACTCAAGAAAACATTAAGAAACAGGAACAGACACAAAATAGAGCAGTGAGATCCATAACAAACAAATAGACTAGACTAGACTAACACCTTTAGTAAAATTAATAAATTTAGAAAGCCTTCAGGATAGAGGATTCAAAAGTAAAGTAGCAATTATACATAAAACACTGAACCATAATTTTCAAATACAAAAACAAAATTTAATAAAATACTCAGAAAGACACAAAGATAAAGGCACATTCCTTGTTCCATATACTAGGACAAATTTGTACAAATGCTCATTCTTACCTAGTGCTATTACAGCATGGAATGGGTTGCCTGAGCTGGCCAGGAAAACCTGTGACTTGGCAGAATTTAAGTCATTGGTTAATATGCATGACTGATTGCATGGCGCATAGGTCGTAATTATCTTCTTTTTTTAAGTAATGTCTGTATTATATAAGATAAGAAGATATAATGCATCTATTTAAAAATCCCACCTAATGAGGATCTTAAAAAAAAAAGATTTTTTTTTGTAAAAAAATTATTAATTATCTCATAAATTACAGATGTTTCTTCAAAGAAGAAGATAATTACATCCTATGCTTATTTATGCATCATGCAACTTAATAAGAGACTTAAGCTTTACTAATTCAATGGATTTCTTGCTGACTGAGGCCCCACCCGTTTCCTACTCTAGTAGTTTTGGTGTATGCCAATAGTGTATTTCTATGGAAAATATTGTTTTAATTTACTATATTTTATTTCTAGGAGAATACTGTATTTATTCCCTTTTTACTAGGAAAATTGTTGTTTTTTAAATCATGGTGCATTCGGAAGTGTTCTGAAACAAGCTCTTGAAGTGTCACAGGTGAGCCATTCATTCAATTATGGTACAATAAATCATATTCAACTTAGTCTTTGACTCTTTTAAGCATTTCATGATAATAAAGCTTATTAATATTTTTTATTATTATCATTAATATTTCCTTGCTTTACATTGCTTTCTTATTCTGGAATTTTAATTATTTTACATATAAAGTTTTTAAAAAATATTTTTTTTTAAAAAGCAATGGCAAAACTATTCAGAAAGTCAACCTTTAAGGTTTTATGATCGGCAACTTCTTCCTTACTTAGTTCATGTGTCTCGGCGGTTAGCATCTTATATTGGTAAGCACTCCATCTTTATTAATGCAGCAAAGCTTTAATATTAATCATTAATCAATAACAGTGAAAAAGACTAATATCAAAATAGATTAATATTGTTATAAACCTGGTGGTGGCACAGATGGGGGTAGTGGTATGTGTGTGTAGTCAGCTGATGCAAATCGCCTCAGGCCAGCGCTAGACGAGCGGTCAACCGTGACGAGTTACGACGATCGGCCGAGACGAGTGTCAACATGATGGTTCGGGAAGGATCGATGTTGTGAACAGAGCTCAGGAGTGTCATGAGGGATGTAGTCATCTGACCACCCAGAATGGTCGAGCAACGTTCTGTCCAGTTCTAGAAGGCCAGCAGGGACCCTATATAAAGAGCGAAGGTATCAGAGACCAGTCAGTCACAACTTCCCAATCTACAGTTCGTTACAACGGCTCAGTACAAGTCCGAGACGAGACAGAGAGACCAGTGCAAGAGTTGATACGGCGGAGAGATATTTGTACAGTCTTGTGTTACGTGCTGCCAATTGTACAGTATTGGCTGTTATTTATTGACATTAAACTATTACGTTATTTTCAAGCCCAGAGTTGTCAAGTTCTTTAAGTTGGTGGTGTCGTTTGGTGCAATTTGCAGAGAGCCTGGATAGGGAGATTCGTAACAATATTGTAACCAGTTTTATTAAAAGATATATAAAATATATATAATTTACTAAAGGATATATATATTAAAAATAAAATATATTTTTAACCCTAAAAGTTTTCTTTCGAACCATTGTAGAATATTTATTGAAATGAAGAAGAAGGAAATGATCTATCCCCCCCCCCCCCCCCCCCCAAACAAATGTCCATTGTTAAGGCAGAGATTTCTACTTTTGTATCCCTAAACTATAGAGTAGGTTTACACAAGCAGACTAAGTTTTTTTTTTTCTTTTGAATAAACTTGTTCATGTTATGAGCTTGTTGTTCAAGTTATGATGTCATCTTCTACTCCAATTGACATTGCCTGTATTGTATTCCTACCAACTGTAAACAAGGGACCCAAACATGAAATGAAGACATAGTGCAAGTTGTCAGATAATGTTAAATAGTTATTAATATTAAGTAATTAACATTTAATATGTTTCACTAAATCTAATCAAAGCTGACTGACATGCTAGAAAGTACTAATTGATATGTCAAACAAATATCAAAAGAAAACTTCAAAGACAAAAACATGAATACATGAATATGGAGGAAAAATTAGTTTTCAGACCTACCATTTGTTGCATTAACAAGTCATATTCTTTGAACACTCTTCAGTTTTTGTCATTTTAATAGTATGAATATATTATATGAATATATGAATATTAATCTTAAAAAATATAATTACATAGGTTGTGCTCCTCAAGATTTGGTTCTTGTCAACAACGCAACATTTGCCACCAATTCTGTTTTAAGCAGTTTTCCACTTGTTGCTGAAGATGTGATTCTCACATTCAATATTACCTATGGTTGGTCATTCTTATTTTGTGAGCAATTTTTTAAATTTAAACAAAGTTTTTAATAAGGAAACTTTTGGATGCTTGCAAACAGTATAAACAAATAGCACTTAGTCTAATGCAGTGTTGCCTTTTTTCTTTGTTGGTCTCCCTAAATATTGACAACCCCCCCCCCCCCCAATTTTTTTTTTAACTACAAGTATTTCATAACATTAGTGAATGTCAAGGCTTATCATAGACAAATGAGAGATGGAGCAAGGGTTAAGGTTAGGAAACACTGAATAACTTCATTCAAAATTAGAAATAAATGTAAGAACTAATTAAGTCAAGTTAACTATGCATCCTGGATTTTCAAATTCTTTTGATTGACATCTTTTTCAAACAAAAATAGTCTCTTTTTATTCATTTCATAAGCAGCTTTCCATTGCTCATCTCCCTGACTACTGTCTGTTATAGTAATGGTCAGATCCAATCTCTTGGCAAATAAAACAAAAATAGTCTTTTTTTATTCATTTCATAAGCAGCTTTCCACTGCTCATCTCCCTGACTACTGTCTGTTATAGTAATGGTCAGATCCAATCTCTTGGCAAATAAAACAAAAATAGTCTCTTTTTATTCATTTCATAAGCAGCTTTCCACTGCTCATCTGCCTGACTACTGTCTGTTATATAGTAATGGTCAGATCGAATCTTTTGGCAAATAAAACAAAAATCCTCAGGGAAAAGACCTTGAAGTCTCTAAAACCCATTTGGTCTCTGCAAAGAAGGTTAGCCTCCAAGGTTGGGAACCCATTTTTAAGATAATTTTCATTGGAAATAGTTATTGTTAAAAAGAAATGGTCTAGAAAGTTGAACTATCACAGTATAAGTGTCCATATTTTGCAATTTGTAGTTTTTGCAACCTTGTATTTGTGAGAGTTATTATTGGCTTTTAAAGAGGTTATTCACCAATCATTGATAAAAATACTATTGCTTTGTTTGCATGATCCAGATTGACACTCATTTTATTTTGAAAACTATTTCAAGGAGCAGTTAAAAAGCATGTGCAATACATATGTTCCAAATCTGGTGCAATCAACAGGGAAGCTGTGATACCTTTCCCACTTGATAGTAAAGAAAAGGTATACTTATATTTACTTGCAAGAATGTAAATACTGTAATACCTATCTGATGTATTGATATTGATATGCCATACTCATTTAAATATCTATATCTATTTATAATTATCTTTTTTTTTTATTATTATAGCTTTTATATAGCGCTACTTTCATGCTTATAGCATGCTCAGAGCACTTTTGGTAGTATTTGCTAACCTTATGACCCTGGTTTGTTTTCAATGTATTTATAAATAGTACTTATTGTAGTTTTTACTTATTTAATACTATACCTTTGCTTTGTAGATTTTAGATATTCTTAGTGATGAATTGTCAAAAGGAGATGTCAAACTGGTTATCCTTGATCACATTCCAAGCAATACACCAATCATAATGCCTGTAGTAGAAATGATCCAACTATGCAGAAGAGTGTATGTGTTGTTTTTTTTCTTTTAAATAACATTTATATTCTAATAGGCTTTTTATAATGTGTAGTTGAGTTGGTGGGAAAGTAGTGGTCAGAAAGTTAATGAACCTTTTGGCATGTCTAATGATAGCAAATCAGGTAACTCTTTCTCTCCAAAGCGATTCTTCCAGAGTTAATTGGACTTGGCTCTTTTGCACAGTATCATCATTGATTTAATATTTAATTTTCCTTTTTTTCTCCTGTATGTTTTTAATTGTTTTGAACTTTATGTTGAATAGTTTCCCTTTGATAAACCTCCAGAATTTCCTTCTTTTAACATCAAGAAGGATGATTTGAAATAGTTGTGACTTCTGTTTTCTGTAAATTGATGTTCTAGCTGGTAGTGATATGGAGTTCAAGACAATCAGTTTGTGTGTTTTATATAAAGTTTTGTACAAATATGAATAAATATTATAAAATAATCATTTGTATTAATTTTGATCACAATACATTTCCTAGATGTAGTCTAGAGGGTATGACATTGGCCTAAATGGTCAGTTGGTCAGTTTTCATTTTTCCAGTGGTATAGACATGGATTATCAGCTCCCTTTTATGTGTTATATATATTCTAATAGAAGGCAGGAGCACTGCTGGTTGCCCACTTTTAAGTTATACTGATTAATGTATGCAAACGTGACATGAAGCTCTTCGATATCAACACTAACAGTGGCACTGGATTGATCCACATGGAGAGCAAGCATAAAGGAAGATGGCATACACAAAGAAGTAGAAAAAAAGGATGAAAGTGCAACAGTGCCTAGTGATTACAGAGTGAAGTTGTGTATCAATTATTGGCTTCTTTAGTCGCATGAGAAGTTGCAAAGGGAAAATATCGTCTCACAGAGTTGTCTTATATGGATAAATGTGCTAAATATAAAATTAAATTTAGATCATAAAATTTAGATTTAACCTAGATCAAGATCAGAGACTTTTCTGCAGTCTGTAAGTTTTAATTTTTAATTCTCATTAATAAATATTAAATTAATATGATGTGATAATGTTTGGTACATTCATTTTCTTTTATAAAACGGACATGCATTCTCCTTTAATTCTGTAATGAATATAGCATTTTCTGATAACAAACAAAAAAGTTTATTTTAATTAAAGCATGGTTTCACACACAAAAAGGGCGAAAAAATTAATTCCATTCAAATTTTGGAAAAAATACAGAGGAGGAAGAGTTAATATTAGTTTCAAAACATTTATAATGTAGGATACAAAATACTTATTGCTTTATCCTTTCACTTTAAAAAAGGAATGCAAGAGTACTGATAGATGGTGCTCATGCTCTGGGTGCTTTGAATCTAAATATAGCGGACATTGACCCAGACTACTATGTTTCAAATTGTCATAAATGGCTGTGCAGTCCTAAAGGTGTTGCTTTCCTGTATGTCAAACAAGAACTTCAAAATGAAGTTAAACCTGCAGTTATTTCTCATGGTTTTGGAAGTGGATTCTGTTCAGAATTCTTTTGGTCAGGTTTGTCCACACAATTAACACAACTTTCATAATGTTTATAGATGTTTTCACTGCTGAATTTAAAAGTTATATTTTTTGGTAATTTTATTGTTATATCTACTTAAAAATTTTTTTTTTTCATCTAGAATTGGGATTTCCACAAAACATTTATATTTGAAGTAAACAAAACACTATTGCTATATAAAAATCTTGTTATGTTCTGACCAAGTAATTTTGTTATTTATAGGTTTACATGATTACAGCCCAATGCTGTCATTACACACTGTCCTTGACTTTTGGCTAGAACTAGGTGAAAGTGCTAGGAACTATATGCACCAGTGTGCTAAAGAAGGAGGTAGAATAGTTCCTTTTTAATTATCCTAACTGTAAATAAAAGTGTATTTCAAAATAAACATGAAATCAAAAAGGTTGATTTCTTTAGACTTTGTGTTGTGAAATTCATTCCATAACTTAAACAAATGCTTTATATAAATGTATCATTTTGTTTGTGGGATAAACTTATTTGTATGTTTGACTAATGCTTTATATAAATATATCATTATGTGTGTGTATTAAGCTTGTTTCATGGACTGTTGCTTCATGTCAAGATTTGAGTCCCTCTGGTATTCACTGTTTACAAACATTAATTTTCCATCTTTTTCTAACTTCCTTCAAGCCACACATCTCTTGTTCATTTCTCTGTTCTCCTTCAAGTCACACATCTTTCTTCATTTCTCTGTTCTCCTTCAAGTCACACATCTTTCTTCATTTCTCTGTTCTCCTTCAAGTCACACATCTTTCTTCATTTCTCTGTTCTCCTTCAAGTCACATCTTTCTTCATTTCTCTGTTCTCCTTTAAGTCACACATCTTTCTTCATTTCTCTGTTCTCCTTTAAGTCACACATCTTTCTTCATTTCTCTGTTCTCCTTTAAGTTACACATCTTTCTTCATTTCTCTGTTCTCCTTTAAGTCACACATCTTTCTTCATTTCTCTGTTCTAGGTGTAATCTTCTCAAACTTTCATGTTCTAGTCCTCCAGGTTTTTCCACCTTTTTTTGAACTGTTTAAATTGTTTTCAAATCTTGGGGTAACTTTTGTGTGGTTGTACTTTGTCATCTTTAGTTCTGTAGACTAGTTGATCATTGACACATTTCTGGACTGAGACTATTTTAAATGGTACAGTTATTATTATTATAGCTTTTATATAGCACTATTTTCATGCTCAGAGAGCTATGGTCCAATCTCATTTGTGGACCAATGGGGGGAAAGGGGTATCTGGGATATGTTTTCCATGCTGCCTTTAGGCGCTCAGTAAACACAACTTTGCTCGAGTCTGGTGTTGAACCTCAAGCCTCTTTCATAGGTAGCCAAACCAAGCCAAGTTCAAGCGTACTTAACCTCTAGACATGCATCCCAGTTGCAGTTTATAAATGAATTACATTTATTTTATATTCTTTGACTTCATTTAAATCAAGATTTATTGTTAAGTTCTGGAATTTTTTTGATTTTACTAATTTATAAATTCTTGTTCCCAAAGGCAGTATATTACTTATTCAGTGATTTATTAAGTAATACTGCTAAAACATTATAAGATTTAGTGTAGTTTGTAGATTAAACTGTTTTTGACTGCAATGTTGCTATTCTGATAGATTTTAGATTCCATTTTGGTAGTTTCCATAGCTTGAAACATATTTTAATAAACAGATTTTTTTCCACCCTGAAAATATTTCCTATATGGGCAATAGTTTTTGTTTAGTGCATTGACAACCTCAAGAATATATTTTAACTATTATTTTTCTATAATGTTTAATAAAAAATTGCTATTTTCTTTGTTCATCAGCTCAAATTTTAACCAAATGCTGGTCTTCAAAGTTGGCAGCACCCATTGAAATGTTTGGTAAGAATAGTAATGAGAATAACAAGTTGAATACATTTCTTTATTTAGCTGTACTAGTGCAACATCCACAAACATGTCATCACTTCACATTATTGAGGAATTCCTCTTTTTTGTAGTTTGGAAAACTCATTTTTTTTTCTTTTCCTGGCAGACAACAATCTTTTCTTTATTTACAAAGGCCCAAATTATTATTTAAGCCTAAGCATTAAAGCATCCCACTTTGGCAGTCATGTAAAAGTATATAAATGACATGATAAGAGTAGGCCTACACATTGTATTTTTAAGTTTCTGTTGCTCCTCCTAATTCTCCATAGTTATGATGGAAGAGACTAAGCTGAGATGATTTTTGTACTTATAGGAATGTACATGTCAGCTTTCTATTATATTTTTGAAAGTCTTAAAGAATCTTTTGTGTTCACATTGGCCAGGTTCTATGGTACTTGTTGGCTTACCTGAAATATTCAACTCAAAATTTGAGACCATCAAATACGATGCTGCTGAAAAAATACAAAATATTGTGTTTCATGAATATAACATTGAGGTAAGTTTAATAAATGGAAGGTACCAACTTGTAAGTTGATTTATCAAACTGATAGCATTTATCAAAACCTTTTAAATTAAAGCAATTTACAAACTTAAATACTGATTGTTAAATTTACAAACACGCCCAAACAATCCTGCATTAGGATTTATTTTTCTAAAACTAAAATCTTTCCCTGTAGGTTCCCTTCAAGAGTGTTCAAGGGCATTTATATGTCCGTATCTCGGCCCACATTTACAATGAACCAAGTGATTACCTGAGACTTGCGGATGCAGTGCTTGAAATATCACAGCGACCAAAAAGTTTTTTTGTTGATTGTTGCAGTAATTCCTAATCTCTGTGGTGATTTCATTAATAAAGTTATTAAACACAGCATTTGTTTTCTTTATAAACATACACCAAAATATACATTGTTTTAATATGAATTTTAATTTGCTAATTGTGATTTTTTTTTTACTTAACTGTAACAAACAAAATTTAAAAATTACATTATTTAACTAATTGGTTAATTTTTTTGACAAAAAAAAAAAGCTTTTTTTTTTTAAATTTCACATATAAATATATTTAAATAAAATAATTATTTATAATAAAAGAATGGGCCTGCCTCTCTCTTTATATCCTGCTAAGAAGGGCTGCTTTTTGGGAAAAGTGAGAGATTTGGTTACATGAACTGTCAAGGGACAGAAGAGAAAATAATGACTGTGAAAATTCAATTTCAATGATGTCCTAAGATTCTGAAAAAATTATTTTCTAAAAAACAAAATCCCTGACTTCTGATTATTCAGCAGTTGTTACTTGTTAGGAAGTGAAGTTTTGGCCTAGTACCAGTATTGGGTTTGGGTGAGAGAAAAAAACTTAATGTATGTTTGTTTGAATTAGTCAATACAAAAAGAATATAAATATCTCTGCTTCAGTTCAGTAAATTAGATTGGTATTTTAACACTTATAGGCTTGGTGGTTGAGTGATAAGAGCTGGAGTTCTAAACTGAGTTTTTGGTTTCAAATCTTGTGTGAATACTGGGATTTTTAGGATGTCCCGAGTCCACCCAACTCTAATAGATACCTGACATTAGTTGGGCTGTTGGTCGTTGAGCAGGCCAAGACACCTTCCTTAACCATCATCTACCCGCAAGGTCTGAAAGTGTAGCCTATTTAACTTTTTTTTACAAAGCTTATATCAACTCACTCTGTCAACAAAAAATTTGTACATGTCATTTCTCCCACACCCACTCTCAGCTAAGTTGAAACTTTACAGTTCTTATACCTAAGAAACCATGAATCAATAAAAAATTGTAACCAATTAGTAAATTTATTTGGTACCAGTATCTAAAATGGAGAATAAATGTGTCTGGAGTTATTTCCCTTATGTTTTGTACAGGGGGAGACAAACATCCTTGTCTTCCACTTCTCATTCTCAGATCAAATAGAAATTTTGATTTTATTATTCATTGTCTAATACAATATATGAATCAATCAAAAAAATAACCAATAAGTTAATCAATTGGTGGTAATTATTTTTGTTTTATATAGAAAAAGCAAGCTTATTCCTGCAGTATTGAGATATGAGGCAGTGAGTTTGTGGGTCTTCCATCAGATAACATATTTTAAAAATATTTTGTTGTTTTACATTTTTGTTGTTTTACATTTATTCCAACACTTTAAAAGAAATTTAACTATTTTACGCTAATAAAATTTTTCATGATCAGTTTCCATAAACTGATGTAATTGGTAAATCAAAATGAAATCAAGCTTCACACTAAACATTAAAATCAAGAAAAAAAAATGTTTGCAAACATTTTATTTTAACAATAAAATGAAGGTAAATGAAAAAAAAAAGGCTATATACTATAAAAGGAACAAGTCAATTCTAACATCAAATAAGAGAACATAGGAATGTATTCAGTTTGATTATTTGTAACATCAAGTGATAGGGACAAGAAGAGATGAATGTTTTAGATTTATTTCATTACCATTAGAGCACACACACACACATTTATAAAATCACAGCTTTATATTGTTGATACATTAAACAACTGGTTTTAATATACAAGTACATTAGATATTAGGACTTAATAAAAAGGAATGAAATGATTCTTGTTGACATTGATAACATTTGAGACTTCTAACTAAATGCTTTCTCCTGTTCTGGCCTAAAAATGCTCTGAACTGTTAAATGTATATAGAAATCAATGAAGTTTGTTTCTATTAGCCTGCCTCATTGTTATGACACTACTTTGACAGAAAAAGGACATAGGTAAATGCTGCCATGCAAAAAAAAAAAAAGGACTTAATTTATCTTGTCTGAAAAGTAATGTGTAAACTTTTGTCCTATGAAAAACTTCATTAAGCCTGTTCTTAAACTGAAGCTTGACTTTTTGGTTATTATTAATCCATATTAATGTTTCTACACTCTGTTTATCATAGTTTATATCAAGCTATTGGTTTTTAAGATACACTATTGAAATACAGCATTTCACTAAGAAGTTACAATTAGCTACTATTTTTTTTAGCATAAGTCAGCCCTGTACCCCTCCCCATTGAGAGGATATGGAAAACCCTGAAAGAATATATTGGGCTATGGATCATTTAAAATAAGGTCCTAGTTACAAAAATAAAAATGCTCAAGATAGAATGTTTCAATAAATAGATATAATTGTGTGCCTTGCATCAATGAAATTATGTTATAACAGGGACGGAAGAAGTAAGTGTATTTATATCACAATGTCAATGATATTCGAAAACATCCAGCCACAAAAATCTGATTTGTTGCAAATGTAAGTGAATTATAAACATTATATACATGTGCATTGCAATAGAAACATGAAGATAAAACGGTTTCAAATAGAGCAGCACAGATCAAATACTTCAGCTCAAAATGCTGCAAACTTTGTATAGTGACCACAACAAAACAGTAATGACCAGAGACCTAGTATAAAAAAAACAAATAAAAACTATAAATCATCATTAAGTCAATATTCTCTGCCATCAAAATAAATGTTTAAAACTATAAATGGACGGAGAGATTGCACAATATGGACCAATATAACACAGCCTCAGATCTATGTTATTGGCAATAAATTAAGTCATCACCACTTTTTTTCCTCTAAATAAAAATGTAAATAGAAAACTAGCTTTGTTTGGGCTCACACAAAACAGAAGAATGTGTTCATGGATAAAATTATATAAACTAGAAACACATTTAGAAAACAATTCAAAGCAGCCCAAGTTCACAATTAATTCAAATTGATATTCAATGGGACTTAATACTTAGTTGCAAGAAATAC
This sequence comes from Biomphalaria glabrata, assembly GCF_947242115.1. Lineage (NCBI taxonomy): Eukaryota > Metazoa > Mollusca > Gastropoda > Planorbidae > Biomphalaria > Biomphalaria glabrata. The sequence goes on from NC_074716.1 coordinate 22,020,027, forward strand.
AAATAATTTAGGATTTCTCAACCAAATTTGTGTACATTAAATTTAAGATGTTTAGTGCAACAGAAGTGTTTAATGGATTCCAATGTAATGAACTATTTAGTTTGTTTCTGATTAATTATAGTTTGCCTCAAGCAAGGCCATGGTAGAAGCACTAAATGAGTATACAATGTTGAGTTAGTCACTGCTGCTACTCAAAGATTTTGTTATGCACTAAGCATCTGATGAGTGACACTTGGATGTCCCAGGTTCAGAATATTTCAAAAATATACCTCAAAAAAAAAACACATAATAATTATATTACAGATCCACCATGCAGTAGAAATTACATATGTAGCTACATAGATCAGATCTCAGAGAAAATGACAAAGTTACAATATTTTTACTTTTGTTTCTTTGTTTCCATGTAGAGCTACATTCAAAGAAATGTACTTCCTAGTAAAATAACATCATAGAAATAAAAGTAAAATGATTTTCTACACAAATATTTGTCCTGAATATTCAATAATATAAAGAGCATAAAAAAAATACAAAATGGTTATGACTGTTAATCACTTAAAGTTATAATTAGCATTCCACACAACAGGAACATAATGTCAAAGAATTAACAATGATACACTTATAAAAATTACAATTAAAAATAAAAAGATGAAAGGCTGGAAGATTATAAAAAGTCTTTTTCTTCACATATATCAAGTAATTACAAGTTGACTTGCATTGAGAAATAATATATATATATTGTCAATACATCTTTTTTTTTTTTTTTAAACAAAAGATATTTAGCAGAAAACACAAAATACTGATATGGTGAAATAAGTTTTCCAATAGTGTTATTACCTGGGTTTTCTCATGAAACATTTTCATTTTTTTAATAGGTGTGATTTAGTAGCTGTGATTTGATACTTAGGTGCTAATAATTGAAGTTATGCTAAGAGATCAAGACATGTTTCATATTAGGGTTAGTCATAGGGAACTAGAGTTTTATGGGTAGCATTGAAGATGATTGAAGGTATAAGTGTTAGTAGTAGAGTTAGTTTTCATCTCTAAATTTCCCAATAGTTTTGCTTTCAAATCAATATTGGGATTCGTTACATGAAATTTAGTGTAGTCAGACTTAGGTTAAAAGCTAAGCTTAAGTGTTAGGGTCAACAGTAAATTATAAACAAAGCACCTAAATAACTTTTTTGTTTTGTTTTTTGTATTTGTAGGTCTTTTAAAAGTAAGGGAGGGGGGGAAGAGACTGGGAAGGACAACTCATTGAAAGTAAACATCAAAAATACTTTAGAAAAAAAAAGACAAAACTCATATTAAGTGTAATTGTATCAATTAGTTTGGATCAGTCATGTGATTAAATTTGTAATAGATCTAAACTAACGATAATAAATCTGTGCTTTTAGCTTTTTCATTACACTATGATCCTATCACTTGACTGGACCAGTTGGGAAAGAGGAGGGGGGATCTGTGTGAATTTTACAGAGATCACTTTTTGAATGCATTAAAGAAAACTAACTTCTTCACTCAGGGCTATAGGCTTCAAAGAGACTAATTCCACTTATACCACCACATCTGTCATGTACGATTTCTTTCCCTTGTTAGATACCAAACAAAATAATTAATTACCAATAGTTATTGAAATTAATTGATTATTTTTAAATTGATTCTCCTTTTGTCAGGTATAAGAAATAATTGTGTGAAATTGATGAGATTGGGTGTGGGAGAAATAACATACACAACTTTTTTACCAGACAGAGAGTTGATATAAGCTTTGTAAAACTATGTCAATAGTTTCAATTTCATTAGAAGATAACCAATAGTGACATAAGATTTATAAAATTAAACAGTCTACAAGATCACAAAAATAACATTGATACAAAAGGTGAACTCATGACACATTTATAAACTGAATGACCTAATTAAAAAATAATAATGATGCAAAGATAATCAACCAGCCCTGAATGGATACTCGAGATTAAGCTCTATAGGAGAAGAAAAGATACTAAATCTACATGAACAGTGCTCCTACCATACCTGGCTACAGACCTGCAACAGACTAATCTCACCAAGTCAAAGAAGTAAAGTCAATTAGTTAATAAATAGAAAAACAGTTTCATTTCTCATATAGGTTTGAATTCCGAGGCTTTAGATAGAATATTATTTCAAAAGACTGCATTAGGAACTAAAAATGATGACATTTGATAGCTAAATAGCACTGTTGTCAAAAATGTCAATTAAAGAGCATTACATTTTATTAATCAAATGTACATGTCATGTTATTAATATCAGAATTAAAAGAATGAAATAACCAATCTAAAGGTATCTAGACTTTTTAAAGCATCTCAAAACTAAAGATCAATAGAAACTTTAGGCAGGAGTTTTCCATTAACAGTTTTTGAGACCTTTCTCAATTTATAGATCATACATTGATAAAACTCATTATTTTGTTTCTATAAATGATGATGTATAATTTTTTTTATATTTATATTTTTTATATTAATGTAAATGTAAAAAAAATGTTTGATATAGCTATGAAGATTTTTGTTCTAATATTATCTTTGGCTGATTATCAAAGTTTTGGCTATTAAATAAATAAATGGATGATTGTAAAGAGCTTTTTGAAACTCCTATTGCTACTACGGCTCTAGACTTAATTACAAAATGGTCTTTATAGTAATTAAAGAATCTTGCATGTTGAAATGAACAGGCAGCGTTTAAAACAGGCTTTGTTCAGCAGTAAGGAAGGTCAAGATGGTGCCTCCAAGGGTTCCAGGGGAGACAAATGGGACACAATCCTCTTGAGAAGTTGTGAGCCAATTGAATAAAACTCTTCATGCCAAACATCTTCAATGTATTCCTTCATCTCATCATCATCAACATTGGCCAGAGATTCACCCAAGGCCATGTCTTTATCTAAAACAAGTGAACAAAAAAAGGTCAAAGTAAACTTGTTACAGATTAGATCAAACTACATTAAATACTAAATAACATTGTTTGAAATAAAGATTACGTTCCCAAGTTAATGCTTTTTTTTTTTTATCCCTTTTAATGTATGCCCCATTATTCAATGATGTCTGCATGTACAACCTCAAGCATAAACCCAGTTATTGTAATGCAAATGTAGATCTCCCTACCAATATACTCTGTAAGCAGCTCAGAAAGTTCAATAGCTTCTTCTTGCCCAAAGCTATTTGTACTGGAATGAATCCTACAACTGTAATTGACCAACACTTTACATACACAGGCACTCAGCTGCCAATCTTCTTTGCCAAAGTCTCTCAGTACTTCTAGTAATCTGAAACACAAGTTTGATATCAGAATCTACATGCTAACAAATACAACTAAGCAAACTAAATAAGATGTCATCTATTCACTATTGATCAGTGTTAAGTGTTTGTGAGATGTTCCAATGATATTAAATTTGTGCTGTTCAAACCCTACCACATGAACCCTAAACTTACTTCTTTATGCCACCCTCTTTCTTTAAAATAGGACGTTTTTCTTCATCCAGCATAAAGTTGATGAGAACCCCGCAGGCTATGTAAACTAGTTCTCTGTTATTTGAGTCCAATAAGGTCACCATTATGGCATCCACTGAAATTCAATCATTAACACATTCAGCAGAATCAATAGAGAGTTTATTGTTGTTTGTTTATTTTTAAGAAGATGATAACATAAAGAGATCAATTCAAACAAACAGAAATGCATGTTGATCTTCACAAGAGCTAGATACCTTTATTCTGTGATAAATAATCTCTAACTTGTTTATGTCTTGTCAGATTACCAAACACTCGGGCAGCTTCCAAGATACCTTCCATATTGTTGATCATTAACAGTTTTAAAAGTGCTAGAAAAAAGTAGATGTCATTTAGATTCTAAAACAGACAAAACAGTACAAATCTACAGGTGAGAACATTACTAAAAAACTATACCCATGTCTTAACACTACCAGTGGACTGCTTTTTGGGTAATTTCCGAAAAGGTCGCTATGTTGGTGGACCTTGCCTATTTGATAAACAGAAATGAGTCAGAATCTAAAAATAACCAACCAATCATAATTAATTACATGTTTAGCTTTGCAAATGGCAATGCCCATGTGTTTATGTTGAATAGGTGTGGTTTTACATGAAAATTAGTAATAAACAAGAATCAAGCACATAATAGGTAGGTCTAGGCTTTTAATAACTCTTAAGGAGTCAGAATTTTGTTAGGAATAATGTTTTTACCTCCATTGAAAGATACTGTGAGAGTGATTCATTCAAAAAATTTTGATTTTCATTAGATCTAGAGCTTGAAAGATGACAAAAAAAAAACGGGCGTGGCCCACAGGACATAGGGTAGTCTGTTTCAGGGCTTAAGGGCTGGTGGGGTTAATCTTCTGACTTTCTTAAATCGAATGTAATTAATAACAGGATGGCTGCCTGGTCAAGTGACATGCACTTCCCACTGTTGTCATGATGGTCCCCAGTTTGAACCCCACCCGCTGTTATACTCTATCATCCTGATGGACGTTTGGGCTAGTACCTAATCATTTTCCTTTCTGAAGGGATGCCCAAAGTATATAAGTCAAGTCAAATCTGGTGACTTAACAGTATTAGCTACTTCATAATTAATTACAATGGATTTAATTTTACACACAAAAACATGGTCTTAATAAGATAGGTTTTAATAATACTTTTTTTTTCAGCTTAAAAAGTCTGTATATTCCTATTAACACCCCAAAAAAAATGTGTACGTAAGTGCCCATTCTACATACAACTTACACTGAGCTATATTTAGCTGCAGTCCAATCTGGCTCTGATTGTTAATGATGTAGTAGGATAAATTGTTGATGGCAACCACAGCATTAATAATGACTTCTTCATGGTGAATAATGTCTTTTTCATCTGAGAGTTACACAAAATATATTGGTGAATAGCATGCATTCTAGGTTTCAAGTGAAAATTTTTTAAAATAAAATACAAAATACATGTTAATCAAACCTATTTCTTCCTAAGATAATAATTACAGTGACATAGTGAGTGTTGAATAATCCTTAAATCAAGTTTTAAAAAAACACAAATAAATTGGTTCTCTGGCATCCAATACAAAATTAGACTTGTGTTATCCTTACAAAAGAATAGCTTACCAATTATTTTCAGCAACAGTTTCATGAATTCACTATTTTTACTAATGGCAGTGCCAACTTCTTCATTTATTGTCAGATTGGCGATCACTCTCATTACCTAGGATGTAATATTATGTAATAATCATTACAATTCTATCTAAATATAAAAACATGTTACAAACATCAAATATTGTGACTACTTCTGGCTAAAATGACATTATTTTTAAATTAAAATATTAACAAAAATAAAATATGAAGTATTGCAAATGAAACAAATAAAAAAAAACCTTAATTAGAACATCTTCCACTTTGCTGACTTGAGTTTCTCCTTTGTCCACACTACCACTTAAATCTTCCTCTGGACCATATGCTCTAGTCCTTCCCTGATGGTAGAGTTACTTAATTAATACTTACAATAATTTAAAAAAAAAATACTTCTTTAAAGGCAAGAAATGCCAAAATATGTTTGTTATTCATTAAGAATAGAACAGAAGCAACAAATAATATCTTCAGACAAACAGCAGAAGACAGTCTTCACTTACTTGTTGGTCCAACTCTAAGTATGTCTTGAGAATCAGCAGTAATGTTTCAATAGAATTACTTTCATGAAACAGTTTGAGCCTGGCTGCATCATTCTTGATGGTAAGGTTACCAATAACAAAACAAAGCCTGACAACTAAATCCTGAGAACATTTCAATAAGCAGTTTATCACCTATAAAGAAATACTAATAACCAATATTACAATTGAATAAGAAGTTACTCTAACAAATACAAAGAAAAGCTGTGAACAATTTTTTACAATTAATTAAGTTCATAACATTTTTTAACATGACATTCAACTTACATCTTTCATTAAATGCCTTTTTAATAAACTGACAAAAGCCTTATAAAACTGAGGCAAGTTTGCTAATACTGAACAGCAGTCTGTATGAAGAGTACTTTTACTGCAAAACAGAAAGTACATTAACAGTTACAACAGTGAAAAGAAATGAGTACAGTACTAATCAAACAAGACTGCTAGATTACATTGAAAAAAAAACTGAGCATTTATCATGTTTTCTCATTTGAAGATTTGATAATTAGTGTTGAACATTTTCAGATAAAACTACAGAATCCCCCTTTTCACAACATGCAAACTTTTTGTAAGAGTAAACTTGTTGTACACATACGATACCAATGAATAGATCACCTTAGTATTCTTGAGATGTACATCATTAGATCACTATCACCAGAGTAAGTTTCCATGACCAGAACAAGTCCATCAATCACATTGTGTGTAAGAAATCTATCTCTCCCAGAGCTGGTGTCTGCTAGATTTCTCAGTGCTGCTGTCAACTATCAAGAAGTGAAATAATGAAGTATAAGAAATAAAAAAGTTGTGGATGTTCATTTGGCTAAGCCTTTCTTTAAATGTGAAAGAATGAGAACAATACAATAATCCTCTTACTTGAACAAGTATGTGTCCAAAGTGTTCTCCAGGTTTCTCACTGTTACCATTCTAGAAAAAGAAAACATTTTTTTTTGTTGTTGATCAATACAAAATATATTGACAGTCCAAAACAAAACTTAAATGTTGGTCTTGAAAGGATTGAAAAGATGTGTGTATCACTATCTTCTGTGAATGTGAAGACTGATAGCTCTTTTCTGTTATCTACTTTGGACAGGATGATTCTTGTAGTAACTTCTTTTTGTGGACCCACTCTTAGGATCATTGTACATCCAGTCTCTGGATACAGCATTATGAACCAACATGGGGTACTCAGCATTAGGATCCCCCAAGTATGTAATGGCATCCAGGAAAAGCTTAAATGGGAAACTAAGTATATATGATATTCTGATGTTTATTCCAATAAAAAAATTACTGCAGCTTACAGTAATTGGCTAACAATATTGTATTAACTTAACACATGGTTTTATGTGTATTACATCATATCTTGTATTGTAGTCAACTGCAATTAATTATCCTTTTGCTATTAACTCACTACTTAACTCAATATTCCAGAGTGCTAAAATCTTTTTTAAAACAGCGTAAATAATGAACATTAAATGTATTTAAAGTAATATAAAATATGATCCTTTTCAGATTAGGAGTTACTGCAATACATAAAATAAGCTTTAAATAACCTATACTTACTACTTTATTTATGGAATGCATTAGTAGAGCCAATGTTTTTATGCAATCCAATTTGGCAAGTCTTTTTAAAATATCTGCGTTTCCAGTAAGAAACTTGACAGCTCCAACCAAATATATCAAAGCTTCCCAGGAATGTGTCACATCTGTAGCTCGAATAGTTTCTAAGAGTAAGTCTACAAAATAGAATTTTACAGTAAATTAGAAAACAAAATTTGAAACACAAGCCATAAAAAAATGTTCAGATTGGTGCATTGATCTATAAAAATGTTGTCTAATTTAATATTAACCTAGTAAATTCTATTATGCTTGAAAAGTATGTGCAACATTTGTGTATACAAATCACTATATGGTAACATAGTAATAAAAAAAAAAAGTAAAGTACCCTAAAGTTCCCCTTTCAGACCTTGCAATCTCTATAGGGCAGATGATGTTAAGGTCATCTATTTCTTTGGCCAACAGTTAATGAGTAGGGTGTCATGCGTCAGCACAACAACCTACTACCTTTACTTCCCCCCCCCCCCCCCCCCCCCAAAAAAAAAAAGTTGGATGTCCTCAGGGGCAACCTAAAAAAAAAACAAAATTTAAAATCCCAGTCTTCACCAAGATTTTAGCCCAGGACCCCAGGTTCGGAAGTCAAGCTCTTAACCACTCAGCCACTGCGTCTGCTATAAATGATTGTGCTGCATCTTTAAACTAAGAAAAACGTGCTTATCTGAGAATCTTAACAAGTCAGATATTGAGTTTGAAATAAAACTTTAATTATGAAAATCAAAGCAGAAGCATAAATCTACATGTAGTTGTGAGCACACATGATTTGACAATTGTTTTGAGCCAAGAGCAAGAGGATTTTGAAAATCGTTGGCAGAGAACATTATAGACTTACACAATAAATGGGATATGGCATTGATTTAAACAAAATAACAAAAAACAATGGGGGAATGTAATATAACAATCATTTCTGGTTACATCACAGATTAAAGTAGTTATCTTTATGGAAAGACTTGGCAGGGAAATGAGAGGGTAAAATTTCTAAGTGAGTTAAAAAAATGTTTAACACTCAACACTCCTATCTATCCACTTAGCATTTCTAGCATAAAAAAATAATAATTTATTAATAAAGAAATTAATAGTGAGGACAGATGCATCAAATTAGAAATATAAAAACATGATTACTTACTTAGTAAATTATCTTCCAAAAAATAAATATCATTTTTATCGCTGCGACCAATTTTAAAAATTAATTTGCAGACATTCAATAAATTGTTCCCAGCCACTTTAAACTGATGAAGAAGAAAATAAAAGTGAAACAAATTGAGGTGAAATCTGTTGCAAAGTAGAGTGCACATAAAAAAGACAAAAACAAAATCTACTCATACAATATTTTCAGTCGTTGTCCACTAAGACTTGAGATAAAAAGGTGTACTTGACCAATACATTTATAGGGCATGCAAGCCAATAGCTCATCACCTAGTACCAAGAATCCCTATTAAACAGAAATAACTAGTAAGTCCTCAGTGCTGAATAAAAAACCTGTTGGACAGTATGATTTCAGCTCTTTAAAATTTGAATAGGTGGATGCTTACTCAACCACTCTAAAACAGCACTATGTCACTCATTGAGTTTCAAATAATGAAAAAAAAAATGTTAAATGAATCCTTGCAATCAACACTGCAAAGAAGATCAACATGTGAAACACATCTTGATCAAGTTTAAGATACAACAATGTTTACGCAAGGGATATGACAAAAAGGGAGTTTATTTCTTCCACTGTTTGATTCTTTTCATGTTTTCTAAACAAATAATATATGTTTCATGTAGTGACTTAAGATTTAGATAAAAAAGGATTTCATGTTCTGTTTATATGAAGAGTTTACAATGAGACCTAACCAGCTTTAATTTTCCTAAAACATGTTGGGTATCCAATGTGCACATCATCTATTCCCAGTATTTCAAATTTGAACAGCCTAGTACTTCACAAGTCCAACGTGAAAATGGCAAGTGATAAAAATATACCTACTGCCAATATAAGTCTCACTAATTTCAACACAACTCGTGGCTCTTCCACATCCAGCAGTTTAAAAATAGTTTTCAGGAGATTAGCTCGATGTTCAAACTGCTTGGTTAGACAGTTATGCTTATCAAGCGCATCATATAACAGTCCTGCCAGTTCATAGATTCGGTTGCAATCTTTCTCTGTCAAAGAAAATGGTATTACTCAGTGAGAGATGTCATTTATTACACATTTTAAAAATGTATACAAATTTAAATTAGTATTCTTCTAACAGTATAAATTATTTTTTGATTATTGAAAATTTTTATTTTGGATAGTATTCACTTAATGATTCTAAGATTTAAAATCTAAAAAAATGTCAATATTTATAAATTTTTTGTAAAGTTAGAATCATTTTAAATAATGATTTTACTCTTGAGTGATGATAGCTCCACAACCAATGGCTCTACATCTCTAGTATACACATCTTCTGGTTCTGATGGAACATCCACATTGCCTAGACATTACCAATCAATATTTAAGAATTAGAAATACAAATTAATATACTAGATAATAAAAGTTTATGAATAATTATTATACTCAATAATTTAAGTATATGAAGATTAAAAGGAATCAAGAAGATAATATATTATACTAAACAATAATTATGATTAAAAAAAAAAATATTTCTATACCATCACAGTGAGATCTCTGGCTCCCAGCACTGCTTTCTCTGCTATCACCAGCATTGCCTGAAGGTAAGGATGTTTTGGCATCAAAAGAATCTTCAGAGAGATCACTGCTGCCAATAGTAGCTTTTTCTCCAGAAGATTCTGAATAAGTTAATTCTTGAATTTTGAAAAAAAAAAAGAAAAGTAAAAATTGAATTACAAGTTTATAGAAACACATTTTAAAACTATTTTATGAAACATCAGGGGATATTTGCATTTCTGTCGGCATTAATGTACAGTATAGACATATTTTGTGAATCCTAATGCTAATGATAAGCCAACAATGTCAAAATTTTAATTGTTAGTTCACATGTTAGAAGTAATAATATATAATATAATAATTTTTTTTCAAAAACATTTTTAAAAAATCAGCCTTAAAATAGACATGCATAGATAATAAATGTAGATATTTTTAATGACAAAATAATGTATAAATGTCTAATCCTTTTTATTTGACCAGTAGTAAGAGAAAGTAAATGCTTGAATTTAAAGTAACTTTTAAAAACATTTTTCTTTTTTTAAACAAATTGTACTATTTGTTTTGCTTTTTTTAGATAAAGGCATACAAACTCACCATCTCCTTGACCAGAGCGAATTAAAGAGCTCTCTGAACCTTCTCCGCTTGAAGGTAACTTTGAACGATTACCAGACCCTCTTCGAGCAGGTGCTTTGGAAAGGTCTATTGGTGGTGGACGTGGTACAAGAATATTCTCACAATCTAAAGGACTAATAGGTTTTGGGTGCTACAGAAAAAAAAAAATCTGTATGTTAAAAAAAAAAAACATGAATCAATCAGTGATCAATCTTTCTATAGATATTCAATATATATAAAGAAAATTTGATTTAGTAAACAATCTGCTTTGGCCAGTGCCCTTAAATTTAGCTTTATGTCTATTGAGTTTTAAAACTAAAAAAAAAAAATAATTTAAAACTAGATTAATAATGTAACCTCATCCACTGCAAAATTTGTAATTCCCTGACACGGCATTAAAATATAATTCATATTAGAAATACCCAAAAGCATTGGTATTAAATTTCAAGTGATTGAATGGAGAATCTGAAAGTCTAAAAAAAAAATATTGTGACATAAAAATAATTGAAACAGGATGCTATATTTCATGCCTAGATCTTTAACTATGCTAATGCATATATCAACATCATCAAAGAATGTTGAAAAATCAATCAAGAACAGATGATAAATGATTAGGTTACTATTTATCTTGGGCTCATTGTAGACTAAATGGAAAGTTATTGCATGTTGCTTCCTTTACAGTAGCCTTTCTTTTTCTCTATTCTTTATTACTATCAGTATATTTTTTATTCCAAAATGCCACAATATTATCTGCAGTGGTTCAGAAATCTTTACAGATTCACAATCCAGTCTTCAAGCATTGACTAGCAAAATATATCATCTAGCTAAATAAGATAATCCATACAATGTCAAAATTTACTATCACAGTCACATTACAATGGATCTCTGGGCACTTGAAGGGAAATGAAAAGGCTAATACTAATATAGACTATCAAAGGCAGGATCCTCCAAGGCAGAAGTAGACAGACCAGTTCACACCCAAGTCAATGCTAGTCAGTAAGAAGAGAGGCTCAACCAATGGGCATTAGGATTCACAGGCAGAGTTATGTTATACAAGTTTTTGAAAAGCTCATGTTTGAATCGCAAGTCAACAATGATACAAGAGCAGTTTATACAGAAAAAAAAAAGGAAAATTAGAATTAGCTTCCTGTTTAACCTAGACAACTTTATAAAAAAAAAAAACTAGTTTAAAATGCCTGAAAGATGCTCCAAGCTCTTGGGAACTGCTAACTGTCTTTTGGATAGACTTTCTGCAGTGGATGAGTTACAAGAGACTAAAAATGTGTGTGACTAACATAATCAAGGGGTGACAGTCGTGTACCAGAGACAGGCCGAGAATCAGGTCCTTCAAAATGACGAGATGTCAAACTGAAAATAAAACAGTAGTTGTATAAAAACTAATATACCACTGCTACATCTTTGCAAGATTGAAATTCTCTAGTGTCATGAATGACTATTAATTAGTTAGTTAAATTTATCTTCCTCAAAGCTTTCCTTCTACTGTTGATAATGAAAACCTTTGAAAATTGTACACTGGCACTTTTGAAATATAAACGTAGAATACTAAAGTATAGGAAAAGTTTTTAAGACACTTTTTGTGCGTCATCTAAAGGCCCTGACTCACTTCAGAGTGAAACGAAAATAGATCTAATGAAAATGTAAAATTAATACAGTATTTTATTTTCTTTATAAGTTTTTAAATTAAAGTTTCAAAACAGAAATTCTGATGTAGCCTAGGAAAAATTTTTCCTAAGAATTATTTTAAATAAAAAACTATAATATTTAAAAATTGGGTTTATTTTATGTGATTACATTAAATCTACTTTTGACTACATTAAAAATATAAATCACTTAAAAAGTTTAAGTTTAAGAGAATTTTGGGACTAAGGTCAAGGATATAATATTTCATTTACCTAAAGGCACTAGGTGGCCTTGTTTCTGGTGCTCGATTTGTTGAAGTGGGAAAAAGGTGTCTCTGTTCTTCCCGAGGTGTGTTGGGACGTTTTGTATCAAATGTTCTAAGAGAAGATCTAGCAGCATTAACAATTTGAGCACTTGTGGGAATATTTTCCGGGAGAGCGTAAAATGGCTTCTTAGGTTTTTTATTATCCATTTCAATAAGATCTACTACCAGAAAAAAGACACATCAATTAAGTTATGATTCACACAGTTGTAACATATATAAATTTAAGTCAAGCAGACGAAGCTATTGTCATTTTTTCCATGTCTGCACCTTTCTTTGTTAAACTTTAGAAGAATATAATCCTAGACCATGGAACATGTATATGAAAGCCTTGAATACAATCGTGACCTCCGTGACGAAGGCGCCGATACAATACTACTGACGAAGAAATGTGCAGACTGGAATAAAGGTCTTTAACTGCTTCAAATGTGGCTAAAGTGTGACAAAATATGTAGGTCACAGCTGGGTCTTCATTGTCATGTGAAATAGTGCACTCCTCTCTAATATCTCAAAACAGTGCTTTTTTAAATACCAAATGCCTTTCTTATATAATGAATGACAGATCTTGAGTACTCTAATATCTATATTATATTCCTTACCACTGAGTGATTGATGACTGACTGACTGATTGATCAAGAGATCTTAAACTAGCAAATGGATCCACATGAAATTTTGTTACAGGTTCCTTGTACTAGTTAATTATGTGCTTGCTAAGACACAAATTTGACAGATTCGAAACATGAACGCTGCTATTTACGAAAAAGCGCAACCTGTCTATTTTGCATTTTATTTTTGGTATTTCCCCAAAAGATCGCATTCTATATATAAAATATAAATAGAAAAAGCACAAAATTAGGACATTCTGTACTTTCTTTTTCTCCAACTTTTAAAAAATTTGAAATGTCACTTCCCTGTCTAAATAAAAGAGTTTTTAAAAATCAGAATAGCTTTGAAAAGATCTAGATCTAGAGTCTATTTCTTTTTTTAATAGAGAGAAAGAGAGAGCAAGGAATGATATTTTGTAGCTTTGTTGTTTCTCAACATTTACAAGGGATCAAATAAATGATACAGTGAATAAAACCAAACTGATATTTCCTTTTATTTAGAGGACATAATACCACATTAAATGTAGTGTGGGAAACGGCAATGTGGCATTCAAATGGGGCCTTTGGAGAATCCTTTTATTCTCTAGGCCTGAAACTGATGGTCTAAAGAAATGTTTGCAGTGTTCTATGAAATATAAAACAAAGTTTTGAATACCAACTACAGTTAACGAACAGTTTCATAGACTTTAAATAATGAGGAGAGCAATGAATCAGACTGCCTTTTGTATTCCATGGCGTGAACAAAACCGAAAGACAGACTTGGACTTAGCAGATGACGTTGCACTACTCAGGTCTACAAATAAACGCATACAAGAAATGACAGAGAGCTTTGATAGAGAGGCACCCAAAATTGGCCTCTGCATAAACTTGGATAAGACTAAAATTGTGCGAGTTGGATACAAAGCAAAGGATTTAGTGAGTCAGAGCTTGAAGAGTTGAACAAGTTCACATACCTTGGCAGCATCATAACAAACAATGATGTAGGGTGCTGAATAGGAAAGGCAGGGAGCATTTTTTAAAGGCTGCAACCTAATTGGACAAGTCAAGCCATTGGACTTGAAACAAAAATACACCTACTTGACACAATTGTCATCCCAACAGCAACATATATGCATACGAGACATGGAAGTCATCTACCAAAAAAAGTGAAAAGACTAAAAGTGACTCAACAAAGATGTTTAAGATGGATTTTAGAAGTCAGTAATAGAGATCGGCTCTCGAACAAGGAAATCCTTGCATTGCATGAGATTTACAGGACATGTTCTCCAACTAAATGAATTATGCATACCAAGAGTTTCGATAACATGGAGCCCAATACAAGGAAAGCGCAAACAAGGACGTCCTCGTATAACTGGGTGTCACACTTTTATGGAGGATCTCAGAGCAGTGAGGAGGCGCGATGAATTAGTGGTAAAGCACTTGGCTACCAAACCGAGGGTCCCGGTTTTGAATCCTGGTAAAGACTAACTAGGATTTTGAATTTCAGGATCTTTGGGCGCCTCTGAATCCACCCAGCTCAAATGGGTACCTGACTAAAGTTGGGGAAAGTAAAGGCGGTTCGTCTTTGTGTTGGCCACATAACACCCTTGTTAACCATGGGCCACAGAAACAGATGACATTTACATCATCTGCCCCATTGATCGCAAGGTCTGAAAGAAGAACTTCACTTTTTTTTTCAGAGCAGTGAACACCAGGTGGAAAGAGGCTTCAGACTTTGCCACCCAAAGATTGATCTAGAATAATTTAAATATGATATAGACTTAACTAGTACTAGAACTAAGAAATAATATATATATACAACTCTAGAAGACATATAATGTGTTAAATTGAAATATTGCTTGATTTTGTAACTGATTATCATTATATTTATTGATAATTATCTATGTCTAGATCTAAATTTAACTTACTATTATGTTAGGATAACTGTGACTGTCCAATTAAGATCAGAAGAATAAAGAGTTGAGACTCAAACTACTCAAAGAAACAGTCACCTCAATGTTGATTTACACTCAATGAATGATTTCCATAGGCCAATGAATGATACACATCATACTCATTGCTTAAATTATTCTTGCTTGGACTCCTAGACCTAGGTAGTCTTAGTCACTTAGTGTAGACTAGTCAAGACTAGTCATAATCAGATCTATAATAAAACTATTTAGTAATAAAAGTCAAGATCTATACAATTCTAATACATAGTCTAGAAATTGATATAGTCAATCAATTCTAGTCATTCTTATCTCTCTACTTCTAGATTTAAGAGTTAGATTATCTACAAGAATTATGACTAGATTTTGTACTCTAGACTAGATCTATAATAATATAATTATGAATTATAAATGTAGAAGATCATTATTACATACTTTACATACTAAATGTAGATCTATTTAAATTAAGTTAAAACTCATACTATCACTGAGGAGAGTATCTGATCTGTCACCATTCTGAATGAATGACATTCATGATTCACTATATGTCTAACACTACTAATACTCAGTCTGATTCTCTATTAGAATCTAAATTTCTAGTACAAGTTATGATATGTATGAGATAATGGGCAATGGGTGACTATACTATAATGATGTCACTATGTTACTCTATATAATTTCTCTAGTAACTCTAGTATTTGTAACTTGAATACAATACTACAAGAAAGAGTCTAGAATGTTTGTTATATTGTTATGAATTTACTTTTTATCTAGATCTAGTATTAGATTCTATATTGATCTATATATATATATATTCTATATCTAGATTATTTATTATTAAAATAATCTAGATTTTGACAATTTTGCAGATTGATTGAGATTCTAAATCTACTCTTATTAAACTTATTAATTATTATTAATAATAATGTCTTATTTATTTATAATTCACAAATAATTGGTCTTATAAATATATATTATATAGATCTACTATAATTAGTATAATATAGTCTTATATCTAGACTAGTTTATGCTAGTTAGTATTTGACTATTAGTATTAAGAATCAATAGAAGTTGACTAGCACTACCAGATCTAGCAGTTAGACTAGAGTAGAGTTAGAGTAAGAGTGTCACTAGAGAAGTAGAGTACAACTACACAGAGTCTCAGACTACTGTCTCTCCCTGAGTGAATAGATCTATTTAGATCTAGATATATATTATCTAGACCTAGTAAATTCTAGTACTCAAGTACTGAACTTGAGTAACTAAATCTAGTAACTAGACTAGAGTTTCAGTGACTCACTGACTGTCACATACTTCACATAGTGACAGTCACAATGACATACCATTTCACTGTGATTTTCATTTTTTGGCATTATCATTCATTATGTTTTTTTTATAGTTATACCATGCATGATTATCATTTATGGTTATCTAAAGTAAATACTAAATTTCATACTAAAGATTACCTAGAAAGTAGATCTACCAATCTACCGTCTCTAGAGTAGGTACTTCGATAAACTGACCTAGATCCATTTTTTTTTTCTCCCAAAAAATGGCTGAAAAGTGTGTCAGCACATTTTACCCTTTTTTTAGGGGTGGTCATTTCCATCAAAGTTTTAGCATATTGTATTTGATTTGAGGACTAATTATGATTACTTTTTGTAAACATAAGATATCAGAGATCATTTTTATTTGCTTTTGAAGCCAATCTGTTAAATTTTTCTTAACAAAAGTTTATGTGAAAGTTGACATTTTTTCCTATAAAAGTTACAACAATGCTGTTTGCTACAATAATTTATCATATTATGAAATGTGTATATTTCAAATTTCATTAAATTCTCTTGGCGCACTTTAAAGATATTTGATATTAAAATTAACAAAGACAAAGAAGGGTAAAATTTTCTTTTTTAAATAAAATAAAAGTGTTTATGGTTACAACAATCTCACTAATTCTATTGAATTTAGCATGTTAATATATATATGTGTGCTAAGTTTGAACTTTGTAGCTTGGCGCACTCTTTAGATATTAATTTTCAAAGTTGATGGTTAAAATCTATTTTTAGTAACAACCAACACTGTGATTTACTGGAAATGGTCAATTTCTGTCTATCACGAGCTATTTTTAGAAGCACACATAGGAATTTTTCATTTAAATTAACTTTTATAGTGTTTGAATGCTAGATTATGGAGAGGGAATGTGTCTTTATTATAATGACTTTGTAATCTGCAAATTTTAAAGTAAAAGTTTAATTACTTTAAAAAATAATATTAACTATTACAATTTTTTTTTTTCATATTTTTAGCTCAGCGAACTAATAATTATTATTTTTTTCTGTGTGTTGTTTTTTTCTATTAATATACATGTAAATTAATAGTTAATAAATGAGTACATTATATTTTTAAAATGATGAGCTATTATTGCACAAAAATTCAAGTAAAAAATCTTTTAATAACTTCTATAAAATTGCAAGGTTTCTTTTTTATTTTATTGTCCGAAGCAAGAAATTTTTCATTTACAATCTAATTTTTAAAGCATTTAAATTAAGGCATTTTAAAATGATTAATTGCCAGTGCTCTACAAAAAGGTTAAAACTGTTTTTTTATGAAGTTTATGAAACTTATAGTCATTAAATTTTAGGAAATATTTTTCTGCGCAGTGCTATTTTCATTTATAATTTATAAGAATTATCTATCTGATGCATATAAATAGCTATTTAAATACAGTAGAATTATAATTAAACAAAATAAAACACAATACAGATCTCTGATTATTTTTATTTGTGATTTTTGGGCTCATATGATGACAAAATCACATATATTTTTATTTTTTGTCGAAGGCTTTTTTATATATTAATTAACTGTTTTTCAAAGATTTTATTGCTTGGTCTTATTTTTTAAATTTATTTTAACAGAATACTGGTTAATGTAAAAGAGTGTGAAGTTTCAACCCCATATCTTTAAGACTTTTTATAATACAGTTAATTTAAGTTCAACTGTCAGTTGTTTCGGTCACAGATTTTTTTTTTATTTACAAAGGCTAAAGAAGGCTAATTTTTGGCCACTAAAAATTTAATAACTTCCCTCACAATTAACTCAGCAATATAAAATTGGTATCATTGGAAAGCATTTCTCAAGCTCTATCTAACTACATAGGTTTCGTTGCATTGTGATCATTTTGAAATTTTTATCGAAGTACCTATCTAGAGTCTATATATAAAATATATTCTATATACTATATCGTATTACGTATATCTAAATGTTAATAATAGGGAACGTGTGGAGTAGATTTAATGCTCTTTTTTTTATTTACATCCATCGATAAAGGGGAATTTCGATCTAGAGTCTAGATCTATTTCAAATAATGTAGATTAGGTCTTAATGTAAACACACAAACTAAAGAAAAAAATAATTATCTAGGACGAAATGCCAGATAGATGTAGATACAAGCGGATGTTTACTTAGCGCATGCGTAGACTTATTTTCCTATTTATTTATTTTTTTATGCGGGCTAGTTCGTGACCTCCGTGACCCCTATGTCGAAGGTGCCGGCTAGTTACCCTGTAGGCCGTACTTTGCAACGATCTTAGTAAACTCCATCCCTCACGCGGTCAATCATAGTTTTAGATAGGTCTAGATGTAAATTCGAGTCTTTATAATAACAAACTGACATGGTAGCTGGATCTGTATAGATCTACATTATATAGATTAAGATGTAAATCTAAATAAGAAAGATTCATTTGGTAAGAAGTCGGGGACGCATATTTTTTTTCTGTTTTATATAGTGCTTTTTTTTTGTAAAAAAAAAAAAAAAAAGTGCCGGTACTCATTGACGGAATGCCTAACTTTAAGCTACAGATAAATTAATAATAACGTTAAAATACAAGAAAAGTAATAATTTATTTCCCCAAATTGAAAAAGGTGCCGGTACGCCGTACCGGAGCGTATATTGAAAATGTAGGCCTACTAAGCTACTGGAGATAGCATTAATTGCAACAATAAGTTGAATAAGATGTGGCAGCAATTGAACTGTGCTCTCCCCCAAAAAGTGAATGTCAACATGCAAGATATATAGCAGACGCAGGGCCGCCCTTATTTGGGTAATTGGAGACCCTATTTAAAGGTGGTTACCTATTATAGTTTTCCTATGCCTATTATATAGCCTAAGGCCGGTCTTGGCAGACGAGGTCCCAATCGGCGCCTTCGACATAGAGGTCACGTTCCAATCCTATGGGATATTGAGAGTAGGCTAATTTACGAAACTGTGTACAGTTAGGATTCATCGTAATTAATATCTGTTCTTTGTGCTCTTCTAGGAACATAGAGCATCAGTATAAAAAAAAATGGCACTACCCTGAGTCTCTTGCTAGTCTTTTAATGGCTTCCCAGATAATCTTGTCCTCTCAGCTTCATTTGGTATTCTAGTAGGCTACACAGCTGTGTCGCGTGGTCTTTTTTCTTGAAGTTATGAGTTGAGTTGAGGTATTTTAAGTAAATATACTTTATTGTCACATTTTTTTCACGAATTTTCAAGATCTTCCATTGTTGCTTTAAAGTGCCAAACAATAGATTAATTTAATGCATAGCCTAAGAGTGACGTTGCAACAATAGAAATGTAATTTCCCACATCATATGCTTGCCTTCCACAGTTCTGCAAACATAAATTCCGATGTTTTTCAAGAATGCTTCCGCGAGACCTAAACCAGGTTTATTATTATTTCATGGTGTCAGAGTAAAACTTAAAATGCTGTCCAGATAAAGGTTTTTCGTTAATCTAATTATGACTTCTTTTTATTTTGAGCAACCAATCTTGAATTTGGAATGCAAAGATCGATCTATATCAAGAGTTTTTAAGATTTCAACAGCAGGTGAGCTTTTGTTTCAAAGGACCGTTAGCTGGTGCATATAGTAAACAAAATGCCGGATGACTGGGAATGCGGATAGGTCAACAGGGGCCGTGAAGTTTACAAAACTATAAATATTAATGATAGTGAAGAGGGAGATCCGCAATTGCTATTAAAGAAAATAGAAGACTACATAACTTAATAAGGCCAAGACAAAATAAAAGAGTGTCTAGATTTAGAGCACATCAGAGAAAGCAGGAAGAAGGAGAAAGTTTTGATAATTTTGTTAAAGACCTAATTTTAAAGCTTCTCATTATGGACTGTGAGTATGAGAAACCAAGTGATAGGCCTATGTTTATTGATTTGATCATTAGCGGAGTCATAAACGAAAATTTATATTAAGGTACAAGTGAGACTACTTGATCAGAGACAGAAGTTGACCCTTAGTAAAGCTATAGAAATTGGACAACAATAAGAGATGTCGCAAAGCCAAGTGAAAATGTTTAGTCTTAAGGGACACAAACATTTCTAGCAATCAAGAGACAGGTCACACAATAGCAGAAGCCTAATGTTAAAGACAACTCAGATAAATTATGTAGTAAATACGGCAGTACCACTAAAAGGAAAAATTTCCAGCAATAGGAACCATATGTAATTTCTGCAAAAAGAGGAAACACTGGTTTTAAATATGCTGAAAAAGACACAACGTCAATCTGGTGGAAGATGACAGCCTTAGTGACGAAAATATTGTACCCATTAGTACTGCAAATAGCCAGTATAAAAAGGGTTAAAATGAGAACGTCAATGTCATTGAAGACAAGTGGAATGTAAAACTAGTCGTGCATGGTAAGGCATTAAATTTCCGCATTGACACTGGTTATAGACTTTAGTCAAGAGAACATTTTGAGTGGTGATACAGCAAAATGCTTAGGACTTCTACAACGGACAAACAGCATAGAATGTTTAGAATCCAAGGCAGAAAACGAGTTACTAAGAGAATTTCCTGAAATGCTGAAAATAACTGGAACACTGCCAGGAGAGTACAAGATTCAGTTAGAGTAAAATGCTAAAGGAGTTATCCATCCATGCATACCAGAAAGTTGAACAAAAAACTTAAAGAAATGCAAGCTGATGGATTTATTACTCCAGTACACGAACCTACTGAATGGGTTAGCTCCATGGTCGTCTCGTTCAGGAATGACAAAGTGAGAATATGTATTGATCCAAAAGATCTCAATAAAGCAATCAGACGGGAACACCACCCGATAAAAACTATTGAAGAACACTAACATTCCAGGTTCGAAAATATTCTCAGTAGGCCTACACGATGCCAAGTCAAGGTTCATACAGATAAAGCTTGTAAGAAGATCCTCTTTTCTCACAACATTAAAAACACCTCTAGGACGATATAGATTGTTACGTTTACCTTTTGGAATAAAATCAGCGCCAGAGATTCACAAGAGTATTATGAATGAAATGCTGCAAGGTATTGATGGAGCATGTCATCATAGACGACATTCTGGTAGAGATATTGAGCATCTTGACCACATTTTGAAACAAGTCATGCAAAGAGCAGCGGAATACACCCTAAAGCTGAATTATGACAAGTGCAAAACAGAGTACCTTATATGGGTCTTAATCTTGTCAGAGAAATGTTTTGAACCAGATCCAGCAAAGATAAATGCAAGACAAAGATGGAATCAGAAGATTTCTAGGTTTAATTCAGTACCTAAGTCAAGCAGATGCTCCAATACGAAAGCTTCTAAAAGATGAAGAAGAATTTCTATGGAATCGTGAACAAAATAAGAGTTGCGAAGAATTGAAAAAACTTTGTACAAACCCTCCAGTTTTGGCATATTATGATGCCCACAAGACCATAGATGTAACATAATAGTATTATATGTACATTTGCACACTAGCGCGTCAGTGCAACACCGCTTGTGTTTACGTAATAAATGGAGTTCCTAATATGTCTTCCCTCTTAAACACTAGTTTGTTATTTGTGTAATACAAATATTCTACATGGTGTCAGAATAAAACTTGAAAAGCTGTCCAGACAAAGGTTTTTATTAATCTAATAATGGCTTCTTTTTATTTTGAGCAACCAATCTTGAATTGGAATGCTAAAGATCTGTATCAAGAGTTTTTAAGGTTTCAACAGCAGGTGAGCTTTTGTTTCAAAGGACCGTTAGCTGGTGCCGATAGTAAACAAAAAGCCGGATGGCTGGGAATGTGGATAGGTCAACAAGGCCGTGAAGTTTACAAAACTCTAAATATTACTGATAGTGAAGAGGGAGATCCGCAATTGCTATTAAAGAAAATAGAAGACTACATAAGGCCAAGACAAAATAAAAGAGTGTCTAGATTTAGAGCACATCAGAGAAAGCAGGTAGAAGGAGAAAGTTTTGATAACTTTGTTAAAGACCTAAAGCTTCTCATTATGGACTGTGAGTATGACAACCCAGATGATATGCTTATTGATTTGATCATTAGTGGAGTCATACACGAAAAGGTACAGTTAAGACTACTTGATCAGGGACAGAAGTTGACCCTTAGCAAGGCTATAGAAATTGGACAACAATATGAGATGTCGCAAAGCCAAGTGAAAATGTTTAGGGGCCAAGAAGTTCTAGCAATTAAGAGACAGTTACACAGTGTACTCAATCAGAAGTCTAAAGACAACTCAGATAAATTATGTAGTAAATGCGGCAAGAACCACGAAAAGGGAAAATGTCCAGCAATAGGAACCACATGCAATTTCTGCAAGAAGAAAAACCACTGGTTTCAAATGTGCAGAAAAAGACGCAACGTCAATCTAGTAGATGACAGTCACAGTGATGAAAATATTATACCTGTTAGCACTGCAAGTAGCCAGTATAGAAAGGGTAATATTGAGAACATCAATGTCGCCGAAGACAAGTGGACTGTAAAACTAGTCGTGCATGGCAAGACATTAATTTTTCGTATCGACACTGGTGCAAGATGTAACATTCTTGTCAAGTCAGAGTTTGAAAAGCTCAAAGACAAAGTAAAACTTGCTTATTCAGCAAAGTCGCTCAAGTCTTACTCTAATCATGTTATTAAGACTGTAGGAGCAGTGGTGCTACCTTTGAGAAATAATATCCAAGAGGTGAAAGCAAGGTTTGAGGTAGTAGACATTAGCCAAGAGAACATTTTGAGTGGTGACACAGCAGAATGTTTAGGACTACTACAACGGATAGACAGCATAGAATCCAAGGCAGAAGACGAGTTACAAAGAGAATTTCCTGAAATGCTGAAAACAACTGGAACACTGCCAGGAGAATACAAGATTCAGTTACAGGAAAATGCTAAAGGAGTTATTCATCCACCACGTCGCTTAGCAGCATCTCTACGCAATAAAGTTGAAGAAAAACTTAAAGAAATGCAAGCTGATGGATTTATTACTGCTGTACATGAACCTACTGAATGGGTTAGCTCCATGGTTGTTTCGTTCAGGAATGACAAAGTTAGAATATGTATTGATCCAAAAGATCTCAATAAAGCAATCAGAAGGGAACATCACCCGATGAAAACTATTGAAGATGTGATCACTAATATTCCAGATTCGAAGATATTCTCAGTTCTCGATGCCAAGTCAGGGTTTATGCAAATAAAGCTTGAAAGAGAATCTTCATTTCTCACAACTTTCAACACACCTCTGGGAAGATATAGATGGTTACGATTACCTTTTGGAATCAAATCAGCGCCAGAAATTTACCAAAGAATTATGGATGAAATGCTTCAAGGTATTGAAGGAGCATATGTCATCATAGACGACATTCTAGTAGCTGGTAGAGATGTTGAGCATCATGATCACATTTTGAAACAAGTCATGCAAAGAGCAACGGAGTACAATCTAAAGCTGAACTATGATAAGTGCAAGATAAGGCAAAACAGAGTACCTTATATGGGCCATATCTTGTCAGAGAAAGGTTTAGAACCAGATCCAGCAAAGATAAAGGCAATTATTGACATGCCAGCTCCTCAAGACAAAGATGGAATCAGAAGATTTCTAGGTTTAATTCAGTACCTAGCAAAATTTATTCCTAATCTAAGTCAAGCAGATGCTCCAATACGAAAGCTTCTAAAAGATGACATAGAATTTCAATGGAATCATGAACAAAACAAGAGTTTTGAAGAATTGAAACGTCTTTGTACAAACCCTCCAGTTTTGGCATATTATGATGTCAACAAGAACGTGGAGATAGAATGTGATGCAAGTAAAGATGGACTGGGAGCAGTATTACTCCAGGAAGGTCGTATAATTGCATACGCATCAAGAGCTCTCACCGATACAGAAACAAGATATGCTCAAATTGAGAAGGAAATGCTCTCAATAGTGTATAGTACAAGCAAATTTCACTGCTACATATTTGGTAAAGAAGTAACAGTTTATAATGATCACAAACCTCTGGAGCAAATCTTCAAGAAACCTCTATTGTCAGCACCAATGAGAATACAGAAGATGTTAATAAGACTACAGTGGTATGATCTGAAAGTCTGTTACAGAAAAGGCAAGGAAATGTTTATCTCCGATACACTTTCTCGTGCACATCTACCAAATACTGATACACAGACATGTGAATTTACAGATGATTCAGTGCATATGATCTCTGTAAGTGATTCGAAATACAGTGAAATTAAAGACTGTACAAGCAAGGAACTTTCAATGCTTCTGGAAGTAATTATGACTGGTTGGCCAGACACAAGAAGCGAGACTCCAATTGAAGTCAGGCCATATTGGGATTCAAGAGACCAGTTATCAACTTCGGATGGTATTATATACAAAGGTCTGAGAATAGTCATGCCACCAAGCTTACGTAAATACATGCTAAATCTGATTCACAAATCTCATTTAGGAATAGTCAAGTGTAAGCAGAGAGCCAGAGAAGTCATGTATTGGCCAGGCATGAATGCAGAAATTGAAGTGACAGTTAGGGATTGTAGCAGGTGTGCTGAACATCAGAATCAAAATGTGTCAGAACCGCTAATACCTACCAAGACACCAGATCTCAAGTTGGTGAAGAAACACGTTCACTCCGAGAAACAGTCTCAGAAACATTATTATGACAAGAGGAAAGGAGTTAAGAGTCATAATCCACTACAAGACGAAACGGCAGTCAGAATGCAACTTAATTCTAAGTGGAAACCAGGAACAGTAGTTTCGAAGCATTCTAAGCCTAGATCATATAATGTCAAAAGTGGAAATAAGGTCTACAGAAGAAACAGAAAACACATCAGAAAGTCTTCTGAGAAAGCAAACAGATTTGACAATGATTATGACTTTCCAGATGACATCTCAGAACAACCAGAACCACTAGATCTAGAGAGTCCAAGATTACAAACTACACTAGATTTTGAGCCGCCACTACACACTGCTTCTTCTAACACCTCTAGACCACATGAACCTTATGTAACACGCTCCGGCAGAATAGTTAACAAACCCAAGAGACTTGATTTGTGATGAACTGATTTGACTTTTTAGTTGACTAGTTTGTTAGTTATTCTGATAAATAGATTTTCTAAATTAAAGAAGAGAGATGTAACATAATAGTATTATATGTACATTTGCACACTAGCGCGTCAGTGCAACACCGCTTGTGTTTACGTAATAAATGGAGTTCCTAATATGTCTTCCCTCTTAAACACTAGTTTGTTATTTGTGTAATACAAATATTCTACAATAGAGATAGAATATGATGCAATTAAATAAAGATGGACTGGGAGCAGTATTACTCCTGCATGGTAATGTAATTGCATACACATCAAGAGCTCTCACAGATACAGAAACAAGATATGCTCAAATTGAGAAGGAAGGAAATGCTCTCAATTGTGTATAGTACAAGCAAATTTCACTGCTACATATTTGGTAAAGAAGTGTTACGGTCGTAGCGCAGCACGGTGTGCATGAATAATGGTGCGAATTTGTGTAATGAATGGAAGTGATGTTAAAAAGGGGAAGCCGGGAGAAATGGACAGGAAGAGAAATGAAATGTTCGTATTGACATAACTTGTTATAATATTAAAGTATTTATAGAGTAATAACCTGAGAGTCTATTATTATTTCAAAGAGTCTTGTGTCGTAACAAGTGGCGCCCAACGGAAAAGGCAAGACCTGCGTTATAACGGTATCTAATTCCTGTCTACTGAGGTATTACTAGTACTACAAAGTGAAACAAAATCTCTAGATCTCTAGATCTATTAAGATTGAGAAAGTTAGCGTCATCTAAATCTCTAAAGCTATGTACTAGACTCACTGGTAAACATAAACCTTTAGTTGAAACTTAACTAAAAACATTATTGCTGAATTAATCAATTGGATTTACATTTAAATCTAGATTTATATCATTATAATTATTATGACGGCCCATTCTCTACATTCACCAATGTGAAAACGTACATCTTCATTGGTCTGGCGGGTCATAGTTCTCAACAATAACCTTTAACATTCAATATTAATGGAAATTTGTACGATTATTAGCACTGCCGTGGGCAACACTAGTGAATTTTGACTACGGTGGAGAACAGTGCCCATTTAGGACCAACGGATATACACTGACCACGGCATATAAACAAACAACGAAAGATTCATATCACCGGCGGAGAATATACACTAGCAGTGGCAGTTATACCAGCAGGAAGAAGAGTATTCCGGGAAGTAGATACATATTTGTATTCGAATAACATTAAACGTTTGGTTCATTACATTACATTTAGATATGAACATTGTTGGGTCCAGGCATTAAGTATATGAGAATCAAATATGTTTAATGGATATGGTCAGATAACTCGATAAAGAAAAATTAAAAATGGCGGATAAAGCTGAAATAGTTGCTTTGAAAGAAGAAGGGAGACTATTGGAATTAGAAGGAGCAGAGCTGAGAAAATATGTACAAGAAAGATTAATAGAAAGAGAGAAACTAGTCAAGGAAAAGGAAATAGAGAAAGAGAAGTTAGCCATGGAAAAGGAAATAGTGAAAGAGAAGTTAGTCATGGAAAAGGAAATAGAGAAAGAGAAGTTGACTATCAGTAAAGAGAAATTAGTTACGGATAAAGAAATTGAGAAAGAGAAGCTAGCTATGGAGAAAGAAAGGTTAGCCATAGAGAAAGAAAAGTTGGAAATAAAAAAAAGAAAAGCTAAAGATGAAGGTACTGGAAAGAAAAATGACGTGTCTGGAAATAAATTGGCAAAATATAAAGGTACAATGTTTGATGAGAATAAAATAGACATAGATATTTTCTTAAAGAAGTTTGAAATTGAAATGAAAGAATTGGCTTTTCCTGAAGATAAATGGACATTTTTGTTATCGAAGTCATTTGCAGCGGAGGTACCGTCAAAGATCTGCATGAATCAGAATAATTACCAAATAGTAAAGGAGCAATTACTACGAACATTTGGAAAAACTGAGGCGTTTTATCGTCAACAATATGTTAATTGCACCATTGAAACCAACGAGGATCCCCAAACATTTTTAGACAAGATGAATAGTTACTTTGACAATTGGACAGAGTCATCAAAAATAGAGAAGACGTTTGATGGACTAAAGGTATTTCTTATGCTGGATAAAGTCATTTATGAGAGTCAGGACGAACTAAAAATATTCCTGCTGGAGAGAAAGCCAAAATCTGTAGATGAGATTGTAAAATTAATAAGGGCTTACAAAGTGGCACATCCTGAAAAAAAGTTAAACAGAGGTAGCGATATTGAAGAAATAGTAGCATTTAATAGAGCTAGAGAAACACAAGACAGTTATAGCAATAATAGAAGATTTAGATATGAAGGACAGAATAGGTTTAGAGGACAAGGAAGGAGCCAAATAGATAGTAGACAAGGCCAGTATAATAGCTACAGATATCAAGGAAGATATCAAGGAAACAGACAGGGAAGATATGACGGCAGAAGAAATGGAAGAGATCAAAGTTTGTCGTTATTGTCGAGTTCGGGAAGTCTAGATTGTTTTCAAACATTTGTAGGAAATAAGGCTGCAAGAACGATAAGGGACACTGGGAGCACTATTGTTGGAATAAACCGAAAATTGGTTGAAGATCATGAATATACTGGAAAAAACAAAGCATGTATTATGTTTGATGGTAAAACAGTTCGATTACCCGTGGCCCGAGTGAACATTAAAACACCGTATTATACCGGGATCGTAGAGGCATGTGTTATAGACCATGATCAAATTGATTTGATTATTGGCAATATACCAAACATAAAGAAGTGCACGGAAAATGAGATAGCAGTTTGGAAAAATTGTTGTGGAATGGCCACTACTCGATCCTGTAGTAAAGATGTGGAGGAATTAGATTTGGCAAAGTTATTCGAGTTATCAACTAAGGAAAAAGAGCAAGATGAAGAACAACATGAAAACACAGAAACAATTGAAATCAAAGACATAGGATTTAACAAAGAAAAATTTATCACAAAACAAAAAAATGATCCAGAGTTACGCCAACTAGCAAAGAAAGGAGGTAGAGGAGGAAGATTCTATGTAGAAAGAGGAACTCTTGTTAGAGAGATTGAATGGCATGGAAAAAAAGTAATCCAGTTTGTGGTACCCAGAGAATTCAGGCAACTTGTAATGGAAAATGGACACGATATAGCACACACAGGACATCTGGGACTACACAAAACGAAACAAAGAATATTTCAGAATTTTTATTGGCCATCAATTAGTAAGGACATAAAAAGTTATGTGACTTCGTGCCAATTATGTTCTAGAAAAGGAGCAAGAAACATAAAAGCACCATTAAAAAGGGTGGATGTACCAGATAGACCATTTAGTAAAATAGCGATTGATTTAATCGGTCCAATGCCAGTGGTATCAAATAGGGGTCACCGTTATATCCTAACTGTGATAGACGTGTGCTCCAGATGGCCGGAAGCTATCCCACTCAAACAAATTGAAGCCAGAGATATAGTACAAGCATTATATACGTTGTTTACAAGATTTGGATTTCCTAGAGAAATATTGTCGGATAGGGGGACTCAATTCAACTGTCAATTGGCTACAACATTCTTGAACGTGTTTGGGATCCAGCAAAGGTTTACAACCTCGTATTATCCACAGAGCACTTGTGAACGTTTTAATGTCAATCTAAAGAAATCATTATATAAAGTAATGGATGATAAACCCAAAGAGTGGGATATGGCAATACCGTCAATACTATTTGCATACAGGGAGAGTCGTAATGAAATAACAGGGTTTTCACCATTTCAAATGATTTATGGAGGAAATCCACGAGGTCCAATGACAATATTGAAAGATTTGATAATCCCACATGGTCATGTAGTAACTAATGACAGTTATGATATTGTGACAGAAACTAGAAATCAGATTATAAAGGCATGTGAAGAAGCGGATAGACAGATGCTAGAGAGAAATGAATTAACACATTCCAGAGTGAATGAACATAGAATAATGACGGAATTAGAGGTAGGACAAGATGTTTTGGTCTTACATAAGGATAACAATAATGCTTCGGGCACAAATTGGCTGGGACCATACAAAGTAGCAAGGAAAATTAGCGATATGGATTATGAAATAGACATTGATTCGATGTTAAAAATATTTCATGTGGATTTGTTAAAAGAATTTACACCAAGACAAAGAAGTGAAGAAAGGAGTAAAGATGAGTCAATGACAATGAGTGCCTGTGTGACGGAAGAAATGGAGACAGAGGAAAGGTTTAGACCAATAGAGACAGTGGCAACAGAAAGTAGGCAAACATGGAAGGATGTCATGGTGGATGGAGTTTCTCTTGATAGAGCTAAAGAAATCAAGGCACTAATTGAGGATTATAAGAATATTTTTACGGATTTACCTGGAAAAACAAGTATTATAGAACATGATATCAAGTTAACCGGCAAAGTACCGAATAAACTACCACAATATACGATCCCATTACACCATAGAGAAACATTACAGAAGGAAATTGATGAGCTACTAACACTTGGAGTGATAGAACCATCTAGTTCACCATGGGCTGCACCAGTCGTGCTTGTTAAAAAAAAGTGTGGCAACCTAAGATTGTGTGTGGATTATCGACAGTTGAATAAAGTCACAGAATTTGACCCATTTCCAATGCCACAAGCAGAAGAAATGTTTACTAAGCTAAAAAATGCAAAGATTTTTAGCACGTTGGATCTGTCAAGAGGATACTGGAAAGTACCTCTAAAACAAGAAGCTAAACCATTATCGGCATTTAAGACACCTTCGGGCATATATCAATGGAATGTGATGAGCTTTGGCTTGGTAAATGCTCCAGCCACGTTTAACAGAATGATGGCCAAATTATTCAGCCATAGAAGAGACACAATTTGTTATTTAGATGATATATGCATTTTTAGTGAGCAATGGGATGAGCATATACAAAGCCTTGGAGAGGTTTTTAAAATTATCAAAGAAAACAATTTAACATTGAAACCAACAAAAATAAAAATTGGCCTAAGTGAAATTTCATTTTTGGGGTATAAGATTAAAAATGAGTACATTACACCATTGGAAGAAACTGTATCAAAAATATTGGACATTAAGGTACCAAAGACAAAGAAGCAAATTAGAAGCCTTTTGGGTCTATGCAACTTTTATAGAAAATTTATTTCAAATTTTTCAGAAATAATTGAACCACTAACAAATCTAACAAAGAAAGGAAAACCTAACAATATAGTGTGGACGGAGGAATGTCAAGAAGCACTGGACATAATTAAAACTTTCTTTTCTGGGGCACCGATTTTGAAATTACCTGACAATACTAAGGAATTTATTTTGGCTACAGATGCATCAGCCATTGCAATAGGAGGCTGTCTAATGCAAAAATGGAATGGTGTCCCACATCCTGTTTTATATGTGAGTAGAAAACTGACAGCATCTGAGTTGAAATATGCCACCATTGAAAAGGAAGGACTAGCCATTGTATGGTGTATAACAAAATTAGGGTTCTATCTAATGGGAGCTAAATTTGAACTATGGACGGATCACGCTCCCTTGGCCTTCATTAATACAAATAAACTAGGGAACAACAGAATAGCCAGGTGGGCATTGCAACTTATGGATTATAGCTTTGAGGTCAGGACAATACCAGGGAAAGACAATGTGATAGCTGACACATTATCACGGTGTACCTAAGGAGGAAAAGAAAGGGAAGTAAGGAAAGAAGCTAGGCCACGTCAATTTTGTTTCTATTGGTTGGTTAAAAGAATAATGTCAGTAAAATCATTTTGGTGAGAACACAATGAATAGCAGTGTAATGAATAGACATCTTTAACAGATTGGAACATTTTGCAAATATACACATATTACATGTATATGTAATCGAAGACTGTATGGACTGACGAAGCTTTGTTACATGTGTGAGGTGTCGAGATATTAATATATGGTGTTATATTGAGAATTTGATGAAACCATTGTTAGAAATGTAAAGTATAGTATTACAGTTACATATTTACTTATAGTTTATAATTGTGAATTATGAGATTTATTCTGATTGGTTCGTTGGGGAAGTCTGGACATTATACATTGGGATGGATGTAAGTAATTTTGAACCTAAAATAATAATGTAAAGAATGGTGATATTTAATATTGCTGTTGGAGGTTGTTTTTTTTTTGTTGTTGTTGGCTTTTACCTGGTTTAAAAGAATGAGAATTAATGAAGATAATATAAGTATATTGAACAGTGATTTATAATTTTATTTGATATTTAAAAGACGTTCGATGTACATCGAACTTGGCAAACAAGGGGGGTGTTACGGTCGTAGCGCAGCACGGTGTGCATGAATAATGGTGCGAATTTGTGTAATGAATGGAAGTGATGTTAAAAAGGGGAAGCCGGGAGAAATGGACAGGAAGAGAAATGAAATGTTCGTATTGACATAACTTGTTGTAATATTAAAGTATTTATAGAGTAATAACCTGAGAGTCTATTATTATTTCAAAGAGTCTTGTGTCGTAACAAGAAGTAACAGTTTATAATGATCACAGACCTCTGGAGCAAATCTTCAAGAAACCTTTATTGTCGCACCAATGAGAATACAGAAGATGCTAATGAGAGTATAATGGCATAATCTGAAAGTCTGTTACAGAAAGGGTAAGGAAATGTCTATCTCCCATACACTTTTTCTCGTGCACATCTACCAGATACTGATATGCAGAAATGTGAATTTACGGATGATTCAGTCAATCAGTGCATATTAATATGTGATTCGAAATACTACTAAATCAAGACTATACAAGCAAAGAGCTTTCAATGCTTGGGGAAGTGATTATGACTGGTTGGCCAGACACAAGAAGCGAGACTCCAATTCAAGTCAGACCATATTGGGACTCAACTTCGCATGGAACTATATAAAAAGGTCTGAGAATAGTCATGCCGCCAAGCTTTCTTTCATACATGCTAAATTTGATACACAAGTCTCACTTAGGAATAGTCAAGTGTAAGCAGAGAGCCAGAGAAGTCATGTTTTGGCCAGGCATGAATGATGACATTGAAGTGACAGGGATTGTAGCAGGTGTGCTGAATATCAGAATCAAAATGTGCCAGAACTACTAATACCTACCTAGACGCCAGACCTTCGACATACAGCATGGTTGGGTGTGATCTGTTTAACTTTGAGGGGGAAAAGTATATGCTTCTAGTTGACTACTTTTCAAAGTTTATTGATGTCAAAGAGTTGTCACAGGAAACAACATAAGATATCACAGAAGCAATATGGAGTATAGTATTCGCATGCCATGGAATACCTAGAAGATTAAGGTCAGATAATTGGTCACAGTTCACTTTAAGAGAATTCCTGAATTTCTGTAAATCTTATGGAATATCCTGTAGTCTGTGAGGTAATGAGGCTATGTTGTCTGCGAATTCCAGGTCCTCCTGCTTTTGTGTAAAAGTCTATTGAATTCCTTTGCCTGATCTAGCGTAAGCTTCTCTTGTGACTCAATCCATTACTAGAAGGAACAAATGTAAGTGTTGAAAGAAGAGATTCTTGTTGAATCCTGATGTGACTGGGACTGACGATTATTTTTCATCCTATTAGAAAAGGCAGGTCAAAAAATAAAGTTAGTTGTGGGCACGAGCCGATATATTGAAGTGTAAGAGACAATCGAGGTACATGTAACGTAAGTATGTCTTTATATGGCATATTCATCGTAAGATAATCATTTTGTTAAAGCGAAACCACTTGCAGTCGGACTGTTTTGGTCAGCAGAACAATGATTCGACGGTGTATGGAAATTCGACCAAGTACATTTTAAATAAATCTGTGCTATTAGAAATATTTTTACCAATTATTTGTCTGTGAATGTTTTGTCGTTTTCCTTTTCCGAAACAGTCGTTCTTTAAATTAATAAATTAATACCTGAAAATATCAATTTTAGAACCTGTTGAACTACATAAAAACTGTCGTCATATTTGACTAGCCTATTTTAAAAGCAGGAGCGGTCTGGCTAGTTGGGTAACTGGGCAAATGCCCGGATGGGCTGCCAAATGGGCCATATTAAATGTCAGTAAGTCCCGTTAACTTGATTGTTCTCGCCTTACCTTTCATTAACTTTCATAAAGATCTTTACATACTTACTGTGTATTAAAGCCACATAATCCGAGATAATGGGTTCGCTTATAGCAGTTTACCATGCTTTTGTAATAATCTTCTTTACACACTAAGAGATTAAAAAACAACATAAGACCTGTGTTTTTTTATAGTCCAATATTAGAAGTCGAATTAGTGTGAACATACTTAAGTGAATCTAAAACGGGACCCTGAACTTAAAATTAGAAAGTATTCCTTCATGTTAAAGCAGTCTGTAGACCCACTGTTAGTAAAATTGACTCAGTGATGCGCATTATTTAAATAAGATCCCAGGATTTCATAGCTACTAAGTCATTGATAAATCACAATTATTATTTAAACAGAGAATTATATTTATAAGCAAATATAAATTGAAAGTAAAAGTAAAGAAAAAAATTGAGAGATAAAAAAGCAAAAAATTGCTAAAATCTTCTACTAAGAGATGCAGTCAAATAACTAATTTCCTCTCCAGTTTGGCACAAACAATTCAGGAACGTTGTTGAATCTCATGATAACTTTCATGAAGCAACATTCACTACTCCATTTACTCCTGAAGATCATGCTCCTAGCAACACTCATATCCACAAAGTTGCAGACTTAAACGCTCTAATTCATAGATATACATATGCGCCCTTCAGATGTTTTTTAATAATGTTGTGTCTCTAAATGCGATCCCCAAACAGTGGCGTAGTGTCTTGAAACAATAATGTTGTTTGACGTTGACTGAACCGAGAAGCATTAGGCTACTAATTAAGGTAACGAATTGATGGCTAGAAATATGACACTTGGAATTTAAGAACGATGTCTATTGTGGAGATGGCTGAGGGTACAATTATTTTGAAATCGTCAACTAGTTTTAATGCTGTAATATAGGCAAGTGACTTGTGAAATAAGTTTTCTACCTTATCTGCATGTCAAGAAAATAGGCTTAAAAGCAGAATTTCATGCTAAAGACATTTCTCTGTTGCAAGAACTTGACTTCTGTTTCAAATTTTGGGTTGTTTTATTTGGACATGATTCAGTTGTTACTTCAAAATAGCCTCTAAACATCACACAGGACAGGGGGAAAGGTGGAGGGGAGAGGAGTGGGCGGCAGGCACAGTTCGAACCTGAGACCATCGAGACGATACTCCAGAGCGTGTAACACGCGAACAGCCACGAACCTTGTACTGCTAAATATTATATTAAACCGGCTCAAACCGATAGAAGATATCAGAGGAACAAGCGGGTTTTAGACAAGATCGCAGCACAACAAATCCTAAACCTCAGAATACTCTGTGAAAAATATCTCCAACACCAAGAGAATCTTTTCCATGTCTTTATTGATTTCAAGAAAGCTTTCGATCGAGTATGGCACGGGCTATGCGTTGGGAAGGTCACCTGGAAAGAATATGTCAGATAACAGAGGAACGAAAATCGTATATAGGCAAAAACCAAAAGGCAGGCGACCCAAAGGCAGACCCCGAATGCGATGGATTGATGACGTGGAAGCAGATCTACAACAGCTTGGGGTAAGGGCTTGGAGACATTACAAGATCTACGGGGCTCGCAAAGACCTTCCTTCATGGAACAGTACCGGGAAAAAAGAAGAAGAGGCAGACAAAGAAAGCGATTAGAGGACAACATAACAGAATGCAATGGACGGGTCTACCATTGAAAGAGGTATTAAACAAGGCAAAAGACAGGGAGGAATGGAGAAAGACGGTCGACAGGTCTTGCTTGGTGCCCCAACGGTCCAACAGACTAAGGGATAGGTAAAGGTTAAAAAAAAATAGCCCCTAAGTCTATTTACATACAGCAAGCTAGAAACCCACATTTGCATACATGCGTTCCGTTTTTTTGCATATCTTATGCAATCAAATTTTGGACCGAATCAGTCCTTTTCCTTCCCCTTCCATTTCCAACAGCTGACTAGTTAGACAACTAAATTTATATAGACCAGTGCTATGGGGAAAAAAATAGGTACTACTCTCATTATTGAGTCAGTATCACTTATTCACTAGTCACTAGATTCTATATTCAGTATACTATAGACTATAGTCAGTATAATATAGTCACTATAGAGTATTAGTCCTCTACATCTTTAGAATCTACATAACAAGATCTACTATTGATCTAGATCGACATCTAGATTCTAGTAGTGTTCTAGTCTAGATATATTCTTGAATTTCTTCTAGTCTAGTTTATTTAGTCTAGATCTATTTGAACATATCTAGTCTAGAATCGTAGTAGAAATAGTAAAATGTCAATTCGAAACTTATCATTTAGCAAATATATTAGATTTAGATCTATTCTTGATCTAGATCTAAGCATAGCTTATTCAAGTGATTGTACTTCGTATTATTGGTGTATTCCACGCAGATATAGGTACAAACCTAAATGGGTAATAAATCTTGATAATATTAAAATGTGATATCATAAATATAAAGATAGATCTATCTAATAATCTAATATTTATTTTACTGTTTCTCTAGTCAGTATAGGATTCTATTTCCAGATCTACATTATTTATAATTTCCAGATCTACATCTACATTATTTATTTTTGTTATAATAATAATTAATTAATTATTATTATAAATATAACTAATAATATCATTAGAGTCTAATGACACCAACTTAAAGAACTTGGCAACTCAGGGATCCCAAGTAACATAACATTTTAATGTCCAATAAATCTCAGCCAATGCTGTACAATCGGCAACATGTAACACAGACTGTACAAATATTTTTCTGTTAAGCACCATACTGCCATATCAACTCTTGCACTGGCCTCTCTGCCTCGTCCCGGACTTGCATTGGGTTCAACTGTTCAGGACTGACTTCACATACTCGGCTCGATTTGTCAGACTCAATTGCAGATCAGGATGTTGTCTCGTACTTGTGAGGTGTCGTGACAGTACTACAGTACTCCACACTGAACCGTCTTAATGTACTATACTGAACCACACTGAATCAAGTCATCTGTAGTGAACCGTTTTGACTGTGACATCTCTGCTCTTTATATAAGGTCCCAGCTGGCCATCCAGAAACAGATGGAATGACCATTCTGGTTGATCACATGACCACATCCAACGTGGCTGGCCTTAATAGTATTCACTTTAGATGTTTCTTGAAACTTCGCCAGTCATCGCGGTGACAGTTGCCATCGTCACAATGATTGCTCATCTAGCACTGGCCTGGGGCGATTTGCATCAGCACCACTACCCCTATCACACCACCACCAGAGTTATAACATTGCCGACTCCTTAAATCTGACTGTTTCTGACGAAATCCACCTGGTGACTTGGGCTGTGAAGTTCATTGCTGAAGGTTGGGCTTGATTGGTATTAAAAATAATGATTTTCTAAAGTGTTTGAATCTCAATTAAAACTTTGTCTTGACTTGTTTCTCTCTTGGTCTGATAGTGATATGTTACTATTTTTGTTCATATTTTATTATTGTTCTAGAGATTCATGTGAAATAAACAGAATTAAGTGAACATTTCTTCAACTGCTGTATGTAGCTTTCATTTAAAAGACAATAGGATTATTATTATATTTTTTTACAATTTAGGTTTTTTAAATATAAGTAATTTGTTTTAAACATTTAAATGTCTTTCTTAGCATTTACTACAGACATTGTAAAATATTGTGCATTCTTTCTGCTAAGAATAGTATTTCTTTTAATTCACAGGCTTTCCATCAGAAAAAAGACACAAATCAACAGTTGGCACTGGGAAATTTTGATGCCTTTTATAAGCCACACTATGGTAACGACTGGCCATCAATAAGAATTTCTCTTCTCTCACTTCCTAAATACTGTGCAGTAATAAATAAATATGGCAAAGAATCACAAACTAAGCTTCTTAAAAAATTCAGTTTAATCAATTTTACTGAAAATGCCAGATTATTGAATGAAATGAAAACTCAAGAAATGCCAGACTCTAAATATGCCAGAAACTTAGCACCAGAACCACTAACTAATTCTGAACCTGTTACTGAGAACTTGACTTTAGAGTCTGAAGTTGTTGATTATGATGAATCAGTCCATAAAGACAATCTAAATATTTTTGTGCCAACACAGCAAGTGTACACAGAAAAAGAGCAAATGCTCAAAGAAGAAATGAAATTAAATAGTTTTCAAGCCTCTGATATTGGTATCAAAGTGCTAGCTCCTGAAGCTGTCAATATATCAGCAGATATTGAGGCCTTAATTTTCCCTTCTGGAAACATATCACTGTTTCCTCACCCAAAATCAAAGTTTGGCATGTATGGTAGGTATTGTGTTTTAAAATTGTTTTCTTATCATTTAAGCTAATTGTGTGTTTACTTAAATTTTACTTTTTCAAAAAAGGTTCCAAGACAAATTGTTCAGACAATGCACTCATGACTATTTGTTCATTGACAACTGGTTTCCTGACAACTGGTTCACAGACAAATGGCTTATATGACAAATCGTTCACTGCCCAATTTTTCACTGGATAGTAATGTATTGTTAATATTTATTTCGCATGTTTAATTGGTTTACATTAAAATTACATACAGGGGATTGATACATTATAACTTTTGTTGCTATCATTTCCAAAATTTTTATTTATTTTTTGAGAAACATAAGTTTTTTTGTTAATTTTTTTAAAGCATGAGGACAAAATACCTAGGTGTTATA
This sequence comes from Biomphalaria glabrata, assembly GCF_947242115.1. Lineage (NCBI taxonomy): Eukaryota > Metazoa > Mollusca > Gastropoda > Planorbidae > Biomphalaria > Biomphalaria glabrata. The sequence continues at coordinate 22,058,141 of NC_074716.1, forward strand.
ATAAATGAAAAACTGTCATGGAATCCCCATATTGATGAAACTATCAAAAAATCAAACAAAGCATTAGGGTTTATTAGAAGAAATTTCCATAAATCAAATAAGAACATAAAACTAAAATGTTATTTAACCTTGTTTAGGCCAATAATAGAATATGCATCCTCCGTTTGGGACCCCTCAACTCAAGAAAACATTAAGAAACTGGAACAGACACAAAATAGAGCAGTGATGAGATTCATAATAAATGAATATTCACACTTGACTAGAGTAACACCTTTAGCTAAATCACTAAATTTAGAAAGCCTTCAGGATAGAAGACTTAAAAGTAAAGTAGCAATTGTACATAAAACATTGAACCATAATCTTCAAATACAAAAACAAAATTTAATAAAATACTCAGATAGACACAAAGATAAAGGCACATTCCTCGTTCCATATGCTAGGACAAATTGGTACAAAAGCTCCTTCTTCCCTAGCGCTATTAGAGCAAGGAATGGGTTGCCTGAGCTAGCCAGGAAAACCAGTGACTTGGCGAGTTTAGGTCATTGGTTAATATGCATGACTAAATGTATGACGTGTAGGACATAATCATCTTCTTTTTTGAAGTAACGTCTTTAACATATAAGAAAGATAAGAATATGTGATTACAAAAATTAGACTTTAAACTTAATATCTTAAAAAAAATGACTTATAAAAAGCTAGCTGAACAATTTAAATGGACCCTAACTTATTTATAGGCAGCCTTTTTATTTTCAATATGAACCTTAACAATCATGTAGTCTTGTTTGTTTTTTAATGTAGGTTTCTATCTAATGGATGCAGCCTCTGTGTTACCAGTAGTTGCATTAGATATACAACCTACGGATCATGTTTTAGATCTGTGTGCTGCACCAGGTGGAAAGACATTTGTAATGCTCCAATCATTGGATCTCTTTCATGGTATTTAAGTTTATGGATGATAGATACATTAAAAAATAAATGGAAATTAATAGATTTTTTTTAGTAAAAAGAAAAAAAAAGACTAAACAAGTTTTTTTTCCTAAATTCTCCAGAAAATATTAAATACTTATTACTTATTTCATGTCTTCTCATCCCATGTCCAATCCCCCTTTGTCATATCCCATCTTTCATATCAAAACCTGATGTTATGTTAAGTTTGTAGAATAGTCATATAAGATGCCTTTCAAATTTATTACATCACCTTTTTTTTTTTAGACATTTCAGAATATTGATTATTATTTGAAAAATGTTTTAAAATCAATATTGTAAGAAGTAAGCATATTTGTTATCCATACCTGTGGCGATACTTTTTTTGTGAATAGTTGGGTTATCAAGGGCTTTGGATGTCTCTATGTCTCTGACCCGTTGAATTAATAATAATAATAATAATAATTTTATTTATATATAGTTCGATGATGACCACTTTGTCAACGAGGGGGCTGCGGGCTTTGCACTGGGGTTTTATGCCTCCTCATGTGGCTGGTGAGACCTATGTGAGCCCGGAATGTTCGGCCGCACACTGGGCAGGTTATTCCAGCTGGAGCTAGTGTAGTTTGTCTTGCTTTTCTTTTCTGGCGTTTTTCTTCTGCCAGCGTTGTTCTTTTTTCCTCAGCAACCTGTGCGCCAGTTTTCACAGCGTGACGCCATGATGCTCTGTCATGTGCCTCTGTCTCTTAGGTGCCTGGGTCTATGCTGAACGCCTTCAGAGAAGCTTTGAGGGTGTCCCTGAAGCGCTTTCTTTACCCACCTTGCGAGCGCTTTCCTTCGCTTAGTTGGCCATACAAGAGTCGTTTAGGGATGCGGTGGTATTCCATTTTATTTATAAAGCGCTGTTAACAAACAAAATGTAGGCTCAAGGCGCTGTAATTACATTACAAACACGACAGCTAAAATGACAGTTAATCTAAAAAAGTTTTAAACAGATAGGTCTTAATGTTCTTCTTAAATGTGGTGTAGCATGTTGTCTGTCTGAGATCAATGGGGAGTGAGTTCCAAACCTTTGGTCCGTGAACTGAAAAAGCCCGCAGTCCGTAGCTTTTGAATTCTTAGTATTTAGCTGCTATTTCACATGATAATTTGGAACAAAAAAAAACAAAATGTATATATTCTTCTTATATATTAACTTGTTTAATAAAACTAAAAAACATGCTTTTTATAAACAGGAGGGAAATTATTGTGTAATGATTCCTCTCAGAGCCGCATCAATCGTTTGAAAGATGTTCTGCGTTCACATTTCCCACCAGATATTGTTGACCAGGTGACAGTGACTAACTTTGATGGACTTCAAACATTTACACCAGTGTATAATAAAGTGAGCCTCTTTATCTGTTAATCTTTTCTGTTAGGAATGTTAGGAATGTATGTTTGTTCTTCTTACAAAAGCAGAGAATGTGCATCAAGGTTGCCAGAGAATTGTAATAGAGGAATTTTTTACACATTGGCTTCTGGCAGCCTCAAGCTTCTACCTAAAATAGTAAATAAATGATGTTAATGAGATTTTTTCATTTCCAGTACTAGAAGATTCAGAAATATTTGATTGTAATACAACAGTAATTTAGCACAAGTGAATTTATTGTTTATATCTTTAGCATTAGGTTGGGGCAGCTCCCACCACCTCCAGTCAGAAATCCTGACCACAAGTATCTACCTAAAATTGGGTGGAAAAGTTAGCTTTAAAATTTGTCTATATTCTATTCTATTGGTACAAACAAACAAAAATATATATGTCAAATGGAGAAAATGTTATAATTCAAATACATTTTATTGTATTGTTTTGCAGGTATTAGTTGATGTACCATGCAATGGAGATCGCTATGTTCTGACTGAAGAAGATAACAATTTGTTTCAAATTTCCAGAACACATGAAAGACTGAAATTAATGAAAACACAAAAGCAGTTGCTAATGTAAGATATAAATTGAAATTGTTTTGATGTTTCATTTATTATTTGTGTTCATGATCAATGTAACGAAATTTAGAAAAACTGTATATTAGTTTTCTTTAAACTGTGCTATACTAAATATCTATTTAGTATAGCACATAACTATAAATAACTAGCTATTTAGTATAGCACATAACTGTAAATCACTAGCTATTTAGTCTAGCACATAACTATAAATCACTAGCTATTTAGTCTAGCACATAACTATAAATCACTAGCTATTTAGTCTAGCACATAACTATAAATCACTAGCTATTTAGTCTAGCACATAACTATAAATCACTAGCTATTTAGTCTAGCACATAACTATAAATCACTAGCTACTAGCTATTTTGTCTATTTGTTGTGTAGAATGTAGGAAGTATTGATTATCTGTGTAATTTAAAAAGTAAATTGACAATTATTTATGATAAATTTTGTGAACTTTTTAGCACTGTAAAATAACTTGAATCTCTCAGGTCCTCAAACATATAGAGTTTGAAGAAGATGATGATGGTCAATGATAAGCTCTTTCCCTTATAGCCCAAACTAATGTTTATTATTTGTCTGGCAATAGTGATCTTTAAGTATAACATCTGTGATATTATTAGTCTGGCAATAGTGATCTTTAAATATAACATCTGTGATATTGTTTGTCTGGCAATAGTGATCTTTAAGTATAACATCCGTGATATTATTTGTCTGGCAATAGTGATCTTTAAGTATAACATCTGTGATATTGTTTGTGATAGGAAATTGATCATAAAATCCCCAATGTTATTTCAAAATTAAAGTTTGTTATTTTTTCAATGTAATCTTTAATAGTAATAGGTATCAGATATATCGTTATGATTAAAACAATCGTTATTCTCTGTTATTATTCATTATATCCACATTTTTACTTTTAAGACTAAGACTGCTTTATTGATCCTTACGGAAATTTGTTGTGATTACTTTTAAAAAGCTTCTGAAATTTTGCATGTTATTAGGTAATTATGTAAACAGGTTCATTGCTCTCATACTGATGCTTTTTATTGTTGCTGAAGAGACAATGTTAACCCTTTCTCTATCAGCTCTGCTATTAAGTCTTGTGCTGTTGGTGGGAATATAGTCTACTCAACTTGCACTTTGTCACCTGCACAGAATGATGGTGTTATACAGGCAGTCATGGAGGAACTTTGGCAGATGTCTCATGTTAGTGGCATCATTTTCTCTTTTTGATCTTAAATGAGTTTTTTAATGATCAGCTTTGACAATGGTTTAAATTACATTTTTATAAGAAGAGGAATAAGTTTTCATATTTCTATGTTATTTTGATTGGTTTGGTTTCAGATTGAAGTAGCTGTGGTTGACCTGACACCTATGACAGAACTCTTCCAGGAAACATTCAAGTTTCATGACAAAACCAGATATGGAAAACAAGTCTTGCCAAATCTTTTAAATAACTTTGGGCCTACATATTTTGCCAAATTGAAACGCATTAAATAACATTTTAATTCACACACAAATAATTGTAGAGCACAGAAAAAAACTGCAATGTAATGGAGCACACAAACAGATAATAAAATTCTATTGTGCAGATAAATTTATTATTAGTAATATATATATATATATATACTAGTCGACCCGCGGTGTAGCATGCTGCTATTTGAAGTATTCATGTAGGCAGCCTAGTGTCGAGCAGAGTGTATGACTGTAAGAACGACGGACAGGGCGTTGCCATAGTTATCCCAATGTTCGCGAACAAAGCTTACAGCCATCTTGAGAAGCTCTAGAACAACAGTTTCATCGCTGACATTTTTCCAGAAATATGCGACTGAGAAAAAAATAGTTACATGATGCAGGAATTTCGACTACATTGAAAGACCTGTTGACTCCAGGAAATATATGTGAAGCGGAGGCCATATTAGGAAACGAAGGGGCAAAATAAAAACTACAGAAAAAACATGCAATTATTTTATTGACACCAAATGTTGACGTGTGTACAAAATACTTAAATGTAATCAAATATATAGAAAGCATACCCCCCCCCCTTTTTTTTTCTGAGCCTCGCTCTCTGTCAACGCAAAAGTTACGTGGGGTAACTAGGCCGACTCGAATAAAAGAGTTATCCCGCATGGTTGGACGATGAAGAGCATTATATATACATCGATAGATAGATAGATTTTGCACTGCCGGCCTTAATCTCCGGAAATTATTTTAATCTTTTGAAAGCTCATAAAAATGTCCTGAAATATATAGACAAATATTCAATATGGAAAACGCCAATCCTACGCGCAATAAAAAAAAAATTTGGGTAATTCTTGCTATTGAGCTTTAACTTTGTAGGAAACAGAATTTTTATGATATAGGCCTACTGTATGACTTCGCTACACGCAAGGCTCGTTAAGCAATTCTGTACGTAGCAAAGAATGAATAAAATGCAAAGACAAAAAAAATTATTTTATAATACATACTCTTAATTTTTCACTTATCCGTATCCCTACCCAAACTGGGCCCTGCAAAATCCGTTTCGCATATGGCACCACAATGGTTAAGTCCGGCCCTGGATCGGGGCACTGTCCACTGTGCATAGTTTGCCCGGTTTCAGTCAAACTTTAACAGTGTAGAGGTCCTTCTAATAACTGCAGTGGGTAGGCACCTGAACAAATTTGTCCCAGCATATGGAACAAGGAATGTAGGCCTTTGTTTTTTTTTCTCTGCGTATTTTATTTTTATATTTGGAGATTATGGTTAAGTGTTTTATGTAGGCCTATTGAGTCTTCTCTCCTGAAGGCTTTCTATATTTAGTGATTTTATTAAAGGTGTTACTCTAATCAAATGTGAATATTCGTTTGTTATAAATCACAGTGGCGTCACTAAGGCCGCGGTGTCACCCGGTGCATTAGCTCAGGGTGTCACCCCCTCCCCCACCATCAACTTTATCCAAAGTTTTGCAAATAGAAACTATCGTTAGGCTAATTGTTTTTGTTGAACCATAGAACTATACTAATGGAACAGCAGCTTCGAGTTTTTTACAAAGCCAAAGAGAGTAGAAGTGCCGTCGCGCATCTTTTTTCGCGCATGGTGCAATGTGGAGAAATCCATGATGATGCCAAAGAAGAAATTAACTCCGTCAGTCACTAGGATCGACCTGCATTGAGTGTAAAACTTTCGCACGCTCTATTTGACAAGATGTGTAAAAACTTCATCCATTTTCTGACTATCTGATATAATAGATAAAATTTTCCCGAGTAAGAGATCGTCACAAAAGTTATTTTTTTCGCTCATCATATAAAATGCCACTTTTTTTCCAAAAAAGTAGAATCTAAATTCCAAAAATAGAATCTTTCAGTGTTTCTGTGTTTGGTTTATTTACACTAAATCTGGATGAAGACCTGTCTACCGTTCCGCTAAATGCGTATTTGTTACGATATACTAAAATGCGTTAATCATTTATTAGATCTATTAAAGCATGTCTATATAAAAGATATTATTATTTAAAAAATATATTATTATATAAAAGATATAGTTATGAATATTTACTAAAAAAAATTAAACAAATGAATTTTTTACTTTTGCCAATTAACGCTCTGGCTGGCAAAAAGGAGGACTCCTCATTACTATGAAAGGACGATAACTGCATGAGTTGGTTTGGAATTGTATTTTGTAAACTTTCAAAAAATATCCTTAAAGAGAGAGAACGAAAAAAGGGTTGTCCGAAGAAAAGCTGGCTGGACTACGGCGTGACTACACAAATAATGGACCAGCCCCTCTCTCTTGATATCTTGTTAAGAACATGTGAAGAACTTTCTTATATAACTGGTGGACTTGTTTTATGTTTATTCTGCTCTTTATCGAGCGCTAACACCGACCGCAACTCCGCAAATACATTTACATACAGATAACCACACTCTTCAATCTTGTTCAAAGAACCTTTCACATACCGGTATATCAGATCGAAAGACAGCTGTATTATATTCTAGGCCTTTACTAAATATAATGATAACTATTAATTAGGTGCTAATGAAAACAAATTGCCATGACTAACGTGCTATAGAATAATGAATTTTTGATAAAGCGAGCATGGCCGGACATGATTAGCGTTTTTTAGTTTATTACAACAATAGCTTATCCGTATTAATTTTTTTTAATTGGAAGCACTACATGCCAAGTGGCTTCCTGGCAGAAGTTGATTTGAAGGTGTAAATACTGGCTAAAATTTGGCTTCACAGAATTCAGAGTACACTATATGCTAAGCCTAGGCTAGTCTACTACAGCTGTATTTCTGTCACCAGTGCCTGATAAGCCTAGGCTAGTCTACTACAGCTGTACCTCAGCCATCAGTGGAAGCACTACTGGTTCAGTTGCTACTTAGATTTTAATTGATCTGATGGTGCAAAAAAAAAAAGGCTAGAATTAGGCTACTCAGAGTCCATAAGGCTACTCCTGGTATTTCTATTTTCTTAAGATTTTATGTATGACCATAGATTTTTATTGTTATCCTCAGATATTACTTTGTTTATGTATTCAATCTGCAGCTCTTTTGGGTTAGGTAGTCTATAATTTTATGCTAAAGGGGAATCAATTTTTTTTTTTTAGGGCAAGCTTTAACTACTTAAAGTAAAAGCATCTGAGGGACAACCCTTCCTGCTTTACAGCTTGCCTGGCACAGAGTATATATAAATCATTGCAGCACAAAATTAAGGCTTCCCAAAGAAACAGTGGAGAAAAATATTTAGCTACATAAAATACTGCACTCTGGTGATGAGGAGATTAATTATAGCCACTTGAGCACTATTGATAGACTGTAGTTTAGCTTACTATTGACTACATTGTATAAGAGTCCATGTGCTTCTCTAACAAAAATGTTTTGCATCTTGTGCACATTAAAATTAGCGCTTGATAAAGAGTTGTTTGTATTGGGTTTTAAAAATGCAAGAGTACTCACTAAAACCAATTAAAAAAACAAAACATAAAATACCGGTAAGCAATACATTAAGAAAATATTTTTTTTTATTCAATAACAAACTAATTCAATACACTAGATGCCAATTCTTTGACTTTTTCCACCTGTTCCTCTGTGCCATGGGTTTCTTCAAATCTCTTAAATTTTTGTAGCAGAAAAGAGAGTTTCTTAGCATTAAACTTCTGTTTAACAGCTCTCTCTAACAAATGGCAGTAGACAAACACAAATAGATTTGTTAAAACTGCAATGAAATTTATAAGACTTTAAATCACATCAGGTTAAAAACTTAATGATTAATTCAGACCATATTTATAAAAGTATAGTCAATTAAAAGAATTAGTTTTTCTTTTAATAATGATAACAATAGTGGGAGAATATCTATTTCCCCTAAAGGAGACAGTGAGATGCTGAAAGATTTGATAAGGAAATAATACTTTTAGAGCTCATACAAATTTTTTGTTCTATTACAAAAAAAAAAATACAAAAAAAATGAAATTGTAATTCTGTGAGAATTTTGACTGTCACATTCTTATCTTCTTGTCATTTTACTTAAATAATACTAATAATTTAATGTATGGAGCTCTCTTAACAAACCTAATGTATGCTCAAGGTAACATTACAAACATAAACATGAGAGCTAAAAAGACTATAATCTAATACATTTTTGAACAGATAGGTCTAAATGTTCTTCTTGAATGTAGTGTAGCATGTTGTCTGAGATCAATGGGGAGTCATGTCAAATTCAGTGTACTGAAAAAGCCCACAAACTTTTGAGAGAGAAACATGGCATAACTAGAAGTATTGAGTCCATGGAGTGCAGAGTTCTCTGAGGGACATATGGAGTGATCAGTTCTCTAAGGGCATTTCTTTATTGTAGATACACTGATGACAAAGTGTGGCCACCTTGTATCATACTTTCAGAAGAAGACAAATGAGTTTGTACTGTTAGACGTAAACAATCTGGCTGGCAAAAATGAGGAACTCCTCAATACTGTGAAAAGGCAAAAGCTGAGCTGGTTATATTGTAAGACAAGACTGTCTAGAGTCGTCCTTCAAAGAAAGGGTCATCGGAAGAAAAGGTGGCTGGACAATGTAAAAGCCTATTACATGGAGTCTTTCCAGAAAACATGCACAATTAATTTCTTCCTTTATGTCAAGCTAATTTCTACACAAGTCAATACACAAAATGCACATGAACATCCATTTATTTGAACTCTTTACTGAATACAAAGAAAGCTTGGGAGTACAAACCCTAAATTAATTTTCAAATTATAACTGACAAATGTTTTCAATGTGTGGCCTAGAAGGAAAATCATTAGAGCTGTTTTCCAAATCTATGTCCAGATTTTGCCCATGAATAGTTTGCAAACTAACAAGAGGAATTGTATAAATCTATATATATATATAATACATCTATCCATATACTACAAGCTTTTTGAAGTCCTTTTTTTCACCACTTCATCAGAAATCCCTTGGAGATTGTGTTTTGGCATGTGCCACACATCATTCAAATTCACCAAGAACATAGTTAACAGCACTAAAATGTCAACTCACCGAGCACCAGCTATATCTCCACTCTTGACCATCATATCTACATACACTGACCATAGGTCAGTTCGACCTAAGTAGCTGGCTATTAAATTTTCAAAGATTGTGCAGCCTCTTTCAATATCACCATGAGAAAATTCAAGAGTTGCAAATTTGATGATCACTTCGACATCTGTGGGGAAAATATGTTTAGTAACAGACTAAGAGGGTTTAGTGCAAAAAAAGTTGAATTTAAACTAACTTACAAAAATTTTTTTTTCAATTTAATACAAAACAAACTCATTCACAACAACAAGGGAAATTTATCTCCAGTAGATAGTTTTCTAAGAATTAAAGTCTGAACAAAAATAAAAGAATCATTATAAAAACCTCAAATGATTTTAAAAGATTCAAATATTTTTTTCCATCACATTTATTTTCTATCACATTTTAGCGCTACCAGACCAGTGTACTGCTTTTTCTGTACTTGCCTATTTCATGAAAATAAAAAAAAATTTTAAACCACATGTTTAGCTTTGCAAAAGGCTGTCCCCATGTGTTTACATTGAACTAGTGTGGTCTTACACCCCTAATTTCTGAAATATTGGAATAAACATAAAACAGGCAGGTAGATCCAGGCTTGTAATCCATATTTTAGCTATTTAAAATTTTATTATAAAGAGTACTTTTTTAATTCAATTGAAAGAGACAGCGAAAGATCAATCAATAAGAAAAAATTTTCATTTTTGATAGATCTAGAGCTAAAAACATAGTAATAAAAGTTGGGCATGGCCCTCGGGAGCTCTGCCATAGGGCATGATAGGGGACAGTTTTTTCAGGGGCTAAAGGCTGGTAGCGGTTAGAATAACTAAAACTATGCAAGTTATCAAAATAATATGGAAAAGTGAAACTTACGATCACGTTTATCTAAATCAAGAAGTGCATGATGCAACACACTTCTTGCAATGTCCACTTGTCCAGACTTAAAAAGAAAGTGAGCATAAGATTTCCATACTAACTTTTCATGTTTTAAGTCATGACATAAAAATGTAAACAACTCCTCAACTTCCTGTAAAATTCAAATAGACATTTTATTTCTATGAACAACCCTTAGATCAAAAGTTGCAAAATTCAAACAAAAACAATTCAATTTCAATAAAATTAAGTAATACAATTCAAACTTGATTACAATATGTAGAATGTGTCAATCAACTGTTTGTCATTAAATAATCTTTTCTATTTGTATTTTGGGTTTTTGGCACAATTTAGGCCATGTCGTGTCCGTAATCCCTCAAGGATTATTCTCCCTTCATATCACGAGCTAAATTTTATACAGTGAAGTCAAAAAACAAGGTCTATTCACAGTTAAGATAGTAAAAATGTATTAATTTAATAAAAATCTGTTGTAATTATTACGGTATATGTTCACAATTTCTTTGCCCTATCACAAATCAAACCTTTGCAGACAACCCCACCTCCCAGACAAAGGCCAGAACCTTCCTAGGGTCCACATTATCGAACAGTGTTTTTAAGTTGTGTGCTCTAAAATATTTCTCCCTAATATCCCAGTATCTTGGGCAATCAATGAGGATATGTTCCATGGTGAGACAAGAGTCACAGTACTCACAAAGTGGGGGTTCCTCTCTCTTTAGCACAAAGGAGTGCGTGATGTAGGTGTGGCCAATCCTAAATCTTGACATGGTCGTGCTTCCATGCCTTGTCAGACCCTTAGATGTTGGTCGCCACCTAACATCCGCCACAATCTGTCTGAGTTTGTTGTGGGTCTCAGCCTCCCACCGATCCTGCCACTCTTGATAGGTGGCAGAGGCAATACTCAGAGCAGGGAATTTGGGTTCCTGACACCGCTTCATTAGGGCTCTCTCTGCCATTTCGTATCCCTCTACGCTCACATAGGAGGGGATCCAGATGAAGGTGACATCCCTATGGTCAGCTGGTCTAAAATCCTTAGGCTTTTATATACCGATAGAATGTCAGTCTTCATCTGCCCCAAAGCTTGCAATGTAGATTTGGAGTCGGAGCAGATGATACATTTTCTTCAGTGTGATGTTTTTAAGGCCACGAGTGCAAGTGAGATTGCATGTAATTTGGCCGTAAAGATGGAGCATTTATCTGGGAGTCTACGGGAGATTGTTTTGTTCTGAAAAGAGCAGGCACACATGACCATTCCATCCATTTTGGATCCGTCAGTGTAAATGGTGCCACAATCTCCGTAGCTCTCCTGAAGTTCCTTAAAGTGGATTTGTAGTGTGCTTGGGTCTGTATTTTCATTTTTAAAATTAAGATTTCTATTTATGAAATTTGGTCAATGGGTGGGGTTAAATTTTGGATAGATTCTCTCATTCGAAGGCCCAATTGCTTTATGATGTTAGGCCTTCGATTGTATAGTTCTACATCTGTAGAGTTAAATATGGAGTTGATAGCAGAGTTGGATTTTAGCTTGACTGTATACTGCATTGCAAGCTTTTTTATTCTTATGTCCAAGGGGAGTTCTCCAGCCTCCATATGGAGACTTGGGATTGGTTTGTACAAAATACGCCAAGACAGAGACGCAGGCAGTACTTTGTATGATCTCCAGTATTTTTAGGTATGATGTCCTAGCTGCTCATATATTATGGATCCATAGTCTAATTTGGATCGGATCAGACTCGGATATAGCAGCAGCAAGGTATCTCTGTCAGCTCCCCAGTCCGTAGCGCTAAATACTCTGAGTATGTTTGATGACTTTTGGCATTTCTTCTTAAGTTCATTAAAATGGGGATCTTCTTTTTGTGTAATAAAGATTCAGAGTCTGGGTGGATTCCCTTTAAATTACAAAAATGCATGCTAACAGTTATAATAGAGTCCAAAATTTTAAAACCATTATCGTTTGCCCAACTTTGAATTTTATTTAAACATAATTGTAATTTTCTTTTCAAAGTATTCATGTTTTTACCATGTGTAAAAATGAAAAAATCATCAATATACAGAGAGCACTCTGTGCCAGGAGACATAGCCTTTATAATGCTGTTTATCTTAATATTTAACAGAGTTACTGAGAGAATGCTGTCCTGGGGTACACCCATTTCCTGGTCATAAGTGTCAGAAGCGGAGTTGCCCACTGGAACCTGAAATTTCCGATCCTTTAGGAATTCCCTCACAAAGCAGGGAAGGTGTCCCTTCAGCCCCAGGTCATGTAGAATGCCATGTTTCCAGGTTGTATCATTGGCCTTTTCTATATCGAAATAATCTTTTGTTGTATAAGTATGTATTATTTTAACAATTCAACATGTTACCAAAAAAAATGGCACTATCAAATATTTTCATAAAAATATTTTGCATTCAACTCACAGAAACAATGGCACTATCAAATATTTTCATAAAAATATTTTGCATTCAACTCACAGAAACAATGGCACTATCAAATATTTTCATAAAAATATTTTGCATTCAACTCACAAACGTTTTCCCATTTGCAACATAGATGTTGCACATCTTCAAATTTATATCCAAAGGATTATTGCATGACACTGCTCGATGTAATAATTTCTTCACATCTGTTGGGTCACCATATATTGTCTCCATGTTCAAATAAGCCATCCAAACATTTATTTTTTCTTGTTCTTCTCTAAACAAAAATTTTGGAATTAAAAAATACATCTAGTATTACATTTGTATAAAAATTTTATCATGATGCTTCTTATTTCATAAATTTGTTATGAAAGTTTCTAAAAGAACTAAAAAAAATTTTGAATGTATGTTTCTATTTATGTATAATCAAATTAAAACAAGTTAAATTAAAACAAGTTAATCAATAAAAAATTTTCAAGAATTGAATTATAAAAAAAAAAGAGTGATTAAGATGTAATAGTTTTGGTTCCAATGACCAACCTAAATGAAATAGTGTTGATAGCTCTCTCTGCTACAAGTCTTGCCTTCTCTAGCTCTCCCAACTCAACGTGGTAAGTCATATAAGCAATCCAAACTACAGAACTATTAGGGGACTGAAGAACTAGCTTTTCAAAGTCTGAAGAACTTTGGACATGAGTAATGTCTTTGAGTTGATCTAATTCATGCTGAGAACAAAATATTCAGATAATGACAAGTAGCAAAAATATGTTTTTGTTTTTTACTTAATGTTAGCTTACTTAACTAAAAAATATCTTTTTTATTTTATTTTGCTGTTTTTTTTCCTCCCATGAAGATGTACAAGTTAAAATGCATAACAAAGACCAATGAAAATGAAGAGTTTTGTGTCAGGACACAAAGGCAGTTGCTTAGATTATGGATGTATGATACTTACATTTCAAAGACTAAAATGACATAGGTAAAAAAAAAAGATGTTTCTGAGAGACTAAGTCAATATTATTGTAGTTGTCACTATTTCTAGCACTGTGCCCTACAACTTACTTCTTGTAGTTTGAGCTCCTCTGCATGCTTTCTGTTTTTCATTTCAAGAGATTCACTTTTTGTCTGGATTCAAGAAATAAAAGGTTCAACCAAAAAAAGATTGTTAAATATTAAAGAAAAAAATTGTTTTCAAGCAAAAACAAAATGAATGGAAACAAAGAATACACATATCAAACTGGCACTAAGAGAAGTATGGGACTCGAAGCCAGGTAAGAGTAGAGCACTTTCAAACAGTCACTGAGAAGCCAGGTAAGAGTAGAGCACTTTCAAACAGTCACTGAGAAGCCTGGTAAGAGTAGAGCACTTTCAAACAGTCACTGAGAAGCCAGGTAAGAGTAGAGCACTTTCAAACAGTCACTGAGAAGCCAGGTAAGAGTAGAGCACTTTCAAACAGTCACTGAGAAGCCAGGTAAGAGTAGAGCACTTTCAAACAGTCACTGAGAAGACAGGTAAGAGTAGAGCACCTTCAAACAGTCACTAAGAAGCCAGGTAAAATAAGAGCACTTTCAAACAATCACTGACAAGCCAGGTAAAATTAGAGCACTTTCAAACAGTCACTGAGAAGCCAGGTAAAATTAGAGCACTTTCAAACAGTCACTGAGAAGCCAGGTAAAATTAGAGCACTTTCAAACAGTCACTAAGAAGCCAGGTAAAATAAGAGCACTTTCAAACAGTCACTGAGAAGCCAGGTAAAATTAGAGCACTTTCAAACAGTCACTAAGAAGCCAGGTAAAATAAGAGCACTTTCAAACAGTCACTGAGAAGCCAGGTAAAATTAGAGCACTTTCAAACAGTCACTGAGAAGCCAGGTAAAATAAGAGCACTTTCAAACAGTCACTGAGAAGCCAGGTAAAATTAGAGCACTTTCAAACAGTCACTAAGAAGCCAGGTAAAATAAGAGCACTTTCAAACAGTCACTGAGAAGCCAGGTAAAATTAGAGCACTTTCAAACAGTCACTAAGAAGCCAGGTAAAATTAGAGCACTTTCAAACAGTCACTGAGAAGCCAGGTAAAATTAGAGCACTTTCAAACAGTCACTAAGAAGCCAGGTAAAATAAGAGCACTTTCAAACAGTCACTGAGAAGCCAGGTAAAATTAGAGCACTTTCAAACAGTCACTAAGAAGCCAGGTAAGAGTAGAGCACTTTGAAACAGTTGCTGAGAAATGAAAAAAAAGAATGAGAGCAGAGATGTCCAAAGTTTGAGCTCAGATGCTATTTATTATGTTTTTTGTGTCATGCTTTTATTTAGATACCAAAACTGAAATGCTGTGTAGTTGGATTGTCCCCCCCCCCCCACTGGTTATTTCCTGTTAAAGTAAATTGTTTATGTCTTAGCAAGAGCTGAGGTGCATAGATATAAAATGTTTTGATATCTGGTCCTTTAATGTCAATATTGGTAAACAGACTGAAATCAAGAAGCTATAAATGTCTTTTATTTTATATAATTTTTTAAAAACTCCGCCAAGTTATGTTTTTTTGCTTCTCCTTGTTTACAAATGCCATGGTATTTGGAATTTTTTAAAGGATTTATTTATCAAGCATTCAGATTCTCTGATTTAATTTACATCAGTAAGTGAAGTACAAATAACTTAATTACTGTTTCCATTTCATCATCACTCTCCTGTCTGTGAGGATATTTTTGATGGGGTATTACTTCCCCTTTCCATGAAAAGACTTCAATTGTCAATCGGGGTACATTACCTTGCAATGACTGTAAAAGAATACAAATGATGTTCACTAAGGTTTTACATGCCTAACTGCTTAAGTACTAACAGATGTGAGTCACTTTGTTTTTAGAGATTAAAATAGTTCAAAATAATCATTCTTTTAAATTCAATTAAACATAATTAATTAGACTAATGTGACATTACTTAGGAGAATACTGACTATTCAAGAATAGTGAATATGCACTAAGTAATTTATGCAACCTCAGAACTTAAGGGTATAAATACAACTCACCTTTAAGCATTCATTGTCTGAAACATTCTCATTGTTTTCAATGGTGTGAATGTTTTCACTTTTTTTTAAAACCTTTTTTGGTTTCTTGACTTCTGTAGTTGTTCTTTTTCTCACTTTTCTTGGTGGCATGACACTAAATATTTGAAAGCAAATTTGTAGGGACCAAATTAATGGTTGAATATCTCACAGACATAAGTTGACATTAACTAATTTCATTTTTCACATGATGCAGATGTACTGAATACTGCCACTAGCCACTTTCTACCTAGGCAGGGCTACCATGTTAGAGTTCGTAAGACTGCTGCTGACAATTAGGATTGTCCTCTCACTTATTGGTCAGTTGATAACACTCTTAGTATTGGTCAGTTTTAGGCACATGCAAATATTATTCTTCATATATTGGTAACACTTTTTTATTTAGAGGTTGTAATAAATGTTGACATAAGCAGTCTTCAATAAGTCTTGATGTATATGGCAGCTTAATGAGAGTAAAACTTATTGCTTCAAACTATAACGAAGAAGTGATTGCTGTCTTCAAAAGCATCAAGTTGGGCCAATGGAAAAACAACAGAAATGAAATTCCACAAGAGATAAGAAATTATTATGGATTTAAAGTAGAGCTTAGTGAAAGCAATGGTAGGCCTATACTTTTAAAATGAGAAAGAATAATAGTACCATAAGATATGCTGCAGAGACTTCAAGGTCACCTTCTGCTGGGACTTCTGGTGTTTATTGCATACTGCACAGCTAGATACCATGCCGATATTTTGTTTTGACATTTCAGGCCAGTTTTAATATTTGAGCTATGAATAGACCTTATTTTTAATAACTTAGCTGTAGAACATTTAGCTCTTGAGCTATAACGGGGAAGTAACCCTTGAGGGATTATGAGATCGACATGGCCTATGTTTAGTTTGCTAGGTGCTAGAGTCATGTTGTGTATATCTAGACAAACTTAAAGAAATATTTAGTGAAAAACTAGAGTTAACTACCCCTGACATTAGCCAAAACTTTATCCTGTACACAGACGCATGTGATACAGGGCATGTGATACAGGGATAGGCGCTTGTCTTTTTCTACAAGTAAACTCATTACTCAAACCTATCACTTACATTAGCAGATCCTTAACTGAAGCAGAAATCAAATAGTCAGTCAAATAGAAAGAATGCCTTGCCATAGTGTGGGCAGTTGTAAGGTTAAAGAGATATCTACTGAGCAAATATTTTATAATCAAAACAGATCACAAACCATTAATAGCTACTAGGTCATAAAGGTCATTTAAATAAAAAAATATATATTAAATATTGCTGATTTCATGATTTTTACAATTACTATTTGTTAGATAAAATGATCAGATGATGAAAATAACAGGGAATGAAATGACCAGGGGATGAAATGACAGAGAGATGAAATGACCAGGGCTGAAATGACCTGGGGATGAAATGACTTGTCACCAATAAACAGATGGATGTTAACTTTGTTAGACTACAAATTCAATATAGAAAGTATAGCAGGACATGAAAATGCAATAGCTGATTATTATTATCTTTGCACACACAAGCACTGTAAAGGATTGTTCAGCCAATCTATTAATATAATTTTCTTCATGGCTCAAGAGTTTGGACGAGAAGAAGTAAAGGAAAGATCACTCTTTTATTTCTGCGGATAGTTACCCGTCACTACGGATGGCTGCCTGGTCGAGCGGTTTGTGTGCTGGACTGTCGTTTGGATTTATCGATAGTCCCGGGTTCAAACCCTGCCCGCTGTCGTGCGCGCGTGAAGTTTTCTTTGCATTTAATATTGGTGTTTTAGCGTATAGGAAGTAGTTTCTTTTAAGTGCGTTTTGTTGTCTAGAATATTGTGTGTGTGAGTGTGTTTACGTCATCCTTAGTTCCTGCAAGAGAGAGAGAGAGAGAGCTTCTTTTGTGAGCTGGGTAGCTGGTTTTGTTGGTTCCCCGTTGTAAGGGTACGTAAGTACATAGTTGTATAAGGTAGGCTGATCGTTCGGGACAGGTGTCGCTATTGAAAAGTCTTTGGTGTAGCGGCATCGCTAGATCTAGGTTTTCTTTCCGTTTCAGGGTGTTAGGCTTGGGCTATGGGAAAGATTGTCCCCTTTCCGCCTGTTATGAACCTAAAGATAAGAGAGTCGAGAACCATGTCTGTATAGAATGGCTTTAATACACTGAATGGCTACACAACACACATTTCGTGAACACATTCTCACGGACGAGTTACAAGCACATGTAAACATAAGAACGATAACCGATACAGAATACAATTTTCATAACATTCACCCCCGGTTCAAATTATGCTAACTAGTATTATAAACAATGAAAGAATTAATTAAGTACAGAGTAATAATAGAGATTCAAGTAAACAAACAATGTAGAATAGCATGACATAATGTAACATGTTGATATAACATGGTAAATAAAATAGCTTATTAAAATATATCATGATAGATCAAATATCACATTAAAGTCAAGTCAACAAAACCAAATGAAAGTAGTAAAATAAACAAATGTCATTTTGGAGACAAAACTGAATGTCAAAGTAAGAGCTCTAGTAAGCTGATGAGCTTTTACACTTTGTAGTTGGGCCTAGTTCTCCTTTCTCTAAGATTGTATGTATGTGTAGTTTCATCTGCTTGAGTTTCGGACGGTCTGGCTACGTCTTCGGTGGTGCTGGTGGTTTCTTCAGGCATGATAGAATCAGTAGGTTGATTCCTGGGAGGTGAGCTTTGGACGGGGCAGCCAATATCAAGCTCTGTTCTACTCTTATTTTCATTTTCTATAACTTTTTGTTCCTCCCTAGGGGCTAACATTCGTAATGAGACAGTTTCCTCTCGACCGTTTGGTGTTCGGATTATAGCGTACTGAGGGTTGCATGTTACCAAATCAACTTCCTCTGTTATGGGATCATATTTAGATGATCTAACGTTCTTCTTCAGCAGGACGGGACCAGGACTGGTCAACCATGTTGGCAAGGATGTCCCGGAACCACTTCTTCGGTTGAACCCAAGAAGTCGTTCATGTGGTGTCCTGTTAGTTGCAGTGCATAGTAATGACCGGATGGATTGCTGAGCATCATTTAGTACTAGTTCCCATTTAGCTACGTCCAATTCCATAGAATGTAGAGCCAAGGTGATGGCTTTCCATAAAGTCCCGTTAAGTTTCTCTATTTGTTCTGCACAAGCTTGACATTGTTCTATTACAGTTCTGACGTCATCACAGGAAAATGGAAGATTTTTAGTCCTTACGTAGTGCAATAGCCTAGTCGAGTAACGCCCGGGTGGCAAAGACTAGTGTGCAGCAATTTAAGGTCATTGCGAGTGATGGCAGATAGATATTTTCTGGTAAATGTATCAGCTACAGTGTTCTGCTTGCCAGGGCGATAGATGACGTCATAGTGGAAACACGAGAGTTCAAGTTTCCACCTTTGGATTTTTTCATTTTTAATTTTTCCTTTGTTTGACCTGTTATAGGCCTACATGAAAGAGACAGATCGCTGATCCTTAACAAGTGTGAACGCTTTACCAACTAAGAAATGTTTCCATTTCCTCAGCGACTCAACAATGGCATATCCTTCTTTCTCAACTGAAGAATGTTTTCTTTCACTTTTTGTTGATGAGCGAGAGAAGAAAGCAACGGGTCGGCCATCTTGGTTGAGGGTAGCTGCAATGGCTATATCAGAAGCATCCGTCTCAACGGTTAAAGGGCGATTCGGATCAATGGTATATACGGCGGCTTTATCAAGCTCATTTTTCAAACTTTCAAATGTTCTTTTGACTTCTTCGGAGACAGGAAATTGTTGATTTCTTGTTAACAGGTTTATTTTTGTTGAGAAGTTAGGTATCCACTGTGAGTAGTAAGCCAGAAGACCCACTACTCGTTTCTGTTCACGTATGTTCACTGGCACGGGTAATTCCCTTAGAGCGCGAAATCTCTCAGGATCCGGCTTAAGTTGTCCTTTGGAAATCTCGTATCCTAACAGTCTCACTTTAGCAGTGCTAATTTCACTTTTTGTTTCATTAAGAGTGATTCCATACTTTTGAGCACTATCAAAAAATCGCTGTAGGTTTCGGTCGTGTGATTCAGAGTCCATACCGCAGATGGTCACATTGTCCACATAAGCAAAAGTGTCAGTGAGTCGTTCGTCTTCGATGATTTTGTCAATCGTACGCTGAAAACAGGCGACTCCATTCGTAACGCCAAACGGAATCCGACGGAATTGATACAGTTTCCCACATGCTTCGAAGGCTGTGAACGGCCTTTCCTCTTCTTTTATAGGAATCTGATGGTATGCACTTTTCAGGTCTAAAGTGCTATATACAGAGTATTGCGAAATCTTCTCTGCCAGTTCGTCAATTCTGGGCATAGGGTAGGCATCTAGTAGAGTGAACCGGTTTATGGTTTGGCTGTAGTCCACAACCATTCTTTTCTTATGTCTGTCATTTGTTGTGACTAGGACTTGTGCACGCCAGGGAGATTTAGATGGTTCAATAATTTCATCCTTTAGTAGTTGTTGAATTTCCTTCTCTATGAACTTTCTATCTGGAATTGAGTATCTGCGAGACCTTGTAGCCACTGGGGTACAGTTTGGTGACAGATTACTAAATAGGCTAGGAGCCTCTACCTTCGCTGGCTGGAGAGTACTCAGGCATAATGATGGTTTCTGACCATCGAAAGGAATAAACAAGTTTTGGTGCAAACTTATAAAGTCAAGTCCAAGAATTACGTCAGAGCATAAATTGTCTAGTAGAGAAAGTCTAACTCCCTCGTATCGTTCATTTTTGAGACGTATGTTAGCGTAGATATGTCCTTGAGTGTATTAAATTGTTATGAACCTAAAGATAAGAGAGTCGAGAACCATGTCTGTATAGAATGGCTTTAATACACTGAATGACTACACAACACACATTTCGTGAACACATTCTCACGGACGAGTTACAAGCACATGTAAACATAAGAACGATAACCGATACATAATACAATTTTCATAACACCGCCCTTGGAGCCGATCTTAGATATCGTTGATGAGATGGAGGAAGTTGTTGGTCTGTAGGGCGTTGCGAACCCTGTTTGACTGGGGCACCGTATTTTAACGTGTGCTGTAGCTATTGTAAATAGTTTTATTATGTGTACTTACTGTTGTAACTACCATTAAGACTTCATCATTTTATCATAATATGTTACCTGTTCATTAAATTGTTAACTTTCTGCTTGGGTTGTTAACTAGTGTAAGTTCACTTATCGATAACATTAACAGTGTTCTTGTTGAACAATTGCCTTTTAGTTACTACCTTTGAGTTGATTAACATTTATTTGGAGCTTGTAGTCCTGTATGGTATTACCTGTTGGTGCTTGTATTACACTGTTCAGGGTGGGGTTCCGGGACAGTGATATCATACCCTATCTAAGCGACTAAACCCACCTGACACCCGCTCCCATCCCCCTTCGTCCTGCGGGAGGTTTGGACTAGGAAGTAAACTATCTTCAACTCTGAAGGAACATTCGAAACATGTAAAACATTTTACGAACACTAAATAGCAGGGCCGGACTTAACCATTGTGGGGCCCTATGCAAAATGGATTTTGTGGGGCCAAGTTTGGGTAAGGAAGCGGATAATAAGTGAAATTTAAGAGTTTGTATTAGAAAATAAATTCGTCTATGCATTTTATTCATTCTTTACTACGTACAGAATTACTTTACGAGCCTTGCATGTAGCAAAGTCATACAATATAAACTAATAATTCTGTTTCCTACACAGATCACACTCAAAAGCAAGAATTACCAAAGGTTTCAATCTATTTTTGAGAATTGTTGACCTCAACTAATTCTTCATTAGTTTGAGGTGCAAAAAGCTTCTTTCACCAGATTACACAATTACGGCTAATGCATAATGCTGTTTTTATTTATTGCACGTAGGATTGGCATTTTCCATATTGAATGACACCCCAAAATGACAATTTTTGTCTCTATATTTCCATATATTTTAAGGACTTTTTCATATATTTTTTTTATTTATTGTACGTAGGATGTGCGTTTTCCATATTGAATGACTCCCAAAAATGACAATTTTTGTCTATATATTTCCGTATATTTTAAGGAATTTTTCGCATATTTTGCAATTTAGGGAGATTTCTAGGAGCTCCTGGTAAATCGACAGGAGGGCGCGGGAAATCTGTTTTTTTAAGCTATAAAATGGTATAATTTAATAATTTATACACCTTGAATTAGCGCGGATCCTATGAAAGTGCGTGGCCCACTGCCCACATAGGTTGCAGTGGCCTAAGGCCGGCCCTGCAAAATAGCAGCGTATGCTACGCCACCGGTCGACTAGTACAAATATAATCTACTCATATAAACTGATTAGAATCTATTGATGTCATACTCTATGCATAACTTTGATTGTATTAAAACACATGACAAGTCATGTGTTCATTTTTTTGCATTTAGTCATATAGGAACTTGAGTTAATGAACTTGAACTTGAGCACATTATTTTATTGACATGAATTTTTCATTTTTTAAATGCAAATAAACTCTGTAAATTGTATAATATTATTTTGATATATTGATATTGATCTTCATTGATGATTTTTTTTTCTCATATATCATTTGTGAAAACTATTAGAGCTTTTATTATGGCTTGAAACAATATATTTGATGATATGTAATGTTAACACTTATTTGTTTTTGAAAAGATTGTATCTTATACATGTATTTAAGCAACTTGAGCTCACATTAAGACATATGAGTAAAAAAAGACTCATAGATGATTATGATTGTGATGATTTATGATTAATAGATTCCTTGACTTTTATGGTTTTACTTGTAAGTGGCTTTGTCAAAATATTGTCTTTACAAAATTTTTTTTCATGCACTAAGTTAGTATGTAACCCATTGAGACAACCTTAATATTTATGATTGATATATTTTACTTCCATCGATTTATTTGTCAATATTTTTCATTTCACTATGTAACCTGTTAGGATAAATTGTGAACATACTATAGAAGTATTCTGTTGATAAATTCAGCACACAC
The DNA here is from genome assembly GCF_947242115.1 of Biomphalaria glabrata. Lineage (NCBI taxonomy): Eukaryota > Metazoa > Mollusca > Gastropoda > Planorbidae > Biomphalaria > Biomphalaria glabrata. The sequence continues at coordinate 22,080,945 of NC_074716.1, forward strand.
TATATATCTATATACAACTGTATATCTTACTTGGCTTCCTCAACAATGTCCATTAGATTGCTTTGATTGGTCTCAGCTTGGTGATATTTGTCTGGAGTTACTTTCAAGTCATGCATTTTAAAAACTGCCAACTGCAATCCTTCAATGTAGCTTAAAAAATGGTAAAATAATTTTTAAATACAGGTAATTTTTTTTAGTGGAGGATAGTATGAAAAGTCATTAATTATTTTCTTGTTGTATAATGTACTCCTTACACAAACATTAGATGTGTCAAAAGTCAAGGACCCTAAGATATGGAATTAACTAGCTCAGAGAGGATCAGTGAAGTCTTCCATAAATGAATACAGTCATCTTACTGACAAGTCTCTTATTAAAGTCAACATAGAATAATGTTAGGTTGACTTATTTGTGATGGTGTGATGTTGCTGGAATATTGTCATATAAAACACCAAGAAGGTAGGCTGCCAGACTTTGGCTATTCCGTAAGTGAAAGATATGTTTAGGATTCAGTGTTGGAACCATGACTGCCATCCTGCAACATAACGTTAAACTGCATTCCTCTTTGCTTAGCACTTTTGGACCTCAAAAGTGCCCTACTTCTTTTCCCTCATGTGTCCACCTCCTCTTTTCCTCAATCTGCCTTCATTACCAATCACTCTGTCTGGCTGCACAGCCCAGATCAAATGCCCAAACTGTCATGCTGGCCTTTCAAGACTGCACTGTGATGAAACAGGAGGTTGTTGTGCAGGAGTACAAGGCAAGAAATGAATGTATCTTCAGCCAGGCGAAGTCATCTGTATTGGCCCTACCCAAAGACCTACGCTCAGGTTGTGGTTAAGATAGGAAAGTCCATAGCCACACAGACCCCCATCACCCCCCCCCCCTTCCATCTCAGAAGAAAACACTGCCATGAAGCACACCTACAAAGCGAAATGAAAGCTCTGTTGTGAAAGTTGTGTCTACCAGGCAGTGGTTATTACCATACTTTTGTATGTTTCTTAGACTTGGCTTTCTAAAAAAGGCATCTAAGGCTTATGGAACGCTTCTATTAAAGGTGCTTGCTTTATAAAGGAATACGCTGGCAGGACTACATTACAAATAACCATTTTCTGCTGGAGAGGCATTATATAGCAGATGATTGGATAACACTCATGAAGGCAGCGGGACAAACATTGAGGCCCAGAGGAAAGCCCTTGTAGAGGACAGGCGCAAAGAAAAAATAGACCCCTCCCCATTATAAGTCCATATAAACATCAGTTAAATTAGTAAATCTCACCACAATAATACTCACTCTTTAATAACAACCTCAGTATAAGATCCTATCTTGAAAGGTTTCAAGTTGACATCATTCAGATTCTGAAAAGAAAAACACACACAATTTTATTTTTTTTGACTGTTAACAGATTATTAGAAAATTATAACATTAATACATTTATTAGAAATTAGTTGTAATTCATAAGCTGCACATAACAGAACATTATTGCTACAATTATTTCTTTAAACTGTGACTAGAACAAGCCTTGACGTATGAAGCACTCACTTGTTTGACTGGTACATAGACAAACTTTCCACTACCATGACCTTTTAATCCCATCAACATGAACTCTGGCTTCATCAACAAAATGTTAGCCTTCAAGATTTGATTGGTCTTCAGCTGAAAAACAACCATGGCTAAAAGAGAACATTTCTAAACCAAGGACTTTTCAATTCATTTTAGGACATTTGTCCTTTTTAACAGATGTGTTCACAAATGGATTATTAAAGATTCATGCTACAATGGCTTATAACAGATATTATATTTCAAATGTATATGATATATAAAGACCAAAGATTAAACATATTTTTATATCATCAATCTAACCATTTTATACCTTGGTTTTATCAGTTTCTTTGAATGATTTGACAGCTTGAACAACTTTGGAGTCTAAAGTTACTTCGATGCAAGGTGTAAGGAGGTCAATAAAGAGAATAACTCCTTGGTAACATTTGCCCACTTTAGGTTGTAAATCTAGGTTTGAAATAAATATTTTTTACTCTTTCTCCTCACAAATTTGCACATAGAATAAATCTATAAATATATTTTTTTCTTACAATGAAATCTTTTAATAGCAGAGACTTTAGACCAGAATATATATATTTATTCAAGATCATCTTAAAAGAAAAAAGTGAACTAGTAAATGAAAAAAATGAGAGAGTATAATGAAGGCCTCATCTTTGATTCGATATTTAATTTATTATCTTAAAATATGGGTAAGAAAAATTTTTTTAAAAGTGACATAATATGCAAAATATTTCATTCATAAAACATTTAAAAAAAACAATTGAACCTAACTTTTTTTTATTAAACCAACGTATAAACGGATTTTAAAATGAAATAATTTGTGCAATCTATGCAGACCAGCAAATTTAAAAATTACCTCCAAAATGATCTTTTGTAACAAGTCCTTTAGCCCCAGTTATTGTGTCACAAAGAATACCTTTTTTAAGCACGGAATTAACCACCACTTCAACAAAGTCACCAACTTTCAGATCATTATATACAGCTAGTTCATCTTTAAAAAAAAGTTACGTTTGTTGTACAATAAATTAATAATAAAGCAGTACATACAATTTTTCATTAATGTTAATAAGATGATAAGAGTGAACAATTAGTTGGCGTTTATAATGTAAAGAATGAATAATTTGTTGGTGTTTATAAGATAGTGTACAATTTGTTGGTGTTTATAATGTAAACAGTGAACAATTTGTTGAACTTTTATAAGATGTAGAGTGTACAACTTGTATTTTTATAAAGAGTGTACAAAATTGGTTGGTGTTTATAAGAATGAGAGACAAACCCTGTTCATTAAACAGCTGAAGGTGAGCCTTTGTCCTAGAGAGAAGATAACTCCTGAGTGTACTTAGAGATGAATCAACTCCACTTTCACAGCACTCCTTAATATTTACACTGCCTAGGAATGTCTGTTTTTCAGTATCAATCTTAACAAGTCTTGTCATCACAGATTGACCAGGTTTGAAAAGTTCTTGTAAGTTTGATGGCTGAATGTAGCTAAGAGTCTGAAACAAATAGAAGCAGATATCAGATTTTAGATAAAATAAAATTGTACAAATGATTCTATGCACAATTGAAAATGGTGAGTTTCAATGAGCTCAACAAAGTTTTCAAAAAATTGAGTCAAACCAAAAATAAAATAGCAGACCAAATATGCCTACAGATAATAATTACACACACAATTTGTCAAGTAACTCTAATTGCATAGAAAGAGCTCAAAGTTTTCCATATAAATACATACTACAATAATCACAGCATTACAATTTTAAAAATTTAAATATAACAAAAATCCTCATTAAAGATTCATTTTTAAAAATGATGTGAATGTGCTCAAATCTATTAGATCTAAACTTGCACAGAATTACCTTAAATGGACATAGCCCAGTGTAGCCATTGACTATTTCCAAAAACATTCCATAATCTTGATGGTTTTTAATGACAGCTGGCAGGAACATTCCATTCTAGTAACAAATTGGACATTAATTAATTAATTAAGCCACACATAAAGCAGAATAAATTCAGCACAGAAATTTTGAATTTAGAAAGATACAAGTATTAAAAGAATATTTTTTGCAATCTAGACTCTCAGATAAATACAAAAAAGTACTAAAAATAGTATTACAAAAGAAAACTGATCTATATAAATAATAATGGTATTTGCAGTTAAATTAAATATAGTTCCATCCATATGAATAATAATAATAAATCCATGAGGAAATGTGTCTTACAATTTGTGCATTAAGCCTAAAAGGTAAATGAAACCAAACTTAGCTCTACAGTGCCCAATTCTAAATCTCAAGCATTCTTAAAACAATGAAATAGATCACTTGCTACCATGGTTTGAATTATTTTTTTATTAACACATTTACTTTGAAAACTCTTAATTAAAGGCATGTTATGTTGAGACCAAGACACCATTTCAACCACTTGATCGATTTAAAAGTTGTTTATTTATTTATTGAATGCTATTGAAAAAGTAAGACACCAATCTACAGTCACTAAGAAACAAGTTGTTCATCTCCCCATCCCCAAGAAAGAATATGACAAACAACACCTTCAAGTCTTCAAATGTTTCTAACAAATTATTGGTGTCAGCTGCTGAGACAAAAGATTCCTTCATTGTCAATATCTGTAGAGAATGTTAAGGAAGGCCTATGCAAAAGAATTAGTAACATGTTCAAGTTAACAAACTAGTCCGCATTGTAAGACACAAAACATTTGGTTTCAGACAAAAATAATACATACAACGCATTTATTTATTATTTGAAATGTGCAGACATGCTAACATAATGATCTATTAATTTGAAGTTTTAAAAGATAATTAAAAAATGTGATACATTGTGTTTTATGAAGACTTAAGAAAACTTTTAAATATATTAATTTTTAAGCAACATGAATACAAGTGACTATTTTCTGGTTCAGCTACATCCTCAGCTGAATAGATAAATACAAGTGACTATTTTCTAGTTCAGCTACATCCTCAGCTGAATAGATAAATACAAGTGACTATTTTCTGGTTCAGCTACATCCTCAGCTGAATAGATAAATACAAGTGACTATTTTCTGGTTCAGCTACATCCTCAGCTGAATAGATAAATAGCTGTAAGACACATCATGACTGGATGACTTTAAGAAGTACATACTAAGTACTTGAAGGTCTACCTTCAAATCTAAATTCTTCATAATAAATATCTAGTAATTTAAATTAAAATTTTGATTAAACATGCATTATTTTGGGGTTTTGGCACATCTGCACTACTAAGGCCATGTCATGCCCATAATCCCTCTATGGTTATTCTCCCTTTATATCCCAAGAGTTAAATTTTACAGTCACTAAAAACAAGGTCTAGTCACAATTAAGATAGTAAAAATAGAAAAAAAAATAGGACAGAGATATTGTGAATATCTATTATCTACAATTCAATAAAAATCTTTTGTAAATAATAGATATTCACCATCTCTTTGTCCTATCACTAATCAAATCATGGCATTATTTTGTTAAGACTCAATAATGTAAAAAAAATAAAAATGGATGCAGTATGGTATGAACTATATAGAGACAGAAAGTAAATGCATCCAGTTATCTAAAGCTACTCATCGCAAAACCTTTTTTTCTTTCTAAAAGGATACAAGTTTCTCTTTCTGTTTGAAGAATGTCAGTCCCTGAAGTTTGTGACCAGGCTTAAATGACATTTTTCTGAGTTCTTGTACTTCATGGAAATCAGACAAGTGATAGAATGGTAGGAATGCTTTTCTCTTGTTTTGAATACCAAGAGTATAACCAATACTATCTACAGATAAAATGACAGCTTCATTGATCTGAAAAGAAAATGTCTCTGTTGTTTTGTGGCAAACTAATTACTTTTTAGAAAATAATTATTAGAAAAGAAAAGTAATTTTTAAAGAATTAACTTTAAAAAAAAATATTTTAAAGTTCTGTGTAATTTTGTCAATATGGAGAGATTTTTACAAATCTATATACAATTGTAGGATTATGTGGTCATCTGTCTGTTACAGCATATGCTTAGCACAGACTACGATTTTTTTTTTCAACTAGTAGCTCTTGAAACAATATCTTATCTTATATAATACAGACGTTACTTCAAAAAAGAATATGATTACGTCCTACGCGTCATGCATTTAGTCATGCATATTAACCAATGACTTAAATTCAGCCAAGTCACTGGTTTTCCTGGCTAGCTCAGGCAACCCATTCCATGCTCTAATAGCACTAGGGAAGAAGGAGTGTTTGTACAAATTTGTCCTAGCATATGGGTCAAGGAATGTGCCTTTATCTTTGTGTCTTTCAGAGTATTTTATTAAATTCTGTTTTTGTATTTGAAGATTATGGTTCAGTGTTTTATGTATGATTGCTACTTTTTTTGAGCCTTCTGTCCTGAAGGCTTTCTAAATTTAGTGATTTTACTAAAGGTGTTACTCTAGTCAAATGTGAATATTCGTTTGTTATGAATCTCACTGCTCTATTTTGTGTCTGTTCCAGTTTCTTAATGTTTTCTTGAGTTGAGGGGTCCCAAACGTAGGTCAAGAAAATAAATATATCTGAGACTACACTAGAAAATTAGGGTAAAAAACTTGTCTAGATGTAAACAAATCAAACTGACCAGAATGAAAAATGTTATAAGGAAAATGTGAAAGTCACCCTGTCTATTTAAGGGCTATAAAAGGAAAAGGGATTATGGTCAGTCAATCAGTTTGATTCTGCCAGTCGCTTAAGTGTAACAACATTTTACTAATTTAATGCTCATTCAGTTCAGAATGTAGTGTGACTATTTCAAGGAGTTTCTATTTTGTATAGACTAAGTAATTACCTTTCTGATAGAAATATCCAAAGGTTCTAAACATTTTCTAGGACTAGTCACAGGTTCATCCCCAAACTGAAATAGATCAATGATGTAAACTTTGAAAGCAATTTGGTTTTCATTGTTTTCATGAACATTAAACCTTTACAGTTCTAAGCTGAATAAAAAAGAACTAGAAATATGCTACAGAAAAATTGAATTGTTCTAACAAAAGAAGTTTATTCTACATTACCTTTGATTTGTTACAAGTAATTCTTTCAGAAAAACTACTTTGATATTGGAATTGAACAATGCATAACTTTAAATAATATTAACACTGAGAAGGAAATACTAAGAGCAGCATTGTACTAAAGATGTCTACAATATATTTCTTTGTAGAAAGTAACAAATAACAAGAAAGGACTTGCATTAAAAGAGAGTTTCAACTTCTTTTCTACAGCATTGAAGAAGACAACACGACATCTAATGACTTGTCCAACATAAAAGAGACTGTCAGGACTCTCCACCTTCTCTTTGCTCATATCCTTTAAAGTAACATAACCCTAGGAAGGAGAAAGAACATATAATTTTTAATGAATGCTCCCTACAAATATTTTCAATATTACTGAGAATGAAACTAAATCTACTTAAGATACACTCAGTTACACTAAAGAAATATCCAAAAAGAGAAAGTGAAAAGTTTTGATACAGATTTTTAAAAAATAAATAATTAGCAATCAAAATATCATGTTCTATTTAACAATAGTATTAACAAGAGTTAATTTTGTACTATAAATGCTATTGATTTGCAGTTTGTTATTCATTTTTTTAATAATCAGACAAACAATATTTGATATCATTAGCATTGTGTAAATGACTTTTTTGCTTTGTAGACGTGGTGGCTGAGCAGTAAAGTGCTTGGCTTCCAAGCCAGAGGTCCCGGGTTCAAATCCTGGTGAAGATTGGGATTTTTAATTTTGGAATCTTTGGGCGCCTCTGAATTCACCCAGCTCTTATGGGTACCTGACGTTAGTTGGGGAAAAGTAAAGGTGGTTTGTTGTGCTGGCCACATGACACCCTTATAAACCATAGGCCACAGAAACAGATGACCTTTACATCATCTGCCCTATAGACCACAAGATCTGAAATGGGAACTTTACTTTTTTTTATATAGGTTTTTTTAGTTTTTTTCTGCTTTTCAAACAATTAACTCAGTCAAAACCAGAATAAGTTAAGTGACAAGATGGTACTGGCTGGCAAAAAGCTGGGACTAACTGCATTATGGGAATAACTGCTTGATATGGTGCAATTAGCTGTTTTTCTGTTCTCCATTGTCCTAAGAGCTCTCCTATTGCTATCCTGTTAGCCTACATAAACACTGCATTAACCCTTAAAACGCGTGTGGTAGTTTAGCCTCTAAATATCAGAATTGTAATTCCATTTTGTATACGCTCAGTGAAAATCAGCTCAGCACTTTAAGGGTTAATACTAAAGACAGAAATTTGGCTTACTTTAACATTATTAAAGAATGTCACAATTAATACTCTTTCTTTAATAGCACTGATATAACCTTCCAATTCCATCTGAGGTCTCAACTGGCTATACTCTGTAACAGGGTCCTTCAACTTCACTAAGGACTGTTTGTGAGTTAAAAATACTTTATTCTTTTCAACATCAACACCAAGGACCTGTACACAAATCATATTACATTCATATATTGCATTACATTTATCCAATTATTTCATTTTAACTAATGTTCAATTTGAGAAAATATTTTTAAAAATAATAAACCCTGAAAATTTTAAGACTCAAATTAAATTAAATACAATGCTACATTTTAGACATCCATTCTATACAATGAAAGACTTTCCCTCTCAATTAGGAAAAAAAAAATTAAAAAATAATTTAATTCCAACCAGTCAATAAGCCTGTTCTTTCAAGTGACAGAAAAAGTTTTGTAAATGTTTCCTATCTGCATTCAGTTTTATCCTAATGTAACAATGTTACAAAATCAGAATTTAATTCTAGAAAGCAGAAATGTCTTTTAAAATGTCCATAACTTGCTTTTGTAATATACTTTTTTTTACATTTTATTCTTGTCATATTGGATACACTATTGCAGAGTCCCTTACCACCAGGATGGTATCTCACCATCACAGCTGATTAGTAGTTTTAATCAATAACTGGAAAAGTGGTTAGAGTGCTGAGACTAATCCTAAAAGTCACAGTCTTGAAGCAAATGAGTCACCACAATGCTTTAATAATCCAGGGACCACATTGAGGGTAAAATTGTCACAGTTGCATTACTTGATATGAAATGGCATTATCTTTTAGTTCAATCTTTAAATAAATTTTACCAAAGAAAATATACTAAAAATACTTCCACAAAATGTGGAATTTAAAATCACAGATTTAGCATAATTATAAAACAAGCTAGTTTGTAAACAAAACAATATTTCTCTCCTTCCCAATGTTTTGACTTACTCTACATTTTAATTTCATTCCTGGGGTAAATTTCTTTTCAGGTTTTTTTATGGGCACATCAGCCAAATGTAGACAAGTGATGAAAGAGAAGATAGACTTGGCCAGTTTGACAAGGATTCCATTAGCAGTCACATCTTTCACAATGACCTGTGGGACACATGCATAGGTGTGAGTGTATGCAAATGTTAAAAAAATAAATTAAGAATAGAAAATATAAAAGCTGAAAAATTAACTCACTTCTAATAGTTCACCAACAGAAATTTCATTTATTTGAATAAATTTCATCTGTAGAATACGTCTGAATAAAACAATCAGTGGTAAATGTTAAAACTTTGTAAGACATGTTTTACTAAATTTGTCAATAAAATTACATTTTTACTAATTAAATTTGAAAACTATGAAAGTTACTGTTCTTACTGATAGGATGGAAGGTGAAAGTTATAATGACATGATTCTGTCAAAAAGTAAATAAACATCTCAAACCATTTAACCACTCTATACCAACTAGAATATTAAAACAGAGCTCATATGAATATTTTTTTTACACAAACACACACAAAGCTATAAAAAAAAATCTTTCTTTCATCACAAAAAAATTTTGAAAATTTTATTTGCCTTAAGAACTTTTCAAATGTTTAGTAGGGAGTTAATTCATCGAACTACTTAACACAATTAAAACTACTGTCTAAATAAAGACCAGATGAAAAAAATTACTTTTTCAGAGTGATAAGAGCCAGTCCATCCATGAAATTAAATCCAAGAATTCGACACTTGTGTGTTGAGTTAGGAGTATATTTCTGAAGCTTAGCAGACTCTTTATTGACATCACTCAACTGGCTCATCTATAAGCAAAAGAAAGTGTGTCATAACAGGAACTGTTTTTAAATGCACATTCAGGTATTACATCAATTCAATTCAATGTCAGATGTGTCAGTTTGAAATTCATCAAATGTGTCGATTCAAAATTCATCAAATGTGTCAGTTTAAAATTCCTTGAGTATGTCAATTCAAAATGTGCATAATTTACATAATAGTTACATACATACAGCAGATTAGAAGTTAAACACAAGACCAAAACAAAGTAGCAGAGTAACATTATCCAAAGTAGTTTATAGAGTTTATAAAACTAAATCATTTTTAGGAGCAATTTGTATCATGCTAGATTTCTTTCTTCAGCTAATACTTACAGCAGCAAAGCCTGTAATGTTGTTAGGTAAATGAAACATAACACCTTTTTTTTTCTGAGTCCAAGCAACTTTAGCTTCACAGATAGTACTGATTTGCAAATCTCCAAAAACCTTAACAGGTCTACCATCAAACTGAACATGTTTAGGGAGTGCTGTCAAATGTAGTGTTTTAGTGTTTACATCTATGTACAAAAGCTTCAGGCTGACCTGGAAAAGATTTGGTTCAAGGGAAACACACCAAATTGAAACTTTGTGCAACAGTGAATCTTTGAGGCCACATAACACAATGATTTAGGACAAAGAATGAGCTTGATTTTAAAAGACATCATCATAATTGACAAAAATATTTTGCGCTTTTTTAAAATAAAGATTTATTTATCAACAGATTTTTAAAAAAAAATTCATTTTATCATGGAGAGAGCAAAGTATTTTTCTATTGAATAGAAAATGAGTTTGATATTTTGTCATTTAATTTGTTATCATTTCAATTTACTATTTAGATGCTAAATACAAAAGGTAAAGTCATTTAGACTGCTTTGATGAACAAAGAAAACTTTTAAACAAATGATTTAGATTACAATCAAAGGATTTCTTTCCATGTTAATTTAATATGATATATTGTTTAATTTTACCTGCTGGCCAACAGAGAAAAGTTTTGGATGTTTCCACAAATGAGTGATATGAACATGGCCTGGAAATGTTAAAACATTCACAACCAGCCCTCCATCAAAAACCTAACGAAATACAGACATAAAATTAATTGTATCATAAACTCAGTTCACTTCATTGTTTCTTATAATACAAAAAGAAAAGGACTTTTTTTTTATATGGGAACATAATAATGATCACTAAATATAGATCATTTAGCTGCAAATATTAGCATTGAAAACATACACTTTGGATTAATCCTTTGAAATTCATTCCAGGCAAAAAACAGTTCAAATTACTGGTATCTGTCAGCTAAAAAAAAAGTCAAATTGAAAAATATAATATGGAAGCATCAATTATTTCCTAATTATTGAGAAGTTTGCTTTGATGTAAACAGAATCTGAGCTACAAGCATGTTCCACTATTTGTAATGCTCATATTCTAGGCTCTTATCGTTATTAACATTTAATCCTCTCATTAAAAAAAAGTAATTTTCTGTTTAACACTTACTCAGTTTAAAATAAATTAAAATGTCACTATGTCAGTGCTATAGCAACACATCTTGACAATGGTATAGATCAAATTTATGTATTAAACACTATGCAGCTGATGACTAATTGAATATCTGGTTATACTTACTGCTGAAGATTGTACTGCTAACGGATCTATGGTTACAGTCAGAACATGATTTTCTCCTTCTGTACATTTGAATTTATCTTTAAATTGCGTTACACACCACAATGGCTGACCAACACTCAAAGGAGATCCTATACCAATCATGTTAAAAACAATAATAATAAAAAAAAATGTATGCAAGAAAAGTTCTCTTTGAGACTAAAAAATTCATAGGGCAAGTTCACCTGTTCTTAAGTTAACAAAAACAAGCAAAATACAAAAAAAAAACACACAAAAAAAGACACAATATATTCAGTGTATCAACTTGTTTGGATTATTCATGTAATTAAATTTGTAATAAGCCTCAGACAACAATGTTTAAGGGGGACTAATTCAGCACCACTTCAGCCAAGAACAATTTCTTTCCCTTCCCAAACAAAGTAATTTATTACCAATAGTTAATTAATTAATTAATTATTTTTAAATTGATTCTTGTGTTGTCAGGTAAAAGAAATAATTGTACAAAATTTCAGCTTGATCCAACATTGAGTGTCCGAGAAATAATGTGTACAAACTTTTGGCCAGACAGACAGAGATAGTTGATATAAACTTGTAAAAAAAAAAAAAAGTATCACTATCAGTATAGCAACCAGTTGCTTTTACTCCATCCAATAAATACCAAGTATCACTTTTCCATGACAAAATTTTAGGAGTTTTTTGATGAAATGTATGTATATGTATATATGTGTGTGTGTGTGTCCCATCCATTTGTGTGATGCATTGTAAAAAAAAATACACAAAACTCTGCATTTATCAAATCAATTATTGTTTCTACATTTTGGAAATAAATATCTTGCCCAACATCCCACCCAGAACAGAAACAACGTCATTAGCTGTGTTATGTCCACAGAAAATGTAATGAAAGTTATCTTTTAATCAAGTAACAACTGTCATACCAAAAGCTCAAACAACCATTTTTTTCTACAAAGATTTATTAAGGAACATTACACATGGTTGCTATTTCATTTTTTTTTATAAACATTCTTAGAGATGCCTTCATTAGGTATATTCTCTGTGTTAGTTCCTATGTGTATGTTATGAAAATCGTATTCTGTATCTGTTATCGTTCTTTTTTTTACATGTGCTTGTAACTCGTCCGTGAGAATGTGTTCACGAAACGTGTGTTGTGTAGCCATTCAGTGTATTAAAGCCATACTATACAGACATGGTTTTTGACTCTCTTATCTTTATGTTCATAACAATATAATATACTAAATCCAAAACTGTGAAGTTGTTAGAATTTCGAAATGGATAGGATATTTCGGCCAGAGAAATTTGACATCGAGCCCACAGCACCTCAAGCAGCAGAGCATTGGCAGCACTGGTATGAAACTTTATATCAGCAGTATCAGTAGATAATCTTGATTACTAAGAAACTACTGATAAACTATATCTCTCCTGCTGTATATCAAATGATACTTGATAAAGAGACATTTGATGAAGCAATCCAGACTCTAAATGATATCTACATTCAACCAAAGAATGAGGTGTTTGCTAGGCACAGGCTAGCTACTTGCAAACAAGAGCAAAGTCAAACTATAGACGCCTACATGCAGAAATTAAGAATTCTATCCAAAGATTGCAACTTCAAAGCGGTGACTGCTGAACAACACTGAGAAGAGGCTAGTAGAGATTCGTTTATCAATGAACTAGTGTCCAAAAGCATTCGAAAACATCTACTTGAAAAGACTGTTTTAAGTTTAAAGGACGCCTTCGAGGAGGCTCGCTTACTAGAACATGCTTATCAGCACTCATTACAGTATGAATCATCACAGCCGGAAACGAATTGCGCGGCAACTACTCCCACCAATTCTTCGGCCTCACCGTTGCCAAATGTAACGATTCCTCAAAATGCATTAGCTAGCAAGTGCTACTTTTGCGGCAGGGTTAAACATCCCCGATCTCAATGCCCTGCAAGGGAAGCCACATGCAACCAGTGCTCCAAAAAGGGCCATTTTCAGAAAGTTTGCAAATATATGGCTTCAACAGTTTCGGCTATCGCTACTGTACAGCCTATGAATCTAAACAAATCTACAATACCTATTTGCATCAACAATGTGCTATTGAAGGCCCTAGTAGACACTGGGAGCTGTGAAAGCTATATTTCGAAGTACATCGCTAAGAAGCACAAATGGACATATCTACGCTAACATACGTCTCAAAAATGAACGATACGAGGGAGTTAGACTTTCTCTACTAGACAATTTATGCTCTGACGTAATTCTTGGACTTGACTTTATAAGTTTGCACCAAAACTTGTTTATTCCTTTCGATGGTCAGAAACCATCATTATGCCTGAGTACTCTCCAGCCAGCGAAGGTAGAGGCTCCTAGCCTATTTAGTAATCTGTCACCAAACTGTACCCCAGTGGCTTCAAGGTCTCGCAGATACTCAATTCCAGATAGAAAGTTTATAGAGAAGGAAATTCAACAACTAATAAAGGATGAAATTATTGAACCATCTAAATCTCCCTGGCGTGCACAAGTCCTAGTCACAACAAATGAAGTCTTAAATCTTTTTCTCCTAACAGATGATTCCAACAGAATGTGGTAAATAATTACGGAGAGAAAGAGTTAAGCAAGCTGCGATGTTTACGTCTTATATTTAGGCATTTTAATACAAACTGTCAAACTAAATTATAGGGCCTAATATATAAATCTAGTATTTAGTATTTGTATTATATAGTATTTGTTAGATCCAATAATCTAACAATCAAGTTTTACTAGGAAATAAAATTTAATTACTTTAATTAGTAAAATGTAATTAATTACATCAACCAAAATGTGTCTTTCAGTATGTTCAACTATTTTCCTAGCTATGTTACTTTCATGTATATACTATTCTATCTTGCATGAATTTGAAAAGTACTTACCACAATTACAAGTCTTTATAAAAGCTTCAGCATTTTTACTTGGAAGAAATGCCTTTAATCCCTTGATTCCCAACTCTACACTGTAGCCATGATCTTCAACACTAGAGACACTACCAAACAGCAACTAGAACATAAATGTTGAACAACAATTATATGCTTTACAGGATGTGGTTCCTGATATCAAGATGTATATATTGAATTGGGAGCAAAAGAAGCCCTATATCTCTTATAAGGTAGCTTGGAACAAAAGAAGTGGATGACATACAATTAATGTGCAATTAAAGAAATAGCTGACATACAATCAGAATGAAGTGAAAAAAGTTGCCAACTTGTGCTCTGATCCTGTGCACCTTTCCTAGATTTACTTTGATAGCATGGGCGTAGCCAGGGGGGGGGGGTTGGGGTTCAAACCCCCCCCCCCCGAAATGAACCCCCCCCCCCGCGGAATTAAGTGACTGATTTTTTATTCATTTTGTCTATTTTAGGTGAGATTTTAATACTAAATCATCACTTACCACAGCACAGCCGAGGGGGTTTTGAGTTAAAAACCCTCTACCAGGGGGTATTGAGATTTAAAAAAACCCTATCAGGGGGTTTTGGGATACAAATCCCTCTACCAGGGGGTTTTGAGTTTAAAACCCCCTACCAGGGGGTTTTGAGATTTAAAAAACCCCTATCAGGGGGTTTTGAGATACAAATCCCTCTACCAGGGGGTTTTGAATTTAAATCCCCCTCTATTAAACCCCCTACCACAGGTTTTGCAGTTAAATCCCCCTCTTCTATAAAACAAAACAAAAAAATGCAAACAACAATCCCCAAATTCCATCAGCACAGTTAAGGAAGATTTTGATTTTAAAACCCCCTCCAAAATTTACGATAAACCCCCTCTCCAATATAAAAAAAGCAAATTACACACTCAAAATTCCCCCCCCCCTCTCCAGTTGGGGTTTGAAGCTAAAAAGTACATATTCAATATAAAAAAAAGCAAATTACACACTATAAAATCTATGAGCGTAGCCAAAGGGGTTTTGAGTTTAAAACCCCCTGCCTGCGGGGTTTCAAGCTGAAAACTACCTCTTCAATATTAAAAAAAAAGCAAATTACGCACTCAAAATGCTATGAGGGTGGTTTTGAGTTTAAATCCGCCTCCTCTAGATGGCTTTTTCTTTAAAGTTTAAAACCCCTCCAGATGGTTTTGAGTTTAAAATTTCCCTACAGAGCGTTTAGAGTTGAAAACCTCTCTCTTAAATATTATTTTAAAGCAAACTACAGTCACCATATTCTATGATCGTAGCTAAATGGGGTTTTGAATTTAAAAAAAAACAACTCCAGAGATTTTTTAGTTTAAAACCCCTCAGATGAAACAGATGATTTTGACGAAAAAACTTTCCTTTTCGATATAAAATCTAAAGCGAAATACAGGCATGTAATTCCAAGAGCGTAGTCAAGAAAGGTTACAAATTTCTACCAGTGGCTTGGGCTCCATTAATAAAGTGTGAATAGTGTTCTGCCAAAATTGAAAAAAACACTAAATGTGACTCAACAAAGATGGCTAAGACATATTTTAGGAGTCAGTTATAGAGATCGGGTCTAAATCAAAGAAATCATATGCCGAACTGTGAGTCGAACCCTTAGTAAGGTTGTGATAGAGCGTCGCATGAGGTTATGCGGGACATGTTCTCCAAAAAAATGAATAACGCAAAATAAGAGTTGCGGAAACAGCACAGGAACCAACATGCCTGGTTTAAAAAGTTCATCAGGTGATCTGATGTCCTAAAAAATTTCAAATGTAAATGTAATAAAAGTACTGGTAAAAATAGACAAAATAATATGTAACAAAAAAAAACAAACAACAACTTTAAAGTAAAATATAAATAAGAATTTAATAAAAAAAAATAAAAAGAGCATAATGCTTCAATGAATGCATAACAAGCTAGTTCTATTTTGTTTTTTCAATTCTAAAGACTAAATCAAGCCATGATTTCATCCTACCACTCTAAAAAAGCCATTGAAAGTATTAAAAATGTACAGCACTAAATGATGGTTTCCTACCTCTGATAGATACTTCTCCTCACAGTCAACAAGTTTATTCAGATGTGTGTAACATTCAGACAGTTCTGTAATGGGCAAAGTGCCCACAACATTGCCAGGTAATGACACATATATTGAATGATCAAAGACTTGCCTAACACAGCCCATAACACGAAGGCCTGTACTAATATCCTATAGATGATAAAAAAAAATGTTACGTCACAATATTTTAATATTTATTGACAACTTAGAATATATGGCTCCTTTTTGTCTCGGAAGGCAATGGATGTGCCCAGATGAGTCACTGGTTTTGGAGATTAGCCACTTTGCAGCAGCACCAGAGTTTCCTCTCCGGGGCGCAATCCTGGGCCTTAGATAAAGGGGTCATGGGTAGCCCATGCGTCATGGTCCCTCTCTCAACCTTGCAGATGAGATCCAAAGGAACACTTTGCATTACATTTGGCACCAGCTCAGTTGCAGAAGCTGCCGAAGGGAATGTCATAGTTGCTATTCCCAACACCTATGGGGCTTCACTCCTGATTTTTCCTCCAGGTTGTCTCTTGAATCCTCATTACCACAAGGCAGCAGGGGATTGAAGTCAGAGCACCCCTCTCCTAGATGAATTGCCTTACTAGGCTGATGAGCTCCATCTGCCCGAAGCTCCCAGTTTTGTGGCGCATGTATCCGCCTTCACTCGTTTGTAAGAGCAGTTTTGCCTGGCTTAATATCTTAACCAAACGAGCAGGCCAGGTGCTGGACTTAGTTGTCAGGGGCTATTTGAGATGCATGCCATTAAGAGTATTTTACAGACAATGGGAGCTTATCCCAATTGACACCCCTGGCCATGACAACATTTGAAGCCACTTAGAATATATCCATATATGTAATTGAATTGTAAAATTAGTTACTTACATCCTGTAAAGGTGTTTTGAACACTTTTTGGTTTCCACTTATTCTGCGTTTTTTTTTGTTGGTTGAGTTGAAATATGTAAACTCTTTCTCTTTTGTGACTTTTTAATTTCACCAACTGATTCCTTGGGAGATTTCTGACAAAAAAACAACAGAAAACTAACGAACTGACAAAACTGAGACTTTGACTTCTATACTAAATTTGTGAGAAAAGTACTACATTAATTTCTGTGCTATGTGCAAAAAGTATTATTGAAGTACCTCAAACTTTGGCTCTTTAGACTTAGATTCAATTAATCCTTGAACATTTTTCTTGATTGGAGTCTTGCCACGGGGAAAATCTTCAGTTTTCCACATTTTCCTCCTTGAAATGAAAAGACTGATGTACATTTTTTATCATGATTGCTTAAGGAAGCATAAAATTAGCTAATTAGAACAACCAGACTTTCACTACATTTTTGGACATTTAAAAAATTAATATTACCATTACTATTTGCAGTGGTTGAAAATCTTTTTTAAGTTCTTTTCGACAATCTAGGTTTTATTAGAATCACTTTAAAGTTTCATCAAATTGCCTAACTAATGCATTGTTGTTGGCGGAGCAGTGGCTGAGCAGTAAAGCGCTACGCTTCTGAACTGGAGGTCCTAGTCTAATCCTGGGATTTTTAATTTTGAGATCTTTGGGCACCTCTGAGTCAGCCAGCTATAATGGATATCTGATATTAGTTGGGAAAACCTAAAGGTGGTTGGTCATCGTGCTGGCCACATGACACCCTCATTAACTGTGGGCAAAAGAGACAGATGACCTTTACATCATCTGCCCTACAGATCGCAAGGTCTTAGCTATAAAGAGTAGCCTGGTCTATAGCCTTATAGATAATAAAGAAGTAATAAATGTAAATATCATATATATATATATATATATATATATATATATATATATATATAATCAAAATTATAAATCATCTTGTCTAGCTGGTTGCATGATATGTGTTCAGGAATGTCGTCTTGATGATCTTAGATTGAAACTCTGCCCACTGCCATCCCCATTAACTCACAAGAGCTTTAGGCAAGGATGTATATAATTAATTTGATAAATGCATAGTTTTTTTGTATGTTTTACAATGCATCATTCAAAAAGACAGCAAAAAAATCACCCACACCCGCCTTACCAAAAAAAAAAAAAAAAACATAAATAGACTTTGTGTTCGACTGATTGTAACAACCTGGTCAGATAGACGTAGTGACCCAACACATGTAGTCATAGTGTAGTGTGTATAGATGATTGTGTTGACCTTCACGCGTTTTTTCCCCTTGGGCATAAGCAATAGTGTTTAGTGTGCAGGTAAAAAAAAACACATTGGCATGGTCAATCAAGCATATAGATAAATTATATCTGTACCTTGGTTACAAAGGTCAAATGTTTCTTAACATTCCAGCATATTTTTTCTTTGTTTGCTAGATCTAATTGTGGTGCTTTCGATCAATTTATTTTCTGCGATGTTAAATTCTACTGTACGGTTTTCCTTTATATATTAAGTCAATAGATTAAAACAATGAAATTAGTTTTCTTTCTAAAGGGGAAAAAATACATAAACGCACACATGCACATATTTGTTTTATTTTATTGTGCAACGAACGTGTGTTCAGCGCTCTAAATGACATTTTTCTCCAAGTAAACAAACTTAGTGTCATCATCTAGTGACCTCTAGACACTGTCAATATTTCTAAACAATCTGCGTTAATCCATTCTGGCTTAAGAATGGTCAATGTCTATCAATACATTGTCATGGATTAAACAAATAAGAAGTTGGGGGTGTTGAGTCTCTTGAGCCCTCCCTTTAAAGATACCCCTGGTCAGTGTCTGTTTGGCTTGTAGTCCAGCCTCCTAATTGAGACTTAAAGTAAACAAACTTATTGTCCCGGCCAATAGTATAAAAGGTGTGGCGTGTGGTCCAGACCCTTGATTGACAACGTATCTCATAATAAACAAACTCATACCAGATTAACCTTATAGAGATTTAGCTTGTTGTACCGCCCCTAATAAAAATTCTTCTCCAAGTAAACAAACTCAGTTCCCTCATAAGATGTGACCTCTAGACAGTGTCAACACGTAAACATCTGGCTTAATGTGGTCAGCTGCCTATCTGTGAACTCGATGTTATGGACTAAATTAATAAACAAAAGGAGGTGGGGGTTGCTCATCTCTACCTCTGGAGAATAACTCGCACATCTAGACAGATTATCAGCGTGACGTAGTTAATGAATATTACATGTTTACTAGACCACTCAAAGATCAAGACAAGCTTTTAAAATGTGCCAGACATCGCTGCTACGTATGTAATGCGAATTTATAATGTAAAGTCTTATTGCTATTTAGATTAACACACCTTGTCTTTGTACTAAAAAATATTAATGTATTTCAGAACTGACATTATTGAATCATGTCCATTTTATGAGTATTGGTATATTTTTATTAACATGGAGATTTAGTTTAAACTTCTTGTTGGACATCGTTTATCAGCGTCGACTACCTTTATATTGTTTGCCTTTCGCCTATATTGTTTCGATATTTAAGTGTTACCTCCGTTTGGCGTATCTAGAAAAGACTTAGCGCGGAGGCGCATAACAATATTAATAGAAATACATGTGTAGCTTTTACTATCCAAAAGAAAAATCTTACTCTGGAATAAATGTAACCCAACACAACTACACCAAGCTGTATTAAACTTTCAACAAACATTCTTATTAGAAAAAGACATTAACCAACCAGTCGATGACCTCTGGATGTCATTAAAAACCATCTTAAAAGAATTATAGAAAATCATATACCAACTAAATACATATCAAACAAAATAAATAAATGCTGGTTTAATAATAGACCAAAGAAGCTTTGTAAACAGTAGGAAAACCTATATAGAAAATTTAAAGAAACTAAGGCAGAAAGAGTTTACAAAAAGTATATAAAAATTAAAACTTAACCCAAAAAGTAAGCAGACAGCTGCAGAGTTAATACATAAACAATGTAATATCTAAAGATAACAACAAAAACCTATGGTCATACATTAAGTTTAAGAAAATGGAAACAACAGGCATAGCGCCATTAAAAGATGAACATAACTTAATACATAATGATAATGAAACTAAAGCAAACATCCTAAACAAATACTTTGCATCAGCATTCTCAGCCCCAGGAGACAAAGACATATTACTTAATTAGAACTAAGTAGACAACATAGAAGATATAGAAGTACAAGAAAATGGAATTCAAAAACTATTAGCCAACACCAAACCAAATAAAGCGTCTGGACCTGATGGTATTCCAGCTAGATTACTCAAAGAACTAAGCAATGAGCTAGCCCCAGTGTTCAAAATACTCTTTCAGGCATCGCTTAACCAGGGCAGAGTACCAAAGGACTGGAAAGGAGCTAATGTCACCCCCCTATTTAAAAAAGGAGAAAAATCTGACACAGGAATCTACAGACCAGTATCACTTACCAGCATCACATGTAAAATCCTAGAACACATAATATGTAGCAACATCATAAACCACTTAGACAAACATAATGTCCTCACCCCATACCAACATGGCTTTAGGAAATATAGATCATGTGAAACACAACTAATAGGACTAATTGATGATTTTTCAAAAGGTTTAGATAATAGTGAACAAATAGATGCTATCTTACTAGATTTTCCAAGGCTTTTGACAAAGTTCACCACCATAGTTTGCTTAAAAAATTAAAATATTTCGGCATTAATGGTCCACTGCATCAGTGGATTAAAGATTTTCTGATAGGGAGAGAACAAACTGTAATAATAAATTGCTCTAAATCATCACCGATAACAGTAAACTCAGGTGTACCTCAAGGAACAGTCTTGGGTCCACTACTATTTTTAATTTACAAAAATGATTTACCAAATTGCATTACTTCAGGAACAAAAGTCAGATTATTTGCAGACGATTGCATAATATATAGAACAATAAAAACAACACAAGACACAGATATTTTACAAAGAGAATTAGATGAATTACAGAAATGGGAATCAAATTGGAGCATGTCTTTCCACCCAGAAAAATGTCAGTTGTTAAGAGTAACAAAAAAACTAAAACAAATTAATTCCACTTATCTTATTCATGGCAAACCAGTAACACAGACTAAAAACGCAAAATACCTAGGTGTTATAATAAATGAAAAACTGTCATGGAATCCACATATTGATGAAACTATAAAAAAAAATCAAACAAAGCATTAGGGTTTATTAAAAGAAATTTCTACAAATCAAATATGAACATAAAACTAAAATGTTATTTAACCTTGGTTAGGCCAATAGTAGAATATGCATCCTCCGTTTGGGACCCCTCAACTCAAGAAAACATTAAGAAACTGGAACAAACACAAAATAGAGCAGTGCGATTCATAACAAACGAATATTCACATTTGACTAGAGTAACACCTTTAGTAAAATCACTAAATTTAGAAAGCCTTCAGGACAGAAGACTCAAAAGTAAAGTAGCAATTATACATAAAACACTGAAGCATAATCTTCAAATACAAAAACAAAATTTAATAAAATACTCTGAAAGACACAAAGATAAAGGCACATTTCTCGTCCCATATGCTAGGACAAATTTGTACAAATACTCCTTCTTCCTTGGTGCTATTAGAGCATGGAATGGGTTGCCTGAGCTAGCCAGGAAAACCAGTGACTTGGCAGCATTTAAGTCATTGGTTAAATATGCATGACTAAATGCATGACGCGTATGACGTAATCATCTCCTTTTTTGAAGTAACGTCTGTATTATATAAGATCCGGTAGTGATATCCGACCGGAGCCGGATAGTGTCAGACAGTGAAAAAGTGCCGAATATTCAGCAGAAGCCGGAGCCGGAGGGACTATCCGGTGCACCCGCAAGCTCACACACACACATATATATATATATATATATATATATATATATATATGTGTGTGTGAGCTTGCGCTCCCAGAGCTATATTTTTATATATTTTATTTTTATAGGCTAGTGCCAAACTTATTATTTGTACTTCCGCTTTTTGTGTATAAAAAGTGATGCCACGCTGTTTAAAAACAGTTCAGTGTACAGTTGACCAGTGGTCAGTACCATATCTGTCTGTGTGACTGAATATCTTTGTGGTCCTAGTCTAATTATATTTTTATTCCTGTACCTGGGACGGCCTGCTATTATAACTGCTGCTTTTAACTGCTGCTTTTAGCTGCTGCTGTTGAATATTACTGCTAATAGCTGCTGTTTATAACTGCTGTTGTTAGATCTAGGGAATCTAGAATCTAGTGTTATTTTGTTTCTGCTATTGATAGTTTTGTTATTGTTTCTGTAGATCTATTCTAGATCTAGATCTAATTCTAGGGAAGCTAGTGTTACTTTGTTTCTGCTATTGATAGTTTTGTTATTGTTTCTGTAGATCTATTCTAGATCTAATTCTAGGGAAGCCTAAGCTAGGCTAGTGTTATTTTGTTTCTTTATTATCGCCTTAGTAAACTTAGTTATATTTATAGTCTGTTTCTCAGTTCTGTTCTTAGTGAATAGTAAGGTACTGAGCCTAAGGATAAGATATTCTTGTTTTAGTGTTAGTGTTATGAGTGTAACAGTAGGATATTATAGATCTAGACTAGTTTATTGTAGTTTGTTTATTGTAGATCTAGGTCTAGGGTAGTAGTTGTAGTGATTTAGTTAGATAGTAACATAGTTGGTTTGGTTAGTTTGTTAGTGTTTGTAGTGGTGTAGATTTAGAGGGTTTTAGTTAGTTGCTGAGTTCAGTTGTGGATTGTAGTGTTAGTGTATATATTATTTTTTATTATTGATTTATTTTTGTATGTAAATAAAGTTTCTTTTTGTTTTATTTATCGTAAACTAAAGTTTGTTATCTTGTTTTCATTTAGTTGAGTTAGTATAGTTAGTTGTCTGGTTACTTAGGCTACTCTAGCCCCTTGGTCACCATACCGAGGTGCACAGATTGAGCCCACCCAGTAGCGCAAACATCTGCCTACTGTTGGTAAATTTTAATGTTGAGCAGCAGAGAATAGGTCATCTCTATCCACTCGCGCCTGCCTGACCTGCTCACATATATATATATATATATATATATACACATATACATACGTACATAATAATAAGTCCGAAGATCAGTGAGGAATGCAGTATTTCCCGTGGCTGCGCAGTCCCAGCTGTGACCTACATATTTTGCCACATCCAGGGCAAGCATAACCATTGTCCGCAGGCGGTCGATTTAGATTTTCTTTTTGTCGTCTGCGATTGTCCTCGGTAGCAGATTTTCTTTTGGTCTCAAATGTGTATCCCGCGGCCTTCGTGAGTGATCTCCAGCTGTGTTACGTCGACCACCTTTTAGATCACCAAAAAAAAGACCATACGGGATACGTGCCCTTCCCAGCGCAACTGTCGGACCGAAAGAAGTCTCTCTATACTGTCCATACCGGCGTTCGCAAGGACATTCGCTGTTTGTAGTGCGGTCTTGCCATCGTATGTCCATACATACGTACATAGGCTACATACATACATATATACATACATATATATATATATCATTTCATCCTTAAAAACCTTCTAAAATCTCCTAAAATTTTGTCATGGGAAAGTGCTACTAACCCTGAATTACACATATACTCAGATAACCAATATCAAAGTCAATATTAAAAATATAAACATGTAAGCAATGTAATAATTGATACTTGATTTTGGCAATAATAAATATCTTGCCAACTTACCACAGAAATGTATGTCCACAGAAAATGTAATGAAAGTTATCTTTTAATCAAGTACTTGACTGTCATCACAAAACCTCAAACAACCATTTTTTTTAAAGATTTAGTAAAGAACATTACAAATGGTTGCTTTTCCATTTTTTTTTTTAATAAGAAACATTCTTAGAGATGCCTTCATAATGAATAGCTTAATTTTGTCTACATGTAACTAATGTTTAACAAAAAGAAATGTAGATTATACAGCGTTGATTTTTTAAAGTTGGGCTTCATTCCTTCCTTGTCAAACGAGCGGTTGTTTAAGAGCCTTTTTTATGACCATATGAAACCAATTACGCTGTAGGATCATTTGAGACGATGCCACCCTGAGATAAAAAGATGAAGGTTGGAAAAACTTTCGATCACTCATAAATAAAGTTTAGAATAGACCCACTAAATCGGCCTTCAACATCATATAGAGAAAATGTTGGTTTATGATAGTCTTACAAGATCTCTTATAGCCAAATATGGAAACCATTATAGAGACCAGCCGCTGAAGTAGTTTAAGCAATAATACAGTTCAAGGGTTGTATGCCATAAGTTATAACATTTAAAGAGTCTTAAGTAATTCTTTGCAAACGATATATACAGTTTAGGATCAGCTGCGTTGCAGGGTCTAACAGGGTGTAGCGCTGTGTGCTGCAGGCTCCTTATTTTTCCTTAGGGTTGACGCTCGAAGCCTTTCCCATGTTTGGGTTTAGCTGCAAGGCAACAGAGGTTTGAATTCAGTTTTCCTTCTGCTAGGTGGGTAGCAAGCCAAGATTAATGAGTCCCTGCTTGACAAAGTTTACTGGATTAGTTGCCAGTTACTCACCTTCGCCCCTTCTGTTAGTGAAAACAGTTTCCCCTGACCCAATATTTGAGCTACACGTGAAAAGAAATACACGTGAGACTGCTCTTTGTGAAAACGTTTACAATGAATCTTAAGGTAAATTAATGCATTAATTATTATTTTATGTTTGAAGGACAACTTCATGTAATATCAAATTTCTATATGAAACATAGTATCCGTAGCAACGGATGAAAAAAAAAATTCTAGTCTGTTTGGTGATTTCAGTAATACATATTAATTGATTTTGTAATTGGTTTAAATTTAATAAATAAAAAAGATAAATCTCTCTAAATTGAAATGAAGCTTTAAATTACTTTTTCACCCTTCGATTCATTACAGTTAGAAATTACTTTTTTTTTAAAAAGTAGTTGATGAATTAGCAAAAAAAAAAAAAGAAATATAGGTTAGGCAGGGGGTCTACCGAAAATAACAAAACAAGGCAAGGGGTCTACGGGACAAAAAAGTTTGGGAACCACTATCTAGACCCTAACGCTAATTCCCTAAAATTCGCAGACTTAAAACACTTGTCACTAAATTTCGAGGACTTTTCAAGGCTCTGTGCGAATTTATTCACTGAATCTACCGTAAATCTAGACTCTAGATCTAAGCCCTTAAAATTCGCGGACTTCACGGCTATGTGAGAATTATCTTCACTAGATTCTAGTGATTTAGCGTAAATCTAGAGTCCAGATCTAATTTAAGTATCTAAATTCGCAGACTTTTCTTGTCTGTGTGCGAATTAACTTGACTGAATGTACAGTAGATCTAGACTCTAACGCAAATTGACGAAAATTCGCGGACTGAGAATTATCTTCAATGAATCTATCGTAGATCTCTAGACTCTATAGTGACTATAGATTCTAACTCTCTCTAAGTCACTAAAATTTGCGGACTTTTCACGACTGTTGTCAAAATATTTTCGTTAAATCTACCATAAATCTAGAGTCTAGATCTAATTAAATTCACTAAAATTCGCAGACTTTTCACGGCTGTGTGCGAATTATCTTCACTAGATTCTATTACTAGCTAGATGATTTTCGGACTTTCCACTTTCCACGCAAAGTCACTCTTATTGTTACAAGAAGAGTTTTAGGTGACGGATGGCCCGGAGGAGTGTAGCCAGAGGCGGCCTTAGCAGTGCGCGGAGCCCTGGGCGAGTGTCATATGCGGGGCCCTATATAGGCCTATATCGTACCGCAATACTCTAACAGGCTCCTGCGCCTCGAAAGCTGTTGGCGATTAAGTTGAGTAGTCTTTCCTCTCTTAATCGAATTGTTTTTTATTTCTTGCGTCTGCAAGAAAACGCTTTTAGCGTTGGGGCTTCGCCCCGAACCTCACTGATGAATAGTGAGCTGTAGATGTCAGGAGAAGGCGTTTCTGCAGTGAAAAATGCAGGAAAACGCTTTTGGCATCGGGGAAAAGCCCCGAACTCCCATGATGAATAATAAGCTGTAGATGTCAAGAGAATGCGTTTCTGCAGAGAAGAATGCAAGAAAACGCTTTTGGCGTCGGGGCTTCCACTCGGAAGGCTTATATATACAGCGCTCCCCCAAACTTGCAAGAAAAAGGCCTCAACATGACTGTTTTTTTGTTTGTTTTTTCCCCGAAGGTTGAGAAACACTGCTTTTTTTTTATTCTCATATATATACATATATATATTGTATAACTTAAGGGAGGCAACTCAACGAGACAAAGACGTTTATTTACAAGAGGACATGACAAACACAAAGGGGCATCTGCCTTGAGTACAGCATCTCCATCTTGGCTGTCTCGACTTGGGCGGAAATCGTTAGTCCTAATGTCAACATCCGACTTGTTTAGTCACAGATAGTGCGCACCTTCTTTCTGCACTATCTTGGATGGCGGTGCGCATGGCAAAGTCATAACATTGCCCCCGTCTTAGCACTTTTCGTCCCGAAAAGAAACAGTGCAGCTGAGGCTTGACAGTTCAGGTGGAGGTCGATCAGTGGGAGCCACAGGCGGCAGGGAGCGTGTTCCCCACGAAGCCATCCGCATTGTTTTCCTCCAGTGCCGCTTTCTCTTTCTCCAGTTGACCAGGCTGTTGTTGCGACGATGACGTGGCCGTTTGACACACAAAGAGATAGTGTCGAGCACTGTTTTCTTCAGCACAGCCGTTGATCGGACACGCTGTCTCAGCAGACCTTCCCGACAGACGCCTCTCAAGGGAGCTGCAGGATCACATGCAGCCACGTTGCAAACAAAGTCCAATGCACCGCAGTCATCCTCAGACAACAGTTTCACGTCCAGAATACAGGTCTCTTCAGTTTCAAGTGGAAAATGTCTTCCTCTTGACGGCTCAGATTTAGAGTAGTCCGATTGACATTCGTCTATGCCAATGTCGATGATGATGGTAGAAGTACATATGCCCTGTTGGTGGTTTTCTTGGCATCTTAATTCTATGTGTGATGCGCCGCACGTACAATTCATGCTAAAATTCTGGATGCAGTTGTCGAGCTTCGAATTTCCTTCGTAGGCACCGGAAGATAGGCAGAGGTCTTTAAAGTTCACAGCAACAGGCTCGAACACAGACCCAACGTTGTCTTGATCTGTCCGGCTCATTGAGGTACTGGTAACAGGTACAACAGGAACAAACGCTTCAGGCACATAACAGACTTCAGTTAAGGTACTGGTAACAGGTACAACAGGAACAAACGCTTCAGGCACATAACAGACTTCAGTTAAGGTACTGGTAACAGGTACAACAGGAACAAACGCTTCAGGCACGTAACAGTCTCCAGTTTCTTCATTTGTCTCTTTCCGTTCGACTCGGTACATCCCGTTAAGATCATCACAGCAATCGCCATCACGTTTCTCGTCTTGAAAGTCACAACCACAAGACTTGCCCACAACACAAACACAGACGGCGCTCAAATCCCCAGCGTCTCCGTCACCACTGTTTGTGCAACCACAGTCTTGACCACGCAACTTCTTTACCAACGAGTCTACAGGCAACTGCTCCTTTACCAACGAGTCTACTTGAGACACCATTTTATCTACCTTTTTCCCCATACTGTTAATTTGTTCACACATTTCATCAATACCTTCATTTATCTTGCCAATAAGCTCATAAATCTCCGATTCAATTTCAAATAGGTAGGTCTCCGGATCTTCGTCTTCATCAACCAAGGCTTGCCGGAGACGAGCTGTAAGCACCTCCTTGGTACCACCAATTATCTCATATCGGTTACGAAGTTCCTTCCTAAGCTCTCTAACCGAGAGTTGGTCTAATTGTTTCAAAGCTGCCATTGTAAATCCTACCTCCTCTCGTTGAGTTGCCTATAATCCCACTTCTGACACCAATTGTAATAACTTAAGGGAGGCAACTCAACGAGACAAAGACGTTTATTTACAAGAGGACATGACAAACACAAAGGGGCATCTGCCTTGAGTACAGCATCTCCATCTTGGCTGTCTCGACTTGGGCGGAAATCGTTAGTCCTAATGTCAACATCCGACTTGTTTAGTCACAGATAGTGCGCACCTTCTTTCTGCACTATCTTGGATGGCGGTGCGCATGGCAAAGTCATAACAATATATATATATATATATATATATATAATAATCTTTATTATCCGTAAGGAAATTTGTCTTACAATTTGTGCATTACACCAAACAAAAAACATTATAACTATAAGAAACCAAAGTGTACATTCACACCAGACTCACTCATAATTTACATGTGACAAAGTTTATACCAGATTGTTCTTATTTAATGATTTGATTGTCAGGGGAACAAAAGAGTGTTTGTGTCTGTTTGTCTTTGCTATCGGTGTCTTGTATCTCTTTTGTGATGGTAAAATCACGAAATCCTGACACAAGGGGTGATTCTTTATATAGGCTTCCTATTTTATTTATAATTATATAGAATCTACCTTAGGTCTCGATACGTCTAGGTGTTCCTGGTTCAGTTCTAGTTAACGAAATAAAACAATTAAACCACTAGATCGAACACATAAACTTTCATCATCTTTACTGCATATCACACACGCTGGTCTCTCTCTAACAAACAACACACTTCCGGTCATTCGCGCAGATTGTAAAAATAGATTATATATACATACACACCATGGGCGTAGCCGGGGGGGGGGGTTGGGGTTCAAACCCCCCCCCCCCGAAATGAAATCCCCCCCCTTGGGGGGGGGGGATCGGAATTTAGTGAATGATTTTTTGCTTTGATTTTGTTTATTTTAGGTGAGATTTTAATACTAAACCATCAATTGCCCCAGCACAACCAATGGGGTTTTGAATTTAAAACCCCGTACCATGGGGGGTTCGAGTTTAAAAACCCCTACCAGGGGTTTTGAGTTTAAGACCCCCTACTAGGGGTTTTGAGTTTTAAACCCCCTACTTGGGGGTTTTGCAGTTAACCCCCCCCCCTCTTCTATAAAACAAAACAAATAAAAATGCAAACGAAAATCCCCTAATTCCAAGAGCACAATTAAGGGAGATTTTGATTTTAAACCCCCCTCCAAAATTTACGATAACCCCCCTCTTCAATATAAAAAAAAAGTTAATTACGCACTCAAAATGTTATGAGCGTAGCTAAATGGGTTTTGACTTAGTTTTTAGTTTAAACCCCACTTCAGCGGGGTTTGAAGGTAAAAAATACCTCTTTAATAATAAAAACAAAGCAAATTATACACTCAAAATGTTTTGTGTGTAGTCAAAGAGGTTTTGAGATTAAACTCCCCTCCAGTGGAGTTCGAAGCTAAAAAGTACCTCTTCAATATAAATAAAAGCAAATTACTCACACTAAAATCTATGAACGCAGCCAAAGGGGTTTTGAGTTTAAACCCCCCGCCAGGGGAGTTTGAGGCTAAAAAATACATCTTCAGTGTATGAAAAAAAGCAAATTACGCACTCAAAATGCTATGAGCGTTGCCAAAAGGGGTTTTGAGTTTAAACCCCCATTCAGAGGGGTTTAATGCTAAAAATACCTCTTCAAAATAAAAAAAAAGCAAATTACACACTAAAATTATTTGAGCGTAGCCAATCCAATCGGGGGTTTTGAGTTTAAACCCCTCTTCTACAGATGGCGTTTGTTTAAAGTTTAAAACCCCTGCAGATGGTTTTGAGTTTAAGATCCCCCTACAGAGCATTTTGAGGTGGAAAACCCCCAACAGATGATTTTGACGATAAAACTTCTCTTTTGGATATAAAATCTAAAGCAAACTACAGTCACTTAATTCCAAGAGCGTATTCAAGAGTGGTTACACATTTTTATCAGTGGCAGGGCTCCCTTAATAAACTGCAGTGAATAGTCATCTGCCGAAATTGAATAATACTAAATGTACAGTGGCTCAACAAAGATGGCTAAGACAGATTTTAGAAGTCCGTTATAGAGATCGGGTTTAAATCAAGGAAATCCTATGCCGAACTGGGAGTCAACCCTTTAGTAAGATTGTGAGAGAGCGACGCATGAGGTTTGCGGGACATGTTCTCCGACAAAATGGATTACGCATAAGAAGATTTGCAATGATATCCTAGTACAACTTGACTCCACTCATTCATTGAGGTCCTCATGGCAGGTGGGAAGAGGCTTCAGACATTACCAGTGACAGATTTTTATGGAAACAGCTTGACGTCAAATGCTCCGAACGGCGCGGTAGGGTCTAAGTCAGTAAGAATAGCACATTAGGTTTTTGAAATAAAACTTTTTAATAGCAGGAAAATGCACTGTAGATACCTCAGAATATGCATTTTGTTGGCTTTCATTACCAGAAATAGTGCTTGGCGGCGGGGCTTCGCCCCGCGCTTGCGCTCCCCAGACCCCATTGCTAGTAATGGCAGGGAATCTACAATTTTATGGAAACAGCTTGACAGCAAATGCGCCAAACGGCGCGGGAGGGTCTAAGTCAGTAAGAATAGCACATTAGGTTTTTGAAATAAAACTTTTTAATAGCAGGAAAATGCACTGTAGATACCTCAGAATATGCATTTTGTTGGCTTTCAAATTCAGAAATAGTGCTTGGCGGCGGGGCTTCGCCCCGCGCTGGGGGAGCTCCTAGCACTCCCCCAGACCCCCTTATTAGTATTTGCGGGGAATCTACAATTTTTCCACTAACTCATGGAAGAACCTATTCTAGGACACAATAAACGTCCTCCGAAAGAATGAAGAGTCAGAATGCAATAAAGATTATGTACACACACACACACACATAAATACATATAAAAAGAAAATTTCGCGCTGGGGGAGGGGTCGCGGGGGGGGGGGTGGAGAAGAAATCCCCCCCCCCCAAAACCCCCTCGAAAAAAAATCCTGGCTACGCCCATGATACACACATTCATCCATGACAAAATTCAAGCGTCGATAATCATAAACAACTCAAGCCTATTACGCACAAGGAAAAACACATGGCAGTCTTTTCATCTTTTTTAACAACTAGTCGTCATATCGACTACACACTAGACTAGGTCTAGAGCTATCTGACCGATTCAATACACACTGGTCTGCTGTCCAAATGTTAGTGTTGTTAGGCCTACTCAAGTTCAAGCTTGTTTACTTTTGGGCAGGGAGGAAGGGGGGATGAAAGTGTTACTTTTTCTTTTCTAGGATTGGTTACCCGAATGCTATGAACTGAGTGTATGTATAGTATAGTCATTGTAGATCAAGAAATCTAGATATCAGTATGAGTATGGCAGATTATAGGCCAAAGCTTATCAAGATCAAAGGTTTAACTATTTATTTTAGTTGCAACTATTAAAAAATGTATCCTAGATTCGCCTGTTATTAACAAATTATAGTTTAGCGCTAATGACTAAATTGAAACCACTAAATATTGACTTAAATGCGTCAGATTCGCACTATAAACTAACTGAAACTTATTAGTATTTGCGGGGAATCTACAATTTTTCCACTAACTCATGGAAGAACCTATTCTAGGACACAATAAACGTCCTCCGAAAGAATGAAGAGTCAGAATGCAATAAAGATTATGTACACACACACACAAACATAAATACATATAAAAAGAAAATTTCGCGCTGGGGGAGGGGTCGCGGGGGGGGGGGAGAAGAAATCCCCCCCCCCCAAAACCCTCCCCCGAAAAAAAATCCTGGCTACGCCCATGATGACCCATCACCTGCATAATACATCTAATTTTCGGATTATAAATGGATGTGGAAAAAACGTAATTTCATAGGAATCTATGAAGAATTCAATTTAAAAACAATTGGGAGGTGTAAACCCAGTTTTTACCTTTTAAAGATAGTCACAATTGTGGAACACTATAGATGTTATTTATTTGACCTGCGCATTTAGCTTAGTATTTACATTGTGATTTAGATTATCGGAATTTAAATGTGAGTTTGCATTATTATACATAAATTTAAAAACATTTAGAGAATAATATTACATATAATATAGAAATTATGATTACCTGACGTCCAGAAAAAAAGTAGACAAATCATATCAAATATATATATAGGCCTAATACGAATATAACAAAAAGAATTCAAGAATAGTGGAAAATAAAACCTTGTAAGGAAAATCAGGGTAGTTTGACGTCAATTACTATTAAAGAAGATGCAAAGAATCCAAAAGTGATAATGTGTGTATTTAGCTTTAATAAAAAAAAATCTTGTAAAGAATAAGGAGATTAAGTATTATATAAGACTTTATATAGGCTTTGTTACACCATTCCTCTGGTCCGCTACCTATATGGATCCAAGTTTTTCTAATAATTTGCCAGACAGTAATGTATTCAGCCTTCGGCGCCTACTGTCCCACACTAAAACAAAGGAGATTGTCACAGAGCTTCTCTATGCCGATGATTGCGCCCTGCTAGCCTTGCTCACACCGAACATGAGCTTCAGCTCGTTGTTAAAGAATTTGCGTACGCTGCGCTTAGTTTAGTTTAACAATAAACCCTGGAAAAACATGTCTTGAAAGCTTTCAACAAAGATATCTGGGCTCCATCATCGGCTTATGATGACAAGACCGCATTACAAAAAAACGATGTTCTTGCGAATGGCTGGATAGACAGTGTAGATGTGTAAATTCTAT
This sequence comes from Biomphalaria glabrata, assembly GCF_947242115.1. Lineage (NCBI taxonomy): Eukaryota > Metazoa > Mollusca > Gastropoda > Planorbidae > Biomphalaria > Biomphalaria glabrata. The sequence continues at coordinate 22,113,758 of NC_074716.1, forward strand.
TTCGACAGCTACGATGGGCAGGGCACACATTTCGTGAAAGGAACGACCGTAGGCCAAAGGCAATCCTTTTTGGTGAGCTGAAAGGTGGTCGGCGTAAAAGAGGTGACCCCTGAAAACGCTTTATAAAACAACTTAGGCGCCAACTTGCTTTAACAGACACAGAAGAGAGCCTATGGCAGCAAGCGGCTTCCAAACGATACAGGTGGAGATTTCTTACACAGGTCGCGGGATACACGTTTGAGACCAAACGGACATCTACTGTCGATGATAGACGGCGGAAAGAGAACATAAATCTACCACTGGCAGAAAACGTTTATGTCTGCACTGGATGTGGCCAAATATGTAGATCACAGCTAGAACTGCGTAGCCACGTGAAATGTTGCACTGCTTCTTAATCTTCGGACTCGAAGACAAGCCTTATATAAATCATTAAATTTTCTAAATCAACATTTATAATTAAACCATGAAATCATAAATATCTTCAAAACTACTAATTTCACTTTACAAAACGATTACACTATCATTGGATTGTAAACTCTTCTGTTCCTAAACACAACTGCAGTGTTAGTTTACAAATGGCCTACAAAAATATCGCACATACAATAATAACGTATAATGAACAGTTCAATTAATCATTTTTTTTTCGCAAACAGATTACGATTTTTAACATTTGTTACCATTGACGTCAAACGTTGCTACAACAATGAACACAATGTTCAAATCTTATAAATGTAATCTTGCCAATTTCGTGTACGATTTTGTTATATAAAAGGTTGGTTAGAAGGCTTTCATTGTCACGGTTTAGCCTACATCTATGCAACCAGAAAAGGACCATTGAAAATGTATATATAAGGCATAGTCTTCGATAGCTAAGATTAAGGATGAGTGCAGTATATGAGTATTTCACGTGAGCACGCAAATCCAGTTTCGAAATGTTTAGTTTTTCACACTTTATGCAGATAAAGCCGTAGTCCGACTAGGGTCTATTTAAATTTTCTTTTCGTCCTGTGCACCTGTCTTCGGCAAGGGCTTTTCTTAAGTTTTAAATGTGTGTCCCGCAATCATCGAGAGAGATCTTCCACTCTCTTTCGTAGGCCAACAGCTTTCCTCTATAATAGTAAGGGGAAAATAGCGTCTGATTTGATCTTTATAGCGCATCCGCGTGGGGTAGGGGGGTCAACGGTGATACGCCATCCTTCTTTAAGCTTGCCAAAAAAAAAAAAAAACTTTAAAAATCGCTTAATTAAGTAATCTCCAATGCAGGATAGCTGTCGAATGGTAAGTAGTGTTTCTATACTGTTCACAGTTCACACCGACCTCCAGCAGAAAATGGTTATTCCTAACCTTGTCAGCGTACGCCCATAAGGCACCAAGCACAAATAAAATCCTCCAAAAGCCATAGTGACTAATCGCCTCAAAGGCTTTGGTAAGATCGATGAAAATGGCGTACAAGTAGAGTCTACAGGTTCTCTTCCCTGCATTTTTTGCATAACAACAATCCGTAGAAAGACTGACCGCCTAAGGATATCATATCGGTAAAGACACAAGGTCAAGTAGCAGAAATCAACACCAGTCACTCAGGAACTGTAGGCCTACACAAGGCCAAATAGATTAGGCATATACTATGTGTATTGTTGATATGATAAGCCGTCTTGAAAATTCCCCCTCCCGATGTTAGATTTACGTAGATCTATATCATTTATCTTATGTCCGCTAAAAAAAAAGTTTCTGACATTTTAAAGCATGAGGTTATGGGAGTTCAGATAGAAGAGTCTAGAACATGGATGCACACAAAATGGAAAGGGCATGATTATCTTGTTCTTTCGTTTAGAAATCATACAACAGAAAATGGCCTTTACAAGTGGAAGAGCTCGCCTTTTTGCCGCGGAAAAGAAAAGAGCACCTTTAGTAAACAAGCTGAAGTATTCCGACTCCAAGTATCCTCAAGTTAAAGCCAGAGGTTACTACTCAGATTTAATAACACAAGAAGCAGATTTAGGAGAAATAACCGTGAGTGATTATTTCATATAATATAACAATATAAGTATAAGATTTAGAATTAGATTCTAGATCTAATCTATATTCTATATATATTATATATAGATTATAATTATATAGATCTTGTAGGCCTATCTAGTCTAATATTTAATATAATAATCATTGATATTTCCCGTAATTTTTACCTTTACCGAGAGGCTAGACTAGATTAGTAGATACTAGATCAGATATATCTAGTTAATGATTAATCTAGATTCCATTCTAGTACTTCTACTAAGTTGTTTGTTCTACTAATTCTAGATATCTTTTAGACTATATTACATATTTATATTATTAATGTATTATTATATATTACGATTTATTGATTATCATAGTAGTAGTAGTAGTAGTAGATCCAGAGACTATTCTGAATATCCCACTTAGTAGACTCTTACTCTAGTCTTAGTCTCTAGATCAAGATCTAGTCAATCTAGTCTCTAGACTCTAGTACTTACTAAAACTCTTCAAACTAAACTCTAGTGAAGTGACACTAGTGTCTCTAGTCTAGGGATTACCGCATATTACCTGCGGGTTATAAACTACAAGTTTTCATTACACACGAATGGCAGCTGTGCAGAAAGGAATCCAATGGACTTTTAAACAAAAGCTGGAAGTGAGAAGATCTGGAATTTGCTGATGACATTTATAACCTTATAATCTCACAGACCACAGGATATGCAAGAAAAGGTCACAGCTTTAAGTGAAATAGGAAAAAAGTAGGCCTCAAAATAAACCACCAAAAAACAAAAGTACTTAAAGTTAACAACAAACAAATCGGAGACATAGAACTGGATTCTCAGACCATAGACTATAGTTCCATGCATAGACCAAGTAGTTAAAAGTGTAGTCAGTGTATCAAATGGAACAGATGAAGACATTAAACATTGTGTAAATCTAGCGCATCAGACATTAACACAGCTAAAACCAACCTGGAAATCTCCTCACATCTCAAACAAGACTAATATAAGAATCTTTAAATCTAATGTCAAGGCGGTCCTACTGTATGATTCTGAAACATGGAGAACAACTGAAGCAACAACAAAAAAAGTACAGACCTTCATCAACACATGTCTGAATACACTGGTATGACAAAATAGAAAACACCAAATTGTGGGAGATGAGTTGGCAGAAAATATAGAGGTGCAGATCTTAGAGAGGAAGTGGAGATGGATTGGTCACACCCTTAGAAAAGATACCAACAACAGAGCTAGACAGGCCTTAGAGTGGAAACCCCGGGAACCAGACGTAGAGGAAGACCAAAAAGAACATGGCGACGCAGTGTACTAGATGAAGCAGAGAGGACAGGAAAGAGCTGGAAAGCCATTAAAAAACTTAACAAGACACCATGGAGCGTGGATGTTTTTACTGAGGGCATGTTTTTACTGAGGCCCTATGTTCCATGAGGAGCGTAAAGGAAAAATGCCTTGCCTTTAGCTTAGCTGCCTTATTATTGCAGCACATTATGATAAGTGTGACAGATGACATCATGGAAGAACCTGAGTGTTGCCACTGATTCATAACTGTATTAGCCCCTGTCATTCCTATGGACACATCAGCTGCATGGAAAAAAAAAAGGGGGGGGGGAGACTGCTGTGTGGGCCATATCGTTCTGACCATAGATAATACCAGGCTTACATCTCATTTCTATGAGGTGGTTATCCATAGTCGCTTTGTGACTGAATAAAGCTATAGTGGTCTAGTGTTATATAATGTCTCTATATCATAATCAAATAAATATGATTTGCAGTGTGCAGCTTAAGCTTAGTATGTCTATTATTAACACAGAAACTATCTCACAGATACCGCATATACTTTCCCCAACTACTGTCAGGTACCCATCACAGTTGGGTGGTAAAAATCCTGAAATTCAAAATCCCAGTCTACTCAGAGATTTGAACTGGAGCATCATAGTTTTGGTAGCCAGGCACTTTATTACTTAGCACCACGACCCTTGTTGATATATTTTGTGTTATATATATATATTTTAGCTCTCTATTTGGTTCAGATTTTCCCCCTTTTTTTTTCTTAAAAAGCAACATCTTTATTTTAAGTGAAAAATACTGAAAATCAATTGTACCGTATGTCTTTTTAACTTTTTCTTTTAAAATCATAGCTATCTTATCTCATTAAAAGAATATCTGCTTTTGAAAAAAATAATTAATACATATTTAAGGATTTACCTGTGTGAATGAGGTTTACATTGAATAATATCCCCATTAACTTTTCGTTATAATTATGCCATCTAGTTTGTAATGGTGTTGTATTTTCTCAAGCATAATTGTATTAAATTCTTTATTCTAGGATATAACACTTTCTGGTGCCAAGACATATAGCAGTGACACATTATGGAGAATAAACACAGAGAAGCATACTCCTCTTGGTGTGTACTTGTGAGACTATTAGTCTCATATAAAGAATCAATAGAAATTTTTTTTTTTTTCATTTTGAAATAGTAGAGAAAAAAAAAGTAAGATTTAACTACTTATTTTTAGTTTAGGTTTTGTGGTATTGTAATTTGCCATAGGTTATAGAGAGATGGTGCTACGCGGCAGAAACACATTACGACATTTCTATGCCTGTATTTACCACAGTCTGATGTGATTTGCAGTTAATTTTAATTCTCGACAAATCATCAGAGCTAAACTTGGATGAGACATTGGATTGGGAAAAAAAAGCTCCTACTCTCAGAAAAAGAAAGACTGTATTATGAACAGCTTAAATTTTCCTTGTAGAGTTGTCTGAAATATATCCCGCTAGTAAGGTGAAGTGTGGATGAATGCTGAATTATAGAAGTACATTAATGGAAACAATACACTGCACAGCAATGAACATTCTTGGACCATTAAAAACTGATGTATTGATATATGTGTTCATATCAAAACAACAGTTGGATGAAAAACACAGGCTTAAGTTGTATTTAATAATCATAATTATGTTTGGCTTGTCAATAATTTGAGATACAAATTTGGGAATATTGTAAATACTTAATGCTAATTTTTTTTCCAGCTACAAATTTCGAAGTTACTAAAGAGCAAGTAGACAAAGATTTAGAGCGCCAAGTTTTTGGACCACACACTGGAATATTTACTAAAAAGGTCTCTTTGGGCTTTTATTTAAAAAATTTAAAAAAAAAAATATTTCAAATTTGTTAACAGTTCATAGCAAGCTTAGCTAAATTTTTTTTTTTTTTTTCAGGCTAAACCTGGAGAGAGTTGTGCTAGTGGATGTGTAAGTAGTTTTCAATGTTTTTGATCAGTAGATGATGATCCGTTTAGTACTAATACTATTTTCTCAGCAAATTGTTTTTTGACTTACAATGTTTAACTTAAAATGATGTTGACAAATGTAAAAAAAATTTTTTTTTTAATAAAAAAAAATCCTAATGATCAAATAACTTATGATGTAATGAATGTTTGTTACAGGATTTTAATGCCTTAGCTTTTGAGCCTAAAGTTCAGTTACCAGTTCTTCATGTTCCAGGTGAAAAACCAAGAAAAGTTGAAGTAGAAAGGTAAGCTTATCTTTCACTATATGTTGTTATAGCATAGTAATAAAATTATAATACAGTTGAACACAGGTTAAAAAATGTCTTCTGACCTATTTGTTTGTTATCTCAGAACTCACATTGTTTTATGTAAAGAAATAAATTGTCTTCATGTGCTGCCATACATCCATCTAATATTATTTTCAGACTTCGTCGTCTCTATGCAAGGCTAGATTTACCGACATTATTGAAAGAGCGAGGAGTTGTCACAAAGCTTTTGATGCCCAAACAGCATACTAATTTGAATATAATACTCATGATGAATCCCAATGATCCTGCACCATTTCCACCCTATTTACCATTGGGCTACTTTGATAATACTGAGTTTGATAACCGCACTCCAAAAGAATGGATGAAACTTGGAATAATGACCATGGGTCAGGCTCCAATACCCAGTGTTTGTCTCTTGCCCACAAAAGATGAAGACGGAGACAGTAAGATTTTGTTTTAAAACATTTTTGGCATTTTTTTTTTTACAAGATTATAACTTTAAAAAACTCAATGATTATTTAATTAGAACTTGTTTCAAGCGATTAAAAAATATTAATATTGGCTGATGACATATACACAGTATATATGTGAAAGAGAGTAAATAAAAATTCCTAAAATATGCACTGGAAATAAAAAAAAAATGATTTCGTGGTGATTCTTTATATCTAGTAGAAAGAGCATTTTTCAACATTCCTTAGGCTGGTAATGAAAGTTTCTAAAAGTATTCACTAGAACAGAAGAGATTTAAATTTTATTTTATTTCTAAACTATTCTTAAAGGTTGAAACAAATAATTGGGCATATTTTTGGCATGTTTAAAAAAAAATTGTAGATTTAGTAATTTTGCTAAAGACACTTTTATGTTGAACTAACTTTAAGATATTTTTAAAATTAAAGTATCCTATTCTTGTTGAGCAGAAGACCCAACAGACCCAAGTATTGAATATGACTGGTTTGATGCAGGCGTTTTAGACTATGACCCCGAAACAAAAATGTACTTTGTTCAGAGAGTGGATGAAAACTGTAGAATTGTTGATCCTAATGGAGACATGGTGATCAATGGTTCCATTGATCCTGTCACGGGGAAGAGAAATATTTATCCTAACCAGTTCTGGATAGAACGCTGGCGGCTAATGTTTAGAGCAGAAGATCCCAGGATATTTGCGGACAGAGTGGCTTTTGCTTACCAGGCCCGTAAACAATGCGAAGCAGAGCTACGCTACACATTGTATGTTGATTGCATGCCTATGGATGGACTCGGCAATTTGACTCCAAAGAACTTTGAAGAGATTGAGAAGAGAGCCCATTCTACACCAGGACTCAGTAAATTTAAAATGTAAATATGTCTGAGAATGAAAGATGTTCTTTGTTCTTTTAGCTCGATAAATAAATAAGTAACTTAAATTAACCCTATTCTTCTAGTTTGATAAATAAATAACTTAAATTAACCCTATTCTTCTTCTTCCATTTCTCTAATGTAAAATTAAGCAATGTGATTGCTACTAATTCTAAATAGGTGTCATTGTCACTAGTTAATAAACAAATTGTTTTTCAACTTGATGGAGATGTAAAAGATAGTCCACAGTCCACTGAAAAAAATATATTGAATAAAATTCCATTATAAACTTTAGTGAACATAAACTTACTTTGAAACACTAAAAAATTTTTTTTTTTTTTTTTTTTTTTCTGTTCAAAGGCTGAAAGAAGCTACTGCTAAATTAGAGCATGAGATTACGCTGGATTATTGCAGAGTAATGAATCAGTTTATCCTGGAAAAGGCTGTCAGGGATGACCCTTCAACCTTTGCTTTTGTTACTCTGCCATTACGCTATGAAAAGCCGGCTCCCATGTATTGTGAGTGTTTTATTTATCAAAGATTATTTTATTTTATTCTAGGGTTATTACAGAGCTTTTTGTTGGTTTGTTTTGGGGGGTGTCCTTGATAGAGAAAGCAGTTAAAAAATAATGAGGATTCATAATTTTTTTTTTCTTAAGTGTATTATAAAACTCATTTTTCAATATAAGCTGAAAAAAAAAGAATTTGTATTCAAATTTTATTTGAGCATGGAAGGGTTAGTTGAATAAACCAATGATTTACTTGGATAGTGAAGGTTGCATTAATCTTCTATAATTTAGAATATACCTTCACTAATCTGTTGAGCACTCTTAAGAAGTATGCATACAATACCATATCATGTTTCATTGAAAATATATATAAAAAGTAACTTGACAATTGGAATCAATTTTTTTTGATAGCCAAGTGCCCAGATGTTCCTCCTTATCCTTATGCTAAGCAAAGTGACAGTTTTGCTTATAGCTCTATCTACACCATCACAGAGAGTATTGAAGCCATGTGTCTGGTCAGAGCTGAATGTAATAATTTGCTGAACAATATGAGCTTCTTCAACTTTAAAATAACAAAGCTGTTCAAATTACATGAATTTGAAAGTTTGCAAGACCAGGCAACAACTATTGTAAGTAATACTTCACATTTGTTCTTTTTTTTTATGGCTTCACAAAAATACCAATTATAAACATTACTTACATTATATTAGGGCCTACATTCTTTTTAGCTGTGAGTTCAAGAACCATTTATAGCCATTCTTAGCTTTTTTTATTACTGTTATTACTATTATTATTAATATTAATATTGCTTTCATGCTACAATGGCTTGCTCAGTTCCCTATTGATCAAACTCTTAAATGGATTTGGGGGGGGGGGGGGGGTTCTGCCTAAAGCTTTGAGGTGCCTAACAAACACAACTCTTCTGGAGTCAAATCCCAAGTTAAAAATTCCAAGTCATCACAAATTTAGGGGCCAATTTGCATTATTTATTAATTCTTTGCTATCATACAATCCACTTACAAAATATAGATTTAAAAAACAAAATTTAAGTGGTACTACTTTATAAGTTTTTTTCTCTAAATTTTGATCTAAATACTTTACGTGTAGAATAGTTTGGTTGATCAGATAAGTATTTGTAGCTACTGTTTTAATCTTCATTTTTATAATATGAATTTTTTTTTACCACAATAGTTAAGCAATATTGATCACCAACATTCTTTTTATTTCTTTTCTTAGATGAGCAATTACTTAAAAGAACAATGGCTAACTTTACTGAGAACACATATTCGTAAATCCTTTATGAGTGTCAGAAAAGGATGGTTCAACATTTATGAAGACAACTGGGCCATTTATCAAATTTCTAAGATGAAAAAATTTAATGAAACTGTAAAATTCATAATGCAGGTAAGGATTTAAAACAAAGACTGTTGGAAATAGAATTTGACAGATTGCTTACATAGAAAAATGTAATTCTTCTTAAGAAAAAATGAAGAAAGTAATACATAATTTAGCTTAAGCTTCTTGCAATTTAAAAATTGATTTTAATCTTGAATTATAATTTCAGTATGATTCTCATTTTAGGACTCAGTTAGAACACTTTTAACAGATTCTATTAAGAATTTCACCAGCATGATATTAGATGCATGCTACACTACAATGGATGTAAGACCTTTCTTTCGATGGGGAAATAACTTATTACATAGTCCTTTCCCGTAAGTAGGAAGGAAATCAGCTAAGAATCAGCCAATATCTCATTGCTAAATTTTGATAAATCAAACTGAATTACGCAGTATTGTATATAATTTGAAATACACTGTAGTTGTTAAGTTTTGAACTTGTAGGAATGTATTCTACAGCAGGTATAAAGCTTTTAGCATGTAAAAACTAACAATTTTAATTAAGGCATAGATATTTTGATTAACCAAAACATGACAGGTGAAGATGATTCAAAGTATACAATGGCTAGCATAATTTCAGATCAGCTTTTAGAAAGCAAATTTAATAAGAGTCTGGGTGCAATTAGGTCAGATTGGTGCATTGTTTATGTTTGTACAAAATTATCTTAATATTTAAAAAAAAAAAAAAAAAAAGATTATTTGATTTTTTTAATTCGAATAATAATCTGAAATATCTTGATGCTTATTATTTTCAATGCATTCAGACCCAGAAAATCTCCAATTTTCCAACTCGACCTTATTCTGGATGATAAAGTTCACTTCAGTGCTGACCCTGAATCCTTCGCAGACATTATGGAGAATCTTTTTAACAATGCTGTGTATGGAACATGGAATATCCCAGTGCTGGAAAAAGTGAGTACCATATTTGTTAAATTTTATAGTAAAATTAAAGTATTAGACCTACACATACTAAAGTTAATAAATGTAAAAACATATGTAGCCAAAAATATGATGGCCCCACAAGACGATATTAATGTTAAAAAAAATAAAATTGGAACATGCAAATTCAGATAATTCTAACTAAGCATTAATAAAAGTTGTGCTAAATTCATATTCGTTTCAATATTTTTTATTCTTTGTCCTTACTGAAAAAAAATGGTTGTTACGGAAGGTTCGGATATTACATAACGACTAAGAGGGATGGAGGGGGGGGGTAAAATTTGTTTCAAGGGATGGCCAAGATTTGTTACATAACAAAACAAATATTCAAATGAAATAACAGTTGACTTTCGTGGGTCTGACTTTAACAGGTTTAAAAATAAAATGAAAAAAAATACCCCACATTATTTTTAACATCAAGGGTGTCAAATGGGTTTTCCGGTGGCTGCTCAATATATATGTTCAGTTCAACTGAATATGTTCTGGAAGCACTAAAACAAGTCATTTTCTTGTTATGTTACTCTTTGGGAGGGGTAAATTAGTTTTGTTACAAGGGTGGGGGGTTTAAAAAAGGTGATTTTAGCATTGCGTAATAACCAAAGTTCCCTTTTTTGAAGTCAGGTATGCCCTTTTCCTGATTATTGGAATAAAACATTGCAACTTTTCCTTGTGTGTTCTTTTCACCCACTCATAACAAGTCAGCAGTTGATTCTTCATCATGCAGTTATTGATTGATTTCTAGCATCATATGATATGTGTCTGAAGCACTTCTTTTTTGTGATTCAACTTGTACACTGAACAACTGAACAGACTTAATCAGATCACTAAAGGCACTCCTCTGTTTAGTTTGGGACAGTGCCTAATCTAACCATGACTTAATCACTATTTTCTTAAGTTCTAAATAGAATGACATCATCAAGCTCTTAATTCCAAATGCTTTGAAAAGAACAAAATCTCTTAACATAAAATACATTCCCTTGTGAAGACTGCACTATGAATAGAGGTAACTTTGTAGCATATCCATATTGTTCAGTTATTTCCCTTGTAAAATTGTAAAACAAACACTTAAATTAAGAATCCCTGTCTGCTCCTTTCCACTCCAAATTTAGCAGTTTCCACAGTGATCCTTTAGTTGTGCTCTTCAAACTTAGTTTTTGTAGACTTGATCAAAACTTCAAGATGTTTGATATAGTCTTATTTAGGAAATCCTTGCTATTGTGCAAAAACATTTCAGAAAACAAAAAGCTTCAGACCTACTGCTGCAGATGTTTCAGGACAAGCTACTTTTATTACTTATATCCTACTAAAAAACTCACAAAATAAAACACATTTTTTACTTTTTCTATATGTAGTTGAAGAATAATTCACCTGGCCAAATGTACCACAGCAAAGCAAACTCACAGTAACAACACTATTATATTTAAAGCAGGCTTTTGCCTCTGTTAAGTTGGAACCTAGTTAAGGTAAAATGGTTGAAAGATTATATTTCTTGTTCAGTTTATCATGCAAGACATCTCCTGGTCAGAGACACCTCTATTAGAAGCAGTAGACAAAAATGAGACAGAGATCAAAGAGCTGAGATCAACGCTCCGCGATGCTATCATTTCATCAATGATTCCCTTGCAAGCATACGCTAAGAAGTTTGAACAGTTTATACCCATAGTTCTCATGGATATCAAACAATTTATTATGTAAGTATCTGTCTGGTTATAACCTGTTATTATGATACATTTTATGTTAAGCTAGGCCATTTTTTTTTTGTGAGTTACTTAATGACAATTTTTATGTTATAAACTTTTGTTTGTCCTTGAATGTTTTTACTTAATTACTTAGAGAATATACCTGGTCAATTGTAACCTTTAATTTGATTACAATGATTTATGTATATGTTGTTAATTGTACACTATTGTACACTGATGGTAGGTGACATTAGATACTATAATAGTGAAAGAAATAAAAAATAGTTTTCAGTATGCACCATGAAACAGAAAGCCATTCAATGTGACACCTGCGATGAATGGTACCATGCATCATGTCTCCATATGAATACACCTGTGTATTATGCCTTAGGCAACAAAGATGCATCATGGCACTGTGTACCGTGTGGGTTACCTCAGTTTACATCAGGACTGTTTGATTCCTTTGATGCAGACACTTCTAACCCATACAACATCCTAAACACCATCCCAAACCAAACTCACCAACCACTAGCCAGATCCACTCCTGTTAAACCTAAATCTACTAAAATTAATACAACAGCCTCACTAAACAAACCTACTAAAGAAGTAACACCAAAATACCTTAAAACCTTAGTAATAAATTTTCAAAGCATTAGGAACAAAACAGCAGACTTAGAAATTTTATTAGAATGTGAGAAACCAGACATAATTGCAGGCACAGAAACTTGGCTACATCCTGAAATTTATAATGCAGAAATTTTCAATAGTAATTATGAAATTTTTAGAAAAGATAGGGCTGATAATCATGGAGGAGTTCTTTTAGCAATAAAAAACACTCTTATAGCAGAAGAAATTACCTTACCTAACTCAAAAAATATAGAATCAACATTTTGTAAAATTAATACCACCTCAACATCCCTAATAATAGGCAGCATTTACAGACCACCAAATTCTAGTTTAGAATACATGCAGGAACTATGTAATCAGATTACGACACTTAAAGAGACAAATAAAAATGCAGTTTTTTGGATTATGGGTGATTTCAACCTACCTGATATAAATTGGAAAACACTAACCATAGATAAACACCAAAACCTTAAGGACATAAATGAGCTTTTCATAGAAACTTTACACAACCTAAGTTTAGATCAAATCATTAAAAAGCCAACTAGATTAAACAACACATTAGATCTCTTCTTAACCAACAGACCTGGATTAGTAGTTGATTATGATATTATCCCTGGTCTATCAGACCATGAGATCATAAAAATACACAGTCAGATAAAAGCAGTAGCCAATACAAAACCCAAAAGAAAAATCTTACTCTGGAATAAATGTAACCTAACACAACTACACCAAGCTGCATTAAACTTTCAACAAACATTCTTATTAGAAAAAGACATTAACCAACCAGTCGATGACCTCTGGAATTTCATTAAAAACCATCTTAAAAGCATTATAGAAAATCAAATACCAACTAAATACACATCAAACAAAATAAATAAATGCTGGTTTAATAATAGACTAAAGAAGCTTTGTAAACAGAAGGAAAACCTATATAGAAAATTTAAAGAAACTAATGCAGAAAGAGTTTACAAAAAGTATATAAAAATTAAACACTTAACCCAAAAAGTAAGCAGACAGCTGCAGAGTGAATACATAAACAATGTAATATCTAAAGACAACAACAAAAACCTATGGTCATACATTAAGTCTAAGAAAATGGAAACAACAGGCGTAGCACCATTAAAAGATGAACATAACATAATACATAATGATAATGAAACTAAAGCAAACATTCTAAACAAATACTTTGCATCAGCATTCTCAGCCCCAGGAAACAAAGACATATTACTGAATTTGAACCAAGTAGACAACATAGAAGATATAGTAGTACAAGAAAATGGAATTCAAAAACTATTAGCCAACACCAAACCAAATAAAGCTTCTGGACCTGATGGTATTCCAGCTAGATTACTCAAAGAACTAAGTAATGAGCTAGCCCCAGTGTTCAAAATACTCTTTCAGGCTTCACTTAACCAGGGCAGAGTACCAAAGGACTGGAAAGAAGCTAATGTCACCCCCCTATTTAAAAAAGGAGAAAAATCTGACCCAGGAAACTACAGACCAGTATCACTTACCAGCATCACATGTAAAATCCTAGAACACATAATATGTAGCAACATCATAAACCACTTAGACAAACATAATGTCCTCACACCATACCAACATGGCTTTAGGAAATATAGATCATGTGAAACACAACTAATAGGACTAATTGATGATTTTTCAAAAGGTTTAGATAATAGTGAACAAATAGATGCTATCTTACTAGATTTTTCTAAGGCTTTTGACAAAGTTCACCACCATAGTTTGCTTAAAAAATTAAAATATTTCGGCATTAATGGTCCACTGCATCAGTGGATTAAAGACTTTCTGATAGGGAGAGAACAAACTGTAATAATAAATGGCTCTAAATCAACACCGATAACAGTAAACTCAGGTGTACCTCAAGGAACAGTCTTGGGTCCACTACTATTTTTAATTTATATAAATGATTTACCAAATTGCATTAGTTCAGGAACAAAAGTCAGATTATTTGCAGACGATTGCATAATATATAGAACAATAAAAACAACACAAGACACAGATATTTTACAAAGAGAATTAGATGAATTACAGAAATGGGAATCAAATTGGAGCATGTCTTTCCACCCAGAAAAATGTCAGTTGTTAAGAGTAACAAAAAAACTAAAACAAATTAATTCCACTTATCTTATTCATGGCAAACCAGTAACACAGACTAAAAACGCAAAATACCTAGGTGTTATAATAAATGAAAAACTGTCATGGAATCCACATATTGATGAAACTACAAAAAAATCAAACAAAGCATTAGGATTTATTAAAAGAAATTTCTATAAATCAAATAAGAACATAAAACTAAAATGTTATTTAACCTTGGTTAGGCCAATAATAGAATATGCATCCTCTGTTTGGGACCCCTCAACTCAAGAAAACATTAAGAAACTAGAACAGACACAAAATAGAGCAGTGCGATTCATAACAAACGAATATTCACATTTGACTAGAGTAACACCTTTAGTAAAATCACTAAATTTAGAAAGCCTTCAGGACAGAAGGCTCAAAAGTAAAGTAGCAATCATACATAAAACACTGAACCATAATCTTCAAATACAAAAACAAAATTTAATAAAATACTCTGAAAGACACAAAGATAAAGGCACATTCCTCGTCCCATATGCTAGGACAAATTTGTACAAATACTCCTTCTTCCCTAGTGCTATTAGAGCATGGAATGGGTTGCCTGAGCTAGCCAGGAAAACCAGTGACTTGGCAGAATTTAAGTCATTGGTTAATATGCATGACTAAATGCATGACGCGTAGGACGTAATCATCTTCTTTTTTGAAGTAACGTCTGTATTATATAAGAAGAAGATAGTTTTAAAAGAGTAATGTAAACAATTGCTTTCATCACTTTGTGTTCTTTTAACTTTTTAGCATGAATAAAAAAATGAACACGCCGTGAACACTTTTGAGTCACTTTCATTTTAAAACTATCCTGTTCTACATATCCAAGATCAGTGATCAAAAACTGTTGTTTTAAACAAACACCAAAAAGAGACCACAATAACATTTATGCTATGATTCAGTTGCTTATATACCAAAAAAAAATCAAGTGACATTGAATTTGCTTTAACCCACACTAATCATGCTATTCACATTTGTTATTAGGCTTTAACATTAAGGCTATAAATTATATGTGTTAAATGTACAATATTTACGTTTAATATCTCATTTATAGGCTTGGCCCACACTTTGTTCCTGTTTTATTTCATTTTGTTCATTTGTATGGATGGTTTTTGCTGACTTGTAACTGGGTGATTCATCAATCAACATTTTCTGATATTATTTTCAGAGCATATGAGGAAGAAAATCATACAAATAAAGAAATGGATAAAGAAGCCCAGAAGCATCTGAGGGAAAAAGAAACAATATTGAGAATTTTACCCTACAATATTGTCATAGGACCTTATCTTCTGAATGTAGAAGGTGTCAGAGACCTACTGAGTTCTAAAAGATTAGAATTGGCCTCCTCCATACTGGCCATCATTGCCAAAAGATTAAGAAAAATGGCAGATGATGTAAGTAATGTATAGGATGTAAATATCATCATACTTCATTCAATCTCTGCAGGTTACTTTTTGAAAAAAAAAGGTACCATATCTGTTTTCAGCTAATCACAGAGTTTAAGGACATGTTGTCTAGGATTACAGATGTCCCTGCATGCATTGAAGACCTGTTTAGTCTCCGTGAATGGATCAGTGAAGTGCCTGCCAAGCTTGACAAGCTTCGTGTAAGATAAATCAGTGTCTTTTAATGTCTTTATTCTTTTTGTCTGCATCATAATGTGTCCTTTTTATTATTAGGCCAACATAACAATTCAACTGCTGTTGTGAACATCTTTTTATATTTGTTTTGGGCAGGAAAATATGTCCATTGTAATGTCCCAGTATGAGATCCTTGATGACTACAATTATAACCCAACTGATGAAGATTTCCAAACAAAGTATGTAACTATGTTTGTTGTAAACTGATCCTCAAAAGTTGCTCAAATACTTCTAATGATGATTTCATACTTGATTATTTTAAATTGCTCTTTTTAAAATCAGGTTTGGGAGTTCAGCAACATATGTTGTAATAATTGAGCTAAATGAAGATGTAAGCAACATATACTGTTAAAGAGGATGCAACAAAAAAGTAAAGTACTTCTTATAGATGTTGCCACCTATGAGCAGATGATGTTTCTTTGGTCTTTGGTTAATGATGATGTCATTTGGCCAGCACAATGACAAATTGCCCTTTTTTCTCCCCAACTAATGTCAGGTACCCATTAGATTTGGGTGGACTCTGAGCTTAAAAATCTGGTTATTCAGAATCCCAGTTTTCAGTGTTATTCAAACCTGAGAAACCTTATTAGGAAGCCAAGTGCTTTACCAGTTGTAAATAATTTTTATACGTACAACATATAATTATTAGTATAATAAATCATCTTGTTTTATAATATCTACTAAACAAACAAATCTTAATAGTCCATAAAGATATATAGATTTGTGATAGGTCACAGTATTGGGAAAAACATTGAAATAGCATATAATATTATATACATCTTTACTCATCTTCAAATCTCTAGAATATTAATGATTGGCTGGCCACTAAGAATTGAGCAGATGTGTGAAAAAAAGATGGAAGCACTAGAAGAAGATGAAGATAAATATTTCAGACAGTTAGAATCGGATACTATTACACTCAATGAGCGTTTAGATACAAACCAGGTTAGCACACTTTGGGCAGAAGTTTCTTCTTTACAAATTTAATAAATATTTTGCTGTAGTAGCCACATAATGAAATGAAAACAACTTAAATTATGTTAAACATTATCTAGCATTTTCTAACCTCATGAGTTACGTAACAGATCAGTTATGATTAAATAAATCAAATGTTGGTCTTTCTTGTACAATATATCTTCAAATATGAACAATGTGTAAATCCTACTAGCTATAGTCATTTCAGAAATGGGACATTTGTCATAGTTATTATTTTCAAACAGATCATTGTGGCAGCTATGGCTGAGCACTCTGAGATCGACAAAGCTCATGAGTATGCTAATGAGATGAGAAGAATGTACAAGAACCTAAGAGATTGTCAGGACCTGGCCCAGCTTTATAACAGTAGAGAGAAACTGTTTAAACTCAAACCAACGAATGTAAATAGCTCTTGTATCTTTGGCAAACTTTTACTTTAGAGCTGTCAGCTTAAGAATGATTCATGTTTTGTAAACTTCTAAAAAACTTTTTTTTCCCAGCTGTATTATGAACACATTATAATCTGTATGGTACATAAAGATCAAACATATCTTAATAGTTAGACAAAAACTAAATATAAGCATAACGTTACATTTGCTTTCCTTAAATTTAATCTGTTCTAAAATGCTACATTTATCTTCATTAAACTAATCTGTTGAATTGTTAGTTGAAGTAAAAATAGTTTCTTTTACTTCCAGTACAGCCGGATAGGTAAAATAATGAAAGAGTTTGAACCGTTTAGAAAACTCTGGATCACAACATCTGAATGGGTTCGATGGCATGAGAGTTGGCTAACTGATCCCATGAGCTCTATCAATGCTGAAGAACTGGAAAGAACAGTAACTGAGTCATGGAAAACCATGCAGAAGTCTGTCAGATATTTCAGCAACATTCCAGGCTAGTAGAGTAGCAACAATACAATCTAGTTCAAGTCAATTTGACTTAAAAGTTCAATAATCTTATTCTAAAGCTGTAGCTTTTATTAACCATTCAGATTTGTCATTGTTTTCTTGATCAAAAAGGCTCAAAAGCTAAAAAATTCACAATTTTATGACTGCTGGGTCATTTACAATATACACATCAATAAACTATTGGAAGCTTTAAAATATGTAATTTATTATTATTAGACCTATGAGAAATGCCTTAAGTATTACAATAGGATCACTTATAGGCCTACATTATGTAGATTTAGCTAACATGATAGGATCTTTGCTGTATTTTAAGTAGTTTGATCAGACCAGAGATAGTTAATTTACCCAGCATGATAGGATTTAATTTTATGGCACATCTGCACAATTTAGGCCATGTTGTACTACTGATATGTAATTTATGTAACATGGTAGGACTTTAGATTATCTTTTGTCATAAAATGGGGAATCTTTATTTAAAATATTTATTTTTTCATGGTTTCATTTTAATTTACTTCCATGGACCAACCAATTAATATAATAAATTTCTCATGGAGATATCAAAAGAATAAAGAAATATTTTTAAACATTATATTGGTTGACAGATAATTTTGTTAAATGCAGGGAAAGTACAAAAAAACAAAC
Source organism: Biomphalaria glabrata (assembly GCF_947242115.1). Lineage (NCBI taxonomy): Eukaryota > Metazoa > Mollusca > Gastropoda > Planorbidae > Biomphalaria > Biomphalaria glabrata. The sequence goes on from NC_074716.1 coordinate 22,132,129, forward strand.
AAAAAAAAACATTTGACTGAAAAAAAAAAATTTTTTTTTTAGCTGTCCAAGAAGTGGCCAACAATATCAAAAGTAACATTGAAGATTTCAAGCCCTATGTGCCTCTGATTCAAGGGTTGACAAATCCTGGACTTAGACAGCGACATTGGGACATAGTAAGATATACACTGTAATTGTAGACTGTTGACTTTTCACTAAGTCATGTTTTCAACTATTTTGCAACGCTAATGCAATCATTCGACACAATTTAAATCTTTAGAATTTTTTTTTTTCATTTTATAATTTACATTTTAGCATGTGTTGTCAAATATTTCAATGGTGCACTTTTTTTCTGTTGTATCCAGCTCTCGGAAGAAATCGGTATGAAACTAAAACCAAGTCCGAACTTGACTTTTACTAAAGTCCTTGACCTGAAACTAGATGATCACATTGATGTCATCTCCAGAGTTTCTGAAATAGCTGCCAAAGAATATGGCATTGAACTGGTAAGATACAGACATTTTAACAAGTACAAACTGGGAGTAATGTTACATATAAATAATCTATAAAGCTTTATAAATTACTTTCTTAACATAAGCGGTCAGTCTTGCTGGAATGATTAAGTATTCTAATAATTAAGGTGATTAAAAAGAGAATCTGCCAAAACCATTGTGCTAAAAGGGAAAAAAAATTGATACCTAGCTGGACACAAGTGTTGCATATAAATTTTTATTGCATGGTTTACAAGTGCTCAAAAATACCACTGGCGGCATGAACAATATCAAATATGAAAAATCTCCCAAACACACTTCAGGATGTCCTCGTCCACTGTGTTGATAGCAGCTGTTATTCGATCTTTCATGTCTATAATATTTACTGGCAACGGTGGAACAAAACATTTGTCATTAACATACCTTCACAGTGAGGTCGATTTTCCTACAAAGTCAAAATTGAAATGGAACGTTATAATTGACACCCAGTTAAACAAGGATAATTCCTATATGAAATGACCACTAATACAGTCCATTGCAATGCTTTTGAAATGAATAAATGCGTGATAATTTTGGCACATTCCTTTTTAATTACTCTGTATATATGTGACATCAACTCAGTTGCTGTTTGGTGGAATTTTATTTTATGTTATTCTAACACTCTGTAAAATGTTTGTTTGTTTGTAAAATGTTTTACAAGTTTCGGATGTTCCTTCAGAGTTGAAGATAGTTTACTTCCTAGTCCAAACCTCCCGCAGGACGACGGGGGATGGGAGCGGGCAGGATTTGAACCCTCAACCATCGATAAATCCGAACGACAGTCCAGCGCGCAAACCTCACGACCAGGCAGCCATCCAAGGATCTTTTCTGATTATTCCTCATATTTTACTTTTGAAGCATTAGCACCTTAAAGCTTATCCATCAAGTAAGTTGTATACAATAATACAAAACAGTGGTGCCATTTTCTAATAATATTTGACATACTATACAGCCTAGAGATCCAGATTAAATGTATTCATGCCTAAAAGGAGATATGAGCCATTTACTAAGCTAAGGTGATTGATAAAGTCATTGATAAGGTGATTGATAAAGTCATTGAGACATAGGAAGTGTATTTTACTCTCATCCTTTATTTAGTCACAATCTCTCTGATGGCATTACAGCAATTAGCAGTCATCTTTCCATCTGGGTGAGTCTCTCCAACTGTCCCCATGTCTTCCCCATCTGCATGGCAGCTGCTTCCAAGTCACGTTGCCATAACAGTGCTTCACTTCTATTACTTTTGCACTACAGAAAACTGACAAGTGAATACTTATATCAAAATAAATCCATGGAGAAAGGTTCTTTACAAATCAAGCTGTAGTAATACTGCTGTCACTGAATCTCTACACAGGCATTAAATAAAATGGAAGCTGACTGGGAGAATGTTGAGTTTGATGTCCAGCCCTATAAAAACAGTGGGACATTCATGCTCAAGGCATCAGATGAGATATCTCAGCAGTTGGATGACCACATTGTCATGACTCAGGCAATGGCTTTCTCACCCTACAAGAAGGAGTTTGAGGAGCGTATAAACTTGTGGGAACAAAAACTGAAGCTTACTCAGGTCTGTCCACCATTAGAATATTTATTAGAAGCTTACTCAGGTCTGTCCACCATTAGCATATTTATTAGAAGCTTACTTAGATCTGTCCACCATTAGAATATTTATTAGAAGCTTACTCAGGTCTGTCCACCATTGGAGTATTAATTAGAAATTTACTTAGGTCTGTCCACCATTAGCATATTTATTAGAAGCTTACTCAGGTCTGTCCACCATTAGAATATTTATTAGAAGCTTACTCAGGTCTGTCCACCATTAGCATATTTATTAGAAGCTTACTTAGATCTGTCCACCATTAGAATATTTATTAGAAGCTTACTCAGGTCTGTCCACCATTGGAGTATTAATTATAAATTTACTTACATCTGTCCAGCCTTTATTCTTTCTCTTAAAGCTTAACTTGTTGCTTGGTGAAATGTCTGTATACTTCTTGCTTCAGCTGTGATCTCTGCTTGAGATGTTTAAAATGCTTAGCTGTTTGTAGTTGTAGTTTGTTTCGGTACGGTCATTGTACTAGATGTCATAGATAGATGTAGTGCTATCTCTATCTTTTATCTATGATGTCATAGATAGTTGTAGTGCTATCTCTATCTCTTGCCTGGTATTTCTTGATGCTTAGTTACGTCTTGTCTTTATTTAGGATGTTCTTGATGCCTGGATGAATGTTCAGAGATCTTGGCTTTACCTGGAGCCAATTTTCAGTTCTGATGACATTACTAAGCAACTGCCAACTGAAAGCAAAAGATACAACACAATGGAAAGAGTCTGGAGAAAACTGATGCGTATGGTGAAAGCTGAATCTCACGTGAGATGTCTTATTAATACTTTTTCTTCATCTCATAAATAATTCATGTTAATCATTATTAAAATAATGTTTTACATGGCAATATGTTCAATATTCTAATATGACCACCTTAAATTGCCAAGCCAATATGGATCAGCTCGTAGAAATGAGATGAAAGCCTGGGCATCAGTTATTGTTACCCACAGTAGTTTTCCTCTCCCCACACAGCTGGTGTGTCCAAAGGAATGGCAGGTGCTGATACAGTTCTGGCAGATTATGCCAGGATGTAGTACTGTAATATGCCTATGAGTCACTGGTTCCTGATATTTTTTTTGTGCCCTTTCTCAGGTTTGGGTTTAGCTCCAATGCAGCAGAGGTCTTGATTCAGAGTTCACCATTTCTTAGGTGGGTAGCCAGCTGAGGCTAAAGAGCCCTTCGTGCATGAAGCTTACTGGTTTAAGTACCGGTTGTTTGTCTTTGCCCTCTCTCCTGTCAATGATAACAGTTCTGCCAGACCCAATATCTGAGCTACTTCTAAAGGCTAGGAGTTGGACTGGTTGTCTGAAGCCATTTAAGATCCATGCCATTGAAAGCTTCAATACACTTAAGGTCTGTCCTGATGAAAATATGCATGATAATTCATGCACACTTAGCAATATGTACTCATTCATGTTCTTCAGGTTATTATAATCTGTCCAGATGATAGCAATACTTACTCATTCATTTTCTTCAGGTTATTATAATCTGTCCAGATGAAAATATGCTGACAGATCTTAAGAAATGCAGTGAACTCCTAGATCATGTTTCTAAAGGCTTGAGTGATTACCTGGAAACTAAAAGAGGTCATTTCCCACGCTTTTATTTCTTGTCTGATGATGAACTTTTGGAGATTTTGTCTCAGACCAAAGATCCTAGAGCAGTTCAGCCTCATTTGCGTAAATGCTTTGAGAATATAGCCTCTGTAAGTACGTAATTAACTCTAAAAAACAACAATGACTCAAACAACTAAAAAAGTTTGCATTGAAATCTTTCTAAAAAATTTAAATGTGAATAAAAAAGAAAAATTTTGGTTAATCAAAATAATATTAATTTATTTTATTGTCAATTATGTTGCAACTTTTGTGTTTTAATTTAGGAATGTTAACATTTGGGGACAGAATATTTAAAAAAGGAAAATAATTGTAATGCCTAGTTCAGTGTTTTTAACGATCCAAACTTCAGTTAGGTTCTATAGGAATAGATTTCAGTTAGGTTCTATAGGAATATATTTCAGTTAGGTGTGACTATATGAATATATATAATATAGAATAATATAGAAAAAAACATGTAACTATGGAATGGATAGTTTAAGGTAACTAAGTGATACATGATTTATCTAATAGTCCCAAATAACTTGGTTCTAAACCTTTTTTTTATTAAATCTCAGTATCTATGGGAATTTTCTGATTCTGACATAACAGAATGGCAGATTGAGTTCAGAGGAATTACTATTTAATAAAGCTATGTAATAAGGTCAATTCTCATAACACTTAAGCTATTTCATCTCCTCACCAAAACATTTATACAAAGTCACTCTCTCAGTATTCACAAGTTTACTTCAAACTGGTTCTTATATTATATCTTCTACAAACATTAAATTCAACATGTTTCTACTAACAGTTACATTAGCATATTGGCAATAAAATAATGTATTATATGTATGTGTTTTAGTACTGTAAGTGGAGCCAACTATAAAGGGACTTTGTTGTTTTTATTGTTGTTTTGCTGCTGACAGCTCAAGTTTGAAGAAGATATGAAGATCTCCAAGATGTTCTCTGGGGAAGGAGAATGTGTGGAGCTTTGTGAAGAACTTTACCCCATCGGCAATGTGGAGGACTGGATGGTGGAGATAGAGAGAATCATGAAGGCAACTGTCAGACAAGTCATCAGAAATGCTATTCCAGATTATCAAGAAGTGAGTCACATTCAACAAAAAATAATTTTGTATTGTTTATTTTTAGTCTTACTCAAAATACTGAAGCAGTGAATGAGCTCTGGATGTAAGGGGAGGCTGTTTTAGTTTTTGATCTCTACAATAGATCAACATGGTTTGCATAGTTCTGAGAAAGACACAAGACAAACACAATTTTATTTCAGTGATTAATTGTTTTTGTTTCCTTTTCTATTTGTAGCACTTTGGTCATACTCCTTTACTAATGTATACTATAAAGGTTGTACTACCCTCAAGAGTGTGTGTTATGCTGGTAATCAGTCACCTTATTATAACCAAATTTCTACATTTGATGTTGTATTCCATGTTTCATGTTTCTTTCAATATTTTGATTGTCCTTAGACACAAAGAACAAAGTTTGTTTTACAATGGCCAGGCCAGGTAGTTATAGCTATTTGCCAGACCTATTGGAGTTCAGAAGTACAGAAGTATCTAGAAGAGAAAGCTTTGGCTTCATATTATCAGCAAATGTTGCAGCAACTTGAAGGTTTGAGAAAACTAGTTCGCATGGATATATCTAAGTGAGGTTTTGGTACATTGAGTCAAATTATCTTTATGTTGTTTTTATGTGCTTTAAATGCAATCATCATAAACTTTTAAAACATATACAAATTGAAAAGGTGGTTTTAAATAGCTAAATCTTATAAACATGTGCTCTCCCTCCATTTTTTAAAAATTCTATCCTCAAGAAGCTAATTGGTCTGTGTTTTCTAAATCTCAATGAATTTGTGCACTCCATATTGTTCTAAAAGCACTTGCAAAATCTACTAAAAATCTTCAATTATTTGAAACTTTAAGTTGAATAATTATATTCAAATTTTTTTTCTTTAGTATAAGAAAACCTTGTAAAATGTACATGTATTTGTAGAATAAAATTTTTTATTTGCCAGTATTGGTCGTATGACTCTCTCTGCTTTGATCGTCATTGAAGTTCATTCTCGTGATGTCATAGACAAGATGGTTCAGGAAAATGTTAATGATCCAAATGCCTTTGAATGGATTAGTCAATTAAGGTGAACACTTGGCTGAAAGCTAACATTTTATCTACTGTTGAGCAAAAGTTTAGCTTATTAACCCAACAGCTCCCATTTTTAGGTTTAAAAATCCTTGAGCAATGAAGAACTCTGAATAAAAAAATTCTTAAAAAAATAAAAATTTTGAAAATTTAAGATCTAATACTAATTAATGAATAAACAACTTTAAGAAATAGAAAGATACATCTAGTTTAAAAAAATATATACTTTTAATACCTATAAAATATTAAAAACCCTAAAAAATACAAATTTTCCCGGTTGGGGGTTATCCACTGGTGCTATGGGCCTGTTTGTTTGAAAAATAAAAAAAACTATAATAAAGTGATACACATTTAGTTTTCATTAAAAAATAATTAATAATAATAATAAATAAAAATAGATAATACCCCCCCAGTATGCTAAGTCGTTAAAATGTATGACTCCCTAAATTTTTAAAATTTAGTTTACACTTTTATTAAGTTATTAATAAGAAACACTCAAGTCTAATTGAAGTTTGTTGATATCCTGATATTGTCATATTCAATTACTTTTTATTCATGACAGAATTAAGTTTGTAAGTTAGCATTAGGTGCTTGCATCCTTTGAGCTCAGCCTTTTAGGTAATAACTTGTTGTTGCTGGTAGGGATATTGGATTACCTTTTAGTGAAGTCATGAATTAGGTTGAGAGAGTTAGGGATAAATATATGGAAGTCTTCACATCTACAACTGATAGGACTAAGGCATGGAGGTTGACAGTTCAAATCTTTATGCCTAAACAATCCCTTTTCACTATATTATAAAAAAGAAAATGAAGTCATAGTGAATATCAGTGCTCTATAAACATTTTTTTCTGGAGTATTTTCTGCTATTCAGCTAGCTCTCTGAAAAGAACTGATGGACTTAATTTAGGGATAGCATAAGCCTTGGGTATCTTCAGTAAAATTTCACATTTACCATACTGCACTCCGTAGTTTGTAAAACCTATGTGTCAGTTTGGACAGAGTAAGGTAGACCTGTTTAGAATAGTACAATGTAAATCTCTAGCAAAGGTACATGTGGAAAGATGTTATCCATTAGTTCGCTTTTATGAAAAGTAATTGAGAGAGGATTATTCTAACACTTGATAGAACATCTGCTTACATTTGATACTTCCATTGTGATAGAACATCTGCTTACATTGGATAATTACATTGTGATTGAACATCTGCTTACATTGCACTAGATACTACTGGATGGAAGATGAGAACTTGTATCAGAGAGCAGTCAATGCCCAGTTTCCTTATGGTTATGAATATTTGGGTAACACTCCACGACTTGTCATCACTCCACTGACAGACAGGTAAGATGTGCACCTCATAAATACAGTTTTGTAGGCCTATAGAGGAATTAGGGTTAGGGTCATTTTGATCTCAAATGGTTTCTCTATTCATTTTCATGTCTAACAAAACTGTTTCTTTTTGTTGTTCTTCTTTATTTGTCTGCCTAAGTTTCAATCTGTTTCTGTTTTCTTTCTTTTTGGTGTAACTTTCTTATTGGTGTGACTTTCTTTCTTATTGGTGTGACTTTCTTATTGGTGTAACTTTCTTATTGGTGTGACTTTCTTTCTTATTGGTGTGACTTTCTTATTGGTGTAACTTTCTTATTGGTGTGACTTTCTTTCTTATTGGTGTGACTTTCTTATTGGTGTGACTTTCTTTCTTATTGGTGTGACTTTCTTATTGGTGTAACTTTCTTATTGGTGTGACTTTCTTTCTTATTGGTGTGACTTTCTTATTGGTGTAACTTTCTTATTGGTGTGACTTTCTTTCTTATTGGTGTGACTTTCTTATTGGTGTAACTTTCTTATTGGTGTGACTTTCTTATTGGTGTAACTTTCTTATTGGTGTGACTTTCTTATTGGTGTGACTTTCTTTCTTATTGGTGTGACTTGCTTTCTTATTGGTGTGACTTTCTTATTGGTGTGACTTTCTTTCTTATTGGTGTGACTTTCTTATTGGTGTGACTTTCTTATTGGTGTGACTTTCTTTCTTATTGGTGTGACTTTCTTTCTTATTGGTGTGACTTTCTTTCTTATTGGTGTGACTTTCTTTCTTATTGGTGTGACTTTCTTTCTTATTGGTGTGACTTTCTTATTGGTGTGACTTTCTTATTGGTGTGACTTTCTTTCTTATTGGTGTGAATTTCTTTCTTATTGGTGTGACTTTCTTTCTTATTGGTGTGACTTTCTTTCTTATTGGTGTGACTTTCTTATTGGTGTGACTTTCTTTCTTATTGGTGTGACTTTCTTATTGGTGTAACTTTCTTATTGGTGTGACTTTCTTATTGGTGTAACTTTCTTATTTCTTTCTTATTGGTGTGACTTTCTTATTGGTGTGACTTTCTTTCTTATTGGTGTGACTTTCTTATTGGTGTAACTTTCTTATTGGTGTGACTTTCTTATTGGTGTAACTTTCTTATTGGTGTGACTTTCTTATTGGTGTGACTTTCTTTCTTATTGGTGTGACTTTCTTATTGGTGTAACTTTCTTATTGGTGTGACTTTCTTATTGGTGTGACTTTCTTTCTTATTGGTGTGACTTTCTTATTGGTGTAACTTTCTTATTGGTGTGACTTTCTTATTGGTGTAACTTTCTTATTGGTGTGACTTTCTTTCTTATTGGTGTGACTTTCTTATTGGTATGACTTTCTTATTGGTGTAACTTTCTTATTGGTGTGACTTTCTTATTGGTGTAACTTTCTTATTGGTGTAACTTTCTTTCTTATTGGTGTGACTTTCTTTCTTATTGGTGTGACTTTCTTATTGGTGTAACTTTCTTATTGGTGTAACTTTCTTATTGGTGTAACTTTCTTATTGGTGTGACTTTCTTTCTTATTTGTGTGGCTTTTTTTCTTATTGGTGTGACTTTCTTTCTTATTGGTGTGACTTTCTTTCTTATTGGTGTAACTTTCTTTCTTATTGGTGTGACTTTCTTTCTTATTGGTGTGGCTTTCTTTCTTATTGGTGTGGCTTTCTTTCTTATTGGTGTGATTTTCTTTCTTATTGGTGTGACTTTCTTTCTTATTGGTGTGACTTTCTTATTGGTGTGACTTTCTTATTGTTGTGACTTTCTTTCTTATTGGTGTGACTTTCTTTCTTATTGGTGTGACTTTCTTTCTTATTGGTGTAACTTTCTTTCTTATTGGTGTAACTTTCTTTCTTATTGGTGTGACTTTCTTTCTTATTGGTGTGACTTTCTTTCTTATTGGTGTGACTTTTTTTCTTATTGGTGTGACTTTCTTATTGGTGTGACTTTCTTATTGGTGTGACTTTCTTATTGGTGTAACTTTCTTTCTTATTGGTGTGAATTTCTTATTGGTGTGAATTTCTTATTGGTGTAACTTTCTTATTGGTGTGACTTTCTTTCTTATTGGTGTGGCTTTCTTTCTTATTGGTGTGACTTTCTCTCTTATTGGTGTGACTTTCTTTCTTATTGGTGTGACTTTCTCTCTTATTGGTGTAACTTTCTTTCTTATTGGTGTGATTTTCTTTCTTATTGGTATGGCTTTCTTTCTTATTGGTGTGACTTTCTTTCTTATTGGTGTGACTTTCTTTCATTTTGTGTGACTTTCTTTCTTATTGGTGTGACTTTCTTATTGGTGTAACTTTCTTTCTTATTGGTGCGGCTTTCTTTCTTATTGGTGTAACTTTCTTTCTTATTGGTCTGACTTTCTTATTGGTCTGACTTTCTTTCTTATTGGTTTGACTTTCTTTCTTATTGGTGTGACTTTCTTTCTCATTGGTGTGACTTTCTTTCTTATTGGTGTGACTTTCTTTCTTATTGGTGTGACTTTCTTTCTTATTGGTGTAACTTTCTTTCTTATTGGTGTGAATTTCTTATTGGTGTAACTTTCTTTCTTATTGGGGTAACTTTCTTTCTTAATGGTGTGACTTTCTTATTGGTGTAACTTTCTTTCTAATTGGTGTGAATTTCTTATTGGTGTAACTTTCTTTCTTATTGGGGTAACTTTCTTTCTTAATGGTGTGACTTTTTTCTTATTGGTGTGACTTTCTTTCTTAATGGTGTGACTTTCTTATTGGTGTGACTTTCTTTCTTATTGGTGTGACTTTCTTATTGGGGTAACTTTCTTTCTTAATGGTGTGACTTTCTTATTGGTGTAACTTTCTTATTGGTGTAACTTTCTTAGTGGTGTAACTTTCTTTCTTATTGGTGTGACTTTCTTATTGGTGTGACTTTCTTTCTTATTGGTGTGACTTTCTTATTGGTGTAACTTTCTTATTGGTGTGACTTTCTTATTGGTGTAACTTTCTTATTGGTGTGACTTTCTTTCTTATTGGTGTGACTTTCTTTCGTTTTGTGTGACTTTCTTTCTTATTGGTGTAACTTTCTTATTGGTGTGACTTTCTTTCTTATTGGTGTGACTTTCTTATTGGTGTAACTTTCTTATTGGTGTGACTTTCTTTCGTTTTGTGTGACTTTCTTTCTTATTGGTGTGACTTTCTTTCTTATTGGTGTAACTTTCTTTCTTATTGGTGTGACTTTCTTATTGGTGTAACTATCTCATTGTTATTGGTGTAACTTTCTTTCTTATTGGTGTGACTTTCTTTCTTATTGGTGTGACTTTTTTTTTCTTATTGGTGTGACTTTCTTTCTTATTGGTGTGACTTTCTTTCTTATTGGTGTGACTTTCTTTCTTATTGGTGTGACTTTCTTATTGGTGTGACTTTCTTTCTTATTGGTGTAACTTTCTTTCTTATTGGTGTGACTTTCTTTCTTATTGGTGTGACTTTCTTTCTTATTGGTGTGACTTTCTTATTGGTGTGACTTTCTTTCTTATTGGTGTAACTTTCTTTCTTAATGGTGTGACTTTCTTTCTTATTGGTGTAACTTTCTTAATGGTGTGACTTTCTTTCTTATTGGTGTGACTTTCTTAATGGTGTGACTTTCTTTCTTATTGGTGTGACTTTCTTATTGGGGTAACTTTCTTTCTTAATGGTGTGACTTTCTTATTGGTGTAACTTTCTTATAGGTGTAACTTTCTTAATGGTGTGACTTTCTTTCTTATTGGTGTGACTTTCTTTCTTATTGGTGTAACTTTCTTAATGGTGTGACTTTCTTAATGGTGTGACTTTCTTTCTTATTGGTGTGACTTTCTTTCTTATTGGTGTGACTTTCTTTCTTATTGGTGTGACTTTCTTTCTTATTGGTGTGACTTTCTTTCTTATTGGTTTGACTTTCTTTCTTATTGGTGTGACATGGCCATCTAGTGCTGAAGGGCTAAAACTAAACCTGAATATTTTTTTTTATGCAGATGCTATCTGACATTAACTGGAGCCCTTCATTTAAATTTTGGAGGTGCCCCTGCAGGCCCTGCTGGAACTGGCAAAACTGAAACTACAAAGGTAATTCACACAGATTATTAGTTTGAAGGTGAAATTCTTATAAACATGAAAAATTAGTGTTTTTTTTTCCAACTCCCAAGGAATGTATCAGATAAAATAAATCGTCATGTTTTCCATGCTCTTTGGTTCTATTTTTTTTTTTCTGTTTCCAATTCCTTTCAATTTTTTTTTACTATTGAATATTTTTGTTTATTCTTCTTTAGGATTTAGGTAAAGCCTTTGCAATCCAATGTGTTGTATTCAACTGCTCAGATCAGCTAGACTATTTGGCCATGGGGAAATTTTTTAAAGGTTTAGCAAGGTATTTGATAAATCTAATTTATTTTCAAATTATTGTAATGAATTATTACAAATCTTATTACAAAAGCATGTCAATTTTATGACTTTGAATAAAGGCAACCACACCTGATACCATAGTCTTTTGGAGAAATCAGCAGAAGGGTAGTAAATATAGTTTTCTGTTCCCCCTTTCAGAATTTGTGATCTATGGGGCGGATGATGTAAATTTCATCTGATCTGTGGCTCATGGTTAATGAGGGTGTCATATGGCCAGCTGGCCTTTACTTTTCCCAAACTAATGTAAGGTGCCCATTAGAGTTGGGTGGACTCAGAGGCGCCTTAAAATTCCCAAAAGTAAAAATCCCAGTCATCAGCAGAATTAGAAGCTAGGACCCTCCATTTATGAAGCTAAGCGCTTTACCATTCAGCCACCGCACCTTTGGTAAATATAGTACAAGCAACTTTTTGTTTCAGCTGTGGAGCCTGGGCTTGTTTTGATGAGTTTAATCGTATTGATATTGAAGTGTTGTCTGTAGTTGCCCAACAAATACAAACTATCCAGACTGCTCAGAAATTGAGGGTAATCTCTTGATTTTAATTTATAACTATTTCTGACATGCTTCAATTTTTTAAACATCTGTTGCATAAACTGTCAATCTTGTTACATATTTATTTAAGAGAGTTTGGAAATCTTTTTATTATTTTTTGATATGTCAAAATGTCTCTGGTATTGAACTCCAAACTTGTTCATTCTTTCATGCTTTTCTTTTTTTTACATTTTTTATTCTTACATTTTTTTTTGTTCTTTTGGTGTTTTTTTTTCTTTTTTTTTTATTGGAGGACATTATTAAATATTAAAATGCCCTTTTTAATACCTACTCTATTTTGATTTTAATCTAATTCATATGTCTGCATGGATTACTTTTGTTATATTAAATTATCATTGCTTAGAATGATAGAAAGAGTGGTAACAGATTTGTTCTTCAAACATCTCACTTTGTGCTGTTACAGCTGGATACATTTTTATTTGAGGGTGTTGAGCTGGTGTTGAAAATGTCCTGTGCTGTTTTTATAACTATGAATCCAGGCTATGCTGGTCGAACAGAGCTCCCAGATAACTTAAAGGTATTACAGCCATCTTCCATTTGTTCTAGTACTTAACCTTTTCCTTCACCTTCAACAAACACAGGTTTGTTAGTTGTTAAGTCTAGAAGGCTTGTGTAGTCTGTATTCTGCTTTATGACCAATGACAGTGAAAGTTGGTCATCCACCAATAGCATATATTGAATGGCTTTCGTATGTGTAGTCTGCTTGTCATTGTGGGTTTTTCATGGAAAGTTTCAAAGGAAGACGTTTTTGGAGCCAATCTACTTAGTTGGTACACACTACTAGCACACAGAAATCTATGGCTTTAGACCTGAGAGATGAACTCCAATTGGTGACAAGGCAGGGAGACCTAGGTCTCCCGTAGTGCCCTGGTAAGGAACTCTGCTGTTTGGCGTAGTGCCTCATAGCTTCCATACAAACATAGTGAACCACTGGATACGTCTTCCCGCAGCTCGCGGAGCTGCGGACACTCTTGCAAGACGTGCGCCACCGTCTCTTCTGATTCCCCACAGTGTCGGCAACGGGCATCAAAATTTGGCCGGAACAGGGCGAAGTACGCACCTATGGGGCAGTGTCCCGTACGCCACTGCGCTATTGTTGTTTGTTCCGACCTTTTTAGACTCTACCCAGGTCCGATTCGCAAACTCAAGGAGCTTGTCTTTCGCAATACCCCCAAGGTGTTTTACCATCTCAGGAGTAACCTTGTCTGGCCCCGGAGCCTTTCTGTTTTTGAACTTAGCTATCGCTCTGTCCAGCTCAGCACGGCAGAAGGGCGCGTTGAAAGTGTCCAGGTCTTCCGACCCATCCGACTCCCTCTCGAGTCTTTTACGCTCCTTGTTGAGGGCTATAGACGTGGCTGACTTATTTTCGGACTTGCTTATCGAAGTGAAATAGTTATTAAGCAAGTCGGCCATTTTTTAATCTTTTGCCACTCGATCCCCACTGGGTGACAATAATGGGGTTGCTGTACTCGCCGAATCTTTGGCCTTAAGATTACGAAGAAGACGCCAGGCCGGCACAGGCATCCCTCCAGTGGTCTGCTCGTACACGTTGGGCCACCTTGCTGGCCTTCCGACATAATGCGTTGAACTCCCTGCGGCATTCAGGAGTCCCCTTTTTTTGTGCTCTGCGCCTCGCCCGTTTCCTGGCCCTGACTATTCGATCTAATTCTCGGGACCAGGCGGGTCTATGCCGCGTGCCGGGATAGGTCCGCGGGATATGCTTCCTAGCTGCACCCAAAATCGCTTCAGTGATTTCGCCGTATTTTGTGTCGACTGTCCCTTATCGCGATACTCGACAGGGCGGAGTCAACAGCTGGCCAGTCAGCCTTAGTGTAGCTCCATTTCTTGGGCTGTTTAGTGGCTACACCCCTGGCCTCTGAGAGGGCAATAGTGATTTCTTTGGGTCTATGATCGCTTCCAACATCCTCAAGCACTTTAATTGTGGTTTTCCCCTCTAGATCGGCGGAGATCAGAGTTAAATCGTCTCTCGAGACCCGTTGCCAGTGTGTAGGAGGGTTGGTGGGCTGTGTTTATTCTGCATGCAGAACAGGTTCGTAGTGTTGAAAATTTCTTGGACTTTTTGGCCCGAGGAGTTGGTTGCGTCATAGCCCCATGCAGGAGACTTGGCATTTAGGTCCCCAGCTAATAGAGTTTTAGTGAGAATATTCTTATCACCGAGGTTCATGGCAATTTCGTGTTTTGGCGGGTTGTAACAGTTAATGACGTAAGTTTTCTACCAGCTTTGAATATATCAAGCGAGATGGCGTCGGTTCGCCCGCTTTGAGGGCCAAGATTTTGAGAAACTGTCATGCCTTTTCTTACATATGTGATAACTCCACGGCACTCATCGCATTTACATTTATAAGCCGTATAGCCGCTGATGTGGCTACTTCGTTTCTTGCCTACCAGAGTCTCCTGCAATAGCGCAATGTCTATTGCCCTCTCATGGAGGAGTTTTGTGAGCTCTAATATCTTGGGTATTAGGCCACAGATATTGAGCTGAAGTACTTTTATCTGGCTAAGTTTGTCGCTCCCTAAGGGTTTTGGACTGGTAGTGACAAACCGTTGTAATGGTTGGTGATTTGGAAGACCGATGGTCCTCGCTTCGTTGGTCGTAGTTGGTTGGGCCTTTTTGGTGGTAATGGTTGGTTGGGCCTGGTGCGGGACATGATCACCAGGTTGGTGTGGTTGGCTAGCCACACCTTGGCTACCGTTCTTCCAAGGGAAGAACGAATGCAGTGTAGCCTGGGAAGAGGGCTTCGTCCTGGGAAGGGGAACCTTCGCTGATTTTTCATGGTTCGACAGGTTCTGCCGGATCGGAACCACAGGGCGAGTAGTAGAGGATTTTGCGTTGTCGGGCCTGCCGCCCGCTACCCTCGCGATGGAGCTTGTTTGGGTCTGCTCGTACCCGGGTTTTCTGGTTTGATGTGTATTATTCATGTTTGCATAGAAGTCGAAGGCTGTTGGCGGCCTTAGTTATTGCCGATTAGAAAGTAGTGTACACAGGACCTGCAAGAGGGTCCGGGATCTTAGGGCGCGGGAACTCCGCACCACTGGTCACGAGGAGTGGTTGTGTAAGGATTGTTCGATATCCCCAGTATCGAAACTGCTTATTGGGAAGCGCGTTCCTCTACTACCTCACAGGGGACGGGCTAGTTAGAGCCTAGCTCGTAGACGCCGACCGGTCCGCCTGACGCAGCTCGCGAAGGCCACGCCAGTCAGTCCAGTCTTTGCCCAAAGGGAGACCTGCGAATCTGCCGAGTCCCAGGAGAACCCGACCAACCCTCGAGTTGGTTCCAGCGCTATCCGCTTTTCGGAGAACCCGTAAGTCTCTTACTAACCGTTGCCCCGGGGCCCCACAGGGGGGGGGGCTGGACATAACCCCTTTGAGTTCCTTTTACACTTGCCGGCTGCTCATTCATCAGTGGCAAGCAACCAGTACCCTTGGCCACTCCCAGAGAGCAGAGTGTTCACCCGCGACCACGATGAGGTGGTACTGGAACGCCGAGATGGCTTTAGACAGTTTTGTTTTATACCATATTAAAGAAAATAAAAAAAAACATTCTCCTAATAGAGTTTGCTAATGGAATCAGAACAAGGGATGTTACAGACTTGCCTATAAAGGGAACCTTAGATCAAAAGATATCCATTAAATTACCAGATTTTAGGGAGCATGCAAACAGATTGTACATACTGGCATGACCATTGCAGAGAGCAAAGGCCTGATGCTGCTTTTGACAGGCCCATTCATTCTTTCGGTTAATGTAATAAAAGAATTTTATCATAAAGTCAGTTTTTAAATAGAATTAAAAAAAAAGCAAAATATTCATAAAAAGGATTTGAAATATTGAAAACCTTTTATATTTTCATTTTAGGCCCTTTTCAGACCAGTTGCCATGATGGTGCCAGATTATGCTTTGATTGCAGAAATAAGTCTTTTTTCTTTTGGCTTTAGTGAGGCCAAAAATCTGTCACAAAAAATTGTGTCTACTTTCAAATTGTCTTCAGAGCAACTTAGTTCACAGGTAATACTATAAATATAGAATTGAAAACTTATTACAATGACAAAGATAATTGGGTGATTAAGAAGAATTTTGTTTCATGTAATAGACAATGCCAAAGAAAAACACTGTTTGGTTTTTATAATAATCACCTCAGTACTTGATCCTCAATCTGTTTTCAGGATCATTATGACTTTGGGATGAGAGCTGTCAAAAGTGTTATATCTGCTGCTGGAAATTTAAAAAGAATGTATCCTGATATGGATGAGGTAACACTTGTTTTTCAAAATGGCCATGAATGGAAAGTTAGATTTTCAAAATGGCCATGAATGGAATTTAGATATTCAACTGTGAAATTATATTTATAAAAGAATGCATTATTTTTGCATAGCATCAATCTCAATATTCAATGACAATGTTACATTTATAATTATACTTATCTGTTGAAAAATACATTTTTTTAAACACTATCAATCTAATGGGTTTTAATCAAACTTAATCAATTTAAATACCCAAACAATCAGCCTATTTTCATTGGTTTTCCCTCCATTAAATTTTTCAGGTTTCTGTATTTAATGAGTTAAAGTAATTCCTACAATATTTTAAATTAGAAAAATGCTTGCAACTAGTGATATTATTTATTTCTTTCTTACATTCTCAGGTTTTTATATTATGTGCAAACATTTTTTTTTCTTCAGCAACTTATCTGTTTGCGAGCCATCCAAGATGTCAATGTTCCCAAATTTCTTATTGATGATCTGAAGTTATTCAATGGAATTTTATCTGATTTATTTCCTAATGTTAAGTAAGTAAAGAGCCGAAGGTAGTTAATATTTCTGTAATGAAACCAAATAAAGATGACTCAGTTTCAGAAAGGAAGATTATTACAACTTAGTTCTAACACCTGCAGCACGGCGGGGTGTAAAAGCAGTGCAAATTCAGGAACGTCTTGGTGACAGTCCGAAGTGTATACCACATGGCCAGGCAGTCATGCTACAGTGCTGTTTAATAGTTAGGAGATTTGCAACAGGAATGGTTCTATTGCACGCTAGTTATGTAAAATAAACATTTGTGTTTAAAATAAATTTTGGCTGTTAGAACATTTATTTGCTCAGCCAAATGGCCCAAGCTCAAGTCCTATTGGATTTTTACTGGAGTATCAAATTTTGAAAGAGAGTAATAATGGTTGATCATTTAGTTGGCAAATAACTTTTTAAGGGTAATCTGTTCATCACTGATACTGGTGTCACCTTTTTTGTATGCCTTTAGGACAAGAAAAATCTTTTTATTTCAAAGCGTGATGATAATAATAACTATGACTTTATCTATTACTGTTGATTAGTTGCTTAGTTATTATGATCTTTCTTTTTGGTGAGTCTATTAAATTTTTGTTGGCAGAGAGCAACCAATTGACTATGGTATTCTTAATGCTTCACTGAGGTCCAACTGTGTAAAGTTAGGCCTAAAAGATGTTGATGGTAACTTAGTGACTTATTTACTGAGATATTTATTAGACTTTTAGAAAGTCATTGTTACATAATTTTCTTATTTATAATGATTATTTTTAATTAGAAATAGTTTCTTTTGAAGGTATAGAGTTCATCTGTTTCTTTGGTCAACATTTTACAAGGTTATCTTATGGTCAGCGTAATGACTAAATGTTTTAACTCTCCCCAATTGATGATATGTAGAGCTGACTTGGAGCTGATTGGAACAAATATTTAAAAAAAGAACCATTTTAACAGTCACAGTATGGAAACTAAAAATCTTCACTTCTGCAGCCAAGAAACCAATATAGATATTTATGACAGTACTTTTTAAAAGGAAAATTAATTAAGAACTGGAAAAAAAATTCAAAGAAAGTAAAGTAAAGATCTCAGGAAAAAAAAATGTTTTGGAAAACAGTTAATCAATTCCAAATGAATATTTATTATCTAATACTGTGCTAGTGCTACCTATCTATGCTCAACTTTTAGATTTATTATTTGATACGATACAACTTTTAAGATATTACTTGAGCATGTCTATTTGTATGTATGTACATTCCTTAGAATTCATTCTCAAATGTATTCAACTCTATGAAACCACTGTAGTCAGACATGGGCTTATGTTAGTTGGACCTGCTGGAAGTGGAAAAACTGAGGTATTTATTTTTAAACATTTAAAGCCACACTAATTGTTCTGTTGCAGGCCTATAATATAACTGCTATAAATAACTCTTGTACCAGATATTCCACTTTTCATTTCTGAAGTAAGCCAATAGCCTACATATAGACTTATATAATGTCAGGAAAAAAAATAATGCCACAGTTCAAACCATTTTTAGCGGCCCCCGAAAGGGGAAAAGACGCTATTAGTTTTGTGTGAAATGTCTGTCTGTCCGTCCCGTTTAGATCTCGTAAACTAGAAAATATATTGAAAATCCGACATCACAATATTTTAGACCATTCAAAGTTCTGATGCAACGGTTACTTTTTTTTTCCTGAAAGCTAAAAATCTAATTTTTAAAATCAGTTATGCAAGCAGTTTTTTAAAGAGAAAAGGCTAATTAGTATGCATTGTAAGTTAGACCTAACTTAAAACAAATAGTAATCTTATAAACTTTATTTTCCTGAACATTTTTTTTTTATTTTGGAATTTTTAAATTTTTTTTTGAGGATTCGAATAAGAGATTGAGCCTTTTCAAAACAATTAAATTATTTATAAGACTTCGAGAGGCGCGTTAGTTGAGTGGTAAAGCACTTGTCTTCAGAACCGAGGGTCCCGGGTTCGAATCCTGGTGAAGACAGGGATATTCAACTTCGGAATCCTTGGGCGCCTCTGAGTCTACCCAGCTCTAATGGTTACCTGACATTAGTTGGGGAAAAGTAAAGGCGGTTGGTCGTTGTGCTGGCTACATGACACCCTCGTTAACCGTAGGCCACAAAAACAGATGAACTTTACATCATCTGCCCTATAGACCACAAGGTCTGAAAGGGGAACTAGTTAGGCCAGGTTCACATTTAACATTGCATTCACTTGCACCTATCCTTTGATCTGCTGCACCGTTGGGGCACTACACAAGATCTGTCAACCTTCTTTCTCCATTCTTATCTGTCATTTGTCTTTGATATAATTTCATTTGGATGTTCTTTCTGAAAATATTGAAGCCTGCCTGGGAGGACCACTTAGGGGGCCGATTTTAAGTTTGTGTTTCCACACAAACTGTCTTTGTAACCTTGTTTATTTTATTTCTGTTGTGGGAATGAAATAAATTAAGCAATTCAGTTTCTGATTAAAAAAATGTTATTTTGATTAATATACATTTTTTTATTTCATGACAGTGGGATTATTTTAGAACTGCATAGAAAATGCAACTCTATAAAATATCCTATACTCTTAAGCGAGCAATTCTTGTATGTATGTATATATATTTATATATATATAAATTTTATTTCGAAAACGGCTCTAACGATTTTCTTTAAAATTTCACGGTATGTGCATAATAGTGAGAAAAAAAATCTCAACTCATTGGTCACATCGGGAAAACTCGAGGTCGACCGTTATATCGGTTTGAAAATGGCTCATTATCGAAAAATTAATTTTGGCTAGAATGTTTTATGAATGAAATTTTCTATATGACGTCAATGGAAAAAAAACTTGACATCGCTTATGTCACTAGGCTCACAGCAGTACACTAAGACATTTCTTCGCAAACAAGAAAAAGTTTTAATGATTCAATTGGCCTAATTAAACATTTGCACACCATCATATTGTACATTGATCCATTATGAAACTATGGAAGAAAAATAATGAAATTAAATATCTTAATGTATAATTAGTTATTGTGTTTTAAAGGCTTTATAAATTGTTTACACTTTAATTGCGTACACCTGTAGGTAGCTTTTACTTTATTATTTTGCTGGTGAATTATTGCAATGTGTTTAAGCCTCGAAGTCTTCTGTCCCATACCAAAACATAGGAAATTGTCATAACACAGCTTATCTATGCCTTACTTGCACAACCAGGGCCGGCCCTAACATTTGCGGGGCCCTATGTGAAATGGATTGCGCGCAGACTAGTAAAGGTGGGATAAGGATAATAAGTGAAAATAAAATTTTGTATTAGAAAATAAATTTGTATTTGGATTACCTTTTTATTAAATGAAAGCTGACGATGCCGTTTTTTTATATCACGCGTAGGACTGGCGTTTACCATATTGATTGACACCCCAAAATGACAATTTTGTCTTTTTAAGGACATTTTTATAAATTTCAGGAGATTTCTAGGAGCTCCTTGAAAACAAGGAGGCCACGGGAACCCTATTATAAATTATAATGGTTTAATTTAATAATTTACACCTAGAATTAGCACGGGGCTTTTGAACCTTCGGGGTCCACTGTGGCAGCATAGGCCTAAGGCTTGCCCTGATGATATCCAGCTCGCGGCCAACGAATTTTCATCACGCTGCTGCTTTTTTTTGGTTAACCTATAAACCTCGGTAAAACAGAAGTCATGTTCCAGAAGTCACCCAATAAAACCTACTCAGCCCAAAGATCACCGCGCATAATCCCTTAAAGTGGTAGATAACTTCACATTATCTGGGAAGCATAGTATCAAATGACGCATTGCTTTAACGAGAGGTTGATATGTGATCAGGGATATGCATGCTTTTGGACGCCTCGAAGCGAGAGTAACACGAAATAAATCGCTCTGCCTGTCTACAAAAATCAGTGTCAACCAGTGATTCTCTCAACCCTTCTATGTGGATCTAAGACATGAGTACTGTATAGAAAGCAACTAAGACTTCTTGAACGACTTCACCAAAGACTGCAATACAAACAGCGATATTCCTGCAAAATGGTATGAACTTCTTATAATCCGACAGTCACGCTTTGCAGGGCACTTATTCCGTATTGGGGACGAACATATTTTTGGCAATCTTTTTTTTTAGTAAGCTGAAAGGTTGTCGGAGTAACAGAGATGCCTCACAATAACGCTTCTTTAGAATACATAGGCGATGTTTTTAAGTCTCTTAGGTGCACGTTTTACACTATAACGTAGAGATTTTGCATCACATGATGATTCTTACTAAAGCCATAATAATAAGGCTTGTCTTCGAGTCCGAAGATTAGTGAGGAATGCAGTATTTCCCATGGCTGCGCAGCCCCAGCTGTGACCTACATATTTTGCCACATCCAGGGCAAGCATAACCTTTGTCCGCAGGTGGTCGATTTAGATTTTCTTTTCGCCATCTGCGCTTGTCCTCGGCAGCAGATTTTCTTTTGGTCTCAAATGTGTATCCCGCTGCTTTTGTGAGTGACCTCCAGCTGTCTCGTTCTGAGGCCGCATACAACCAGGTGCTCTCTTCTATGTCAGCCACGGAAAGTTGACGCCAAAGCTGTTCTTTGAAGTGTTTCCGTGGGGCGCCTCTGTTACGTCGACCACCATTTAGCTCACAAAAAAAAAAACTGCCTTTGGCATACGTTCGTCTCCCATACGGGATAATTGCCCTACCCAGTGCAACTGTCAGACCATAAGAAGTCCCTCTATACTGTCCATACCGGCGTTGGCAAGGACATCGCTGTTTGTAGTGCGGTCCTGCTACTATATGTCCATGATGGAGCGCAAGCATCTTTGGTGAAAGCACTCAAGAAGTCTTAGTTGTTTTCTGTATAGTGTTAGAGCCATAATGAATTTATTAATTACAATATTAAATGTCAGACTTTCTTCCAAGCATATAATAGCACAATAGTTTTACGCGAAAGAACCAATGTAAAACGTTAATACGTGAGCTGTGGTTTTCTATAGGCCTACTGTTGGGGGGTCTTTCTATTCTAATCGCCATGTACAATTACATTGAGAACTGACAGAACAAAAAAGCAACTCTTCAGATTGATAGTCTTTACCCGATCTTTCATTTTCGTATTTACAACAATATTCCCAAAATGACTTCGGGTATATATCCTTCCTTAACAAATTATTCATCCGAGCGAGGCTCGGTCACCTGGTACTCATGAATTAAATAAGCAAACTTCACTTTCATCTTTCTTGTTTATTTAACAATTGAGTTCTGTTATTAGATTATTATGTTATATTATATTACACTAGGCTAGCAGGGAAAAAATCTGTTTTTGGAATTATGTCTGGATGTGTTTGAAAATTGCTTGGCTCTCCATAGGCTTATTATTTACAGTGATTTAACTTTTAGCTAATTAAATTTTTTAGTATTTGAGTTGTGAGTGACCTTTTTACAAAGCTTCTATCAATTCACTTTGGTAAAACATTTGTACATATTATTTTTCCAACACCCAATCTTGGATCAAGCTGAAATTTTGCACAATTATTTCTTTTACCTGACAACACAAGAATAAAATTTAAAAAATTAACCAATTAGTTAATTAACTATTAGTAATTATTAATTTTGTTTGGTATCTGGAAAAAGGGAAAAAAATTGTACTTGGCTGAAGTGGCGGTATGGAGGCGCGGTGGCTGAGCGGAAAAGCGCTTGGCTTCCAAACTGGGGTACGGGATTCGAATCCTGGTGAAGACTGTGATGTTTAATTTCGGGATCTTCGGGCGCCTCTGAGTCCACCCAGCTCTAATGGGTACCTGACATTAGTTGGGGAAAAGTAAAGGCAGTTGGTTGTTGTGCTGGCCACATGACACCCTAGTTAACCATAGGCCACAGAATCAGATGACCTTTACATCATCTGCCCTATAGACCACAAAGTCTGAAAGGGGACCTTTTTTTTTTATTTAAGTGGTGGTATAAGCTGAATTAGTCTCCTTTATAAGTCGCAGCTCTAAATTGAAACAAACAATTTATAACTATACAATATTCTCTAGTCATAAGTACCTCATCAGCAAAGTGGTTATCACATCTGCCTGAGGAGGCGTAAGCCACGGTTTGAATTCTTTTCTTTTTGTAAATACTTTTGAAAACCTATTACGGTAAAATCCACCCAGATATTCCTTTCTTCCCTTCTGCCCCCTTTTCTGCATTTTTTCAACTGGTCCAGACAAGTGATAGGATCATAGTGTAATGAGAAAGCTAAAAGCATGAAATAGTGCCTAACAGAAATAGTTGGTAAAAATATTATTAATCGCACAGATTAATTGTTGTTGGTCTAGATCTATTAAACATTTAATTACATCACTGATCCAAACTAATTGATGCAATTACATTTCGTATAAGCTTTGTTTTTTTTTTAAAGTATGTTCTTTAACTAGTCTTTTGATTGAGTTTACCTATATAGGGGAAGTGATCCTGAAGGGATTATGGGCACAACATGGCCTAGGATATGCCAAATATCAAACAAACAAACATGAAATTTTGTTAAGAATTCATTTATTTTCAATTCTCTTCTTTACTGAACTCTTCTGCTTATCACTTTTTAGTGTTACAAGGTACTGCAGGTGGCTCAAACAGAACTTCATGGTCAACCAAACCCTTCCCTCTCATTCTTCTGTACCACACATACTTATGTGTTGAATCCAAAGTCAATCACTATGGGTCAGTTATATGGAGAATTCGATTTATTTACACATGAATGGTGAGAGATTTCAACAATTTTTTTTTACCATTTATATATTTGATCTAAATTGAGTCTACAACAATATTGCCTGTTGTCTGCTAATGACTTTTGGATTCTATAATCCTCAGGACTGATGGCATCTTGTCCACACTAATACGAATTGGCACCACAGCAGCCACCACTGATAAGAGGTGGTACATCTTTGATGGGCCAGTGGATGCAGTGTGGATAGAGAACATGAACACAGTACTTGATGACAACAAGAAACTTTGTCTGAGTAGTGGAGAGATTATCAAATTAACTGATGTATGCAAGTCACATTTTGATAGAACAAGTTTTGTACACATAACTAATAAAACTAACATAATTATAAACAAGTTTTCTTTTTGCAGCACATGACTATGATGTTTGAAGTAGCAGATTTGGCTGTTGCTTCACCTGCCACTGTCAGTCGATGTGGGATGGTTTACCTTGGAACATCAGTGTTGGGCATCTGGCCACTGATCGAGTGTTGGATTAAGACATTACCTCCTCTGATTAAAGTTTACAGTGAGCAGTTGGAAAAATTATTCAAAAACTTCTTTCTAGTAAGATTTTTTAAAATGATTATTTCTTTGTTAGGACTGATTAGTAGAGTGAATGACTACAGAGCTTAATGCCCAGGGCTCAATTCTTAGTTGGAACTTGTTCTAAACTTTTTACTTGCCTCACATTGGTTTCAAAGTAGAGGCGCTTGAATTGGCCAAATGTATCAGGTAACACTTTGTCAAATGAAATAATATAGCATTACTACAACTTTACAATTTGATTAAAAATAAAAATAAAAAAAAGCCCTACCCACTATGCTTACCTTGTCATTAAAGCCCAAAACCAAATGTTGGCCTAATTGCAAGTTTAAAGAGGTTTTGATTGCCCTTAGTTTTTCAGAAACTATTTGATTCCTGTGATGTGAAGCCAAGTAATTCTACACATAGAAAAATGTGTTTGTGTGGATTTACTTAGTTTCTATTCTTCTGTTTGGTTTGATCTGTTTGTGCCCTACTTGATGTTAGTTATTACTTCTGCCTTTCTTTCTAGTAGAAAAGAAAAAAAAAGTTTCATTTATATACATTGTATCTGATGGTTTATGTTTCAGCCTGGACTCGACTTCATTAGAAGTAATGTCATTGAGATTGTTGGTACTCTGGATAGTGCTTTAACATTCAGCCATTTTAGAATATTTGACTGTTTTGTAAGCCCATTGAAATTAAAGGTAGGAATCCAAGAGATCAGTATTTTTTAAGTTGCTTTAGTTGTTATCAGTACACAGATCTAGGTTTTTTATTTGTACTCAAGATCTCTAAAACTGAAACCTTATGTGATGCTCTTATTTGATGAAAGAATATAAAACGGAATGTCATATTGTTGAACTAATTCCTTAGAGAGAAGAGGAGTTCAGTTCTTGTTTCTTTTATCAAGTTTTTTTAACTGCTTAGTCTGACTAGAAACAGCAGTTATTTGCTTGAGTTTGCTATTCCTGACACCTCATATGTCCGAAGCAAGTAGCATAGTTCCATCGTCATGTGACATTTTGTTCTCATTCACTGCCATGTTCTTGCTTTGTGATTTCAATAAGAGATAAAGAAAAAAAAGTTAGTTCCTATTGAGAGTAACACTTAGGACGTAATATCTTCTTTTTTGAAGTAAGGTCTGTATTATATAAGATAAGATAAATGTTGATCTGAATTTTTCCATCTCTCGGTTAGTGAAAGTAAACACAACAGCTAAATACTTTATTTTATATTGAAACTTGATGATAAGAATCAGAGATTTGATTGAAAATGTTATCATGTTCTAGTTGCTTAGCCTGGTTGAATTACATTTCTGTGATAAATGAGATGAAAGAAGTGTGTCTTGCAAATAGTTGGGGGATAGAATGGAAGCAAATAATTAGGAGATTGCTTTTCTAATGGCTCTTGTATTTGTATGTAACTGTTTGTTATTAAAGTGTATTGACTTGATATGGCAAAGTTGTGTTCATGAGTTGTCAACCACATTTTTATTTAGCCTTTGTCATAAAATTGATTATAAATGGAGTTTAATTTTTTAAAACTCTTTTTTTTTAATTTTAGATGGGACAAAAACTTGTAAGTTTTATATAATTTTATATCTATCTATTTCTCTTTCTATTAGACATACCATATCTTAATTGCTTCAGTCTTTGTAGCTTGATTTGATTTTTTGTTCCATTTTGAAAATGATTTAAAAAAAAACAAAAAAAACAATAGCATGAAAATTACTTTTTATTAGTTTTTTTTTTTTTATTAATGGCATTGTCTATTAAAAATAAAAGAATGAAACAAGTGCTTTTAAGGATTTAAAAGTTTTAATTTTCCAAAGTTAAACCTTTAGCTCTTGAAAACTGTAATTGAAAATATTTTATTTTGAATTTTTATTTAATTGACAAGAAATAGGATTTGTAGCATTGTTAAAGTGAAGATTGTATTTTAATGTTCATAAGTTTTTAAAATGTTTATTGTCTTAAATTGATGAACATTTTTTTTTTATGTTACTTAATCCCCTGGCAATCCCCAGACATTTCATCCCCTTGCCTATACAACTTATAAAATCAGCAAGAATTCAATTAAAATTTTCATAGTATGATGACAATAAATGTGACACTTCTAATAAATCAGTAAATACTTTTATATTGAAATCAAATATAGAAAAAAAAAAGTCACATAAGGACTTTTAAATTGCTTTTAAGTGTTGGTGAGATAATTGCTATGAATCAGGAGAACAGGTGAAGCAAGTAATCGTAGATAAAGAAGATGATCCATTGACATAATGATTGGATCAAAACTGATGGAGAAAACTAAGCTATTGACAAAAAGGATCATCAGGGCATGAGTCTTATCCTTGTCTTACCTTTTGTTATTATGCGGATTTCAAATTCATAAGTATGTGCTGCTCCCTCACTATTGTATATTTACTAAAGACTCCTATATTTCTTAAGCTGTTGTAGACCTGCTTCCTCACTATTGTATATTTACTAAAGACTTCTGTATTTCTTAAGCTGTTGTAGACCTGCTTCCTCACTATTGTATATTTACTAAAGACTTCTATATTTCTTAAGCTGTTTGTCATGTACGCTTTGTCTATATTTAGTCCAAGGTTTGCCTGCAAAATTTCAGCTAGCTCGGGGAATCCCAAGCATGCAGCAACCTTCTGTTTTGGAATAAATGTGATTGATTAGAAATATTAATTATTGTACATTAATCTATATTTTATTGGTCAATTGATTAACCAAGCGACAAAGAGATATTAGTCACATGGTAAAGGCCCAAAGGTCTGAAAGATTCTAGATATTACCGCCAGTCTCGTGTTGGAATTCAAAGGAAGATGACATAATTATTATATTGTGTAGATCATTTAATTTAGTAGAAATATACATATTCTGTTTTATTCAAGTACATTTAACCATTGTAATTATTGTGAAGAGCTTTTCCAAGTTTTGAATTAAAGTATTTGTATTTGACGAGGAGAAGTTTCTTCATTGATTATAATAATAATATACTTAGATTGTCTTATCGACTAGCAACTTCTAGATGATCATCTTATCAACTAGCAACTT
This sequence comes from Biomphalaria glabrata, assembly GCF_947242115.1. Taxonomy (NCBI): domain Eukaryota; kingdom Metazoa; phylum Mollusca; class Gastropoda; family Planorbidae; genus Biomphalaria; species Biomphalaria glabrata. The sequence continues at coordinate 22,159,408 of NC_074716.1, forward strand.
CTAAATGATCATCTTATCAACTGACGATTTCTAGATCCTCTGCAATCACGATCATTGATTGTGCAGTTTAGATCAAGTTAATTATCAACGTGACATCTAGCATCATTGATGATCGTGACACTGTTGTAGACCTGCTCCCTCACTATTTTATATTTACTAAAGACTCCTATATTTCTTAAGCTGTTGTAGACCTGCTCCATGATTCAATTTAGATATTGAAGACAAGACAAAATACATTTCAAATACCAATAAATCTGGATTATTGACCCATTATTTACACACATTGTAGAATTTTTCTGCACATGTACATCCAATATCACCATCATGCCATCCATTGTTAGAAATTAATATTTTCATTAGTTAAAATCATTATCATCCATTTATGATTTTTAGCAGCCCCCGAAAGTGGAAAAGACGCTTTTAGTTTTGTGTGGAATGTCTGTCCGTCTGTCTGTCTGTCCATCCCATTTAGATCTTGTAAACTAGAAAAGATAGTGAAAATCCGACATCATGATATTTTAGACCTTTCAAAGTTCTGATGCAAAGGCTACTTTTTTCTTTTCTGAAAGGGAAAAATCAAATTTTTAAAATCACTTATGCAAGCAGTTTTTTCATAAAAATACACCACTTTTACAACTATTCACTATTAATAGTAACAAACAAGGGAGGCTCCTTAGTAGGGGAGATGACTATTTACCATATTTTTAACACATTTATGCAAAGGGTTTCAGATTTTTAGTCAAAAAATTATTTTATGTTTACATTTGTATTGTTAAGTTATGTAAGTTCTGTTACACTAAGTACTATATTTACAAAAAAATTTGTTTACTATTTTTTAAAGAGAAAAAATCTATTTAGTATGCATATAAGTTGGACATAATTTAAAACAACTATTAATTAGTAGTTTTTCATGTTATAGTGTGAATTGTAGTGCAGCATCAATACCATAGAACATTTAACCAAAGGAAATTTTTTTTTTCTTTTTTTTTTTTACGGAAATGTTTTTTTCTTGAGAAATAAGAGATTGACTACAAAACAATTAGATCTATTAGATGTTCATTATAAGTCATCAGTTTGGCCAGGTTCACATCTAATTTCACATTCTCTTTCACCTATCCTTTCTCCATTCTTCTCTGTCATTTTTCTTTGATAGAATTTCATTCTGATAATATTGAAACCTGCCTTTTTACCTGCCTGGGTAGACCACTTCGGGGGCCGATTTTCAGTTTGTTTTTCCACACAAACTGACTTTAACCTTGTTTAATTATTGGATATGTGGTCTTTAAGTGAACATATTCACATTTTAAATTATGGACATTCATTGCTTACTTATGACAATTTTAATTACTAATGACACTTTTAATTTTCCAGTCACTTTGATTGTAGACATTGTTTCTAGAAAGTACTGAATCAGTGTGATGACCTCTAGAACTATTTCTTTCCCCAGCATGATATCGTTAGTGAAGAAAATCAGGCTAGACTAGTAGAACTTATTGAGCCTTGGTTCATATTCTCCTTGATATGGTCGCTTGGTGCATCCTGTGACAATGATGGAAGAGATAAGTTTGACTTGTGGATCAGACAGAAGATTGATGAGCACAATGTAAGTGAAACTTTTCATAACATAACAATGATATAACAATAACACAACAGCACAGTAGCCAAACTTTTAAACATTTCCACAATATTTAAGTATCTTAACTCTTTGGCTCCAGAATTACTTCGGAATTATTTTCCACTTTTGGACGGAATTAATTTTTCCGCCATTTCAGAGTGCGCTACTTTGCTTCGATATAACTTGTATAACTTTTTTATTTATTATTGGAAAATAATAAATTTGATATAGAATTAAAGAGAAATGCTCTTTCCATTTCTTATGTTTTCTAGTTTGCAAATCATGTTGTTTTTGTAATTTTGGGTTTTGAATATAAAAATGAAAAACTCACCAACTGACATTGAAAATATCCATCCAAGTGCATGTTACAAGAAATTTATTGTTCAAATTGAATTCAAAGAAGTTTTTTTCTCATTTTTATCCATTTGTTTACAGAACACCATAGAAGAAACAGCAATAGATGCAAAAAATAATAAACTGGAACTAATAATCCAATGTCACTACTTTAATGAAAACGGCCATAAAAAAAGCAACACTCTTGGAACAAAAAACTTTTACCCTAAAACTAGTCCAACTGTACAGCATATATATATAATTATAATATTTTCTTCTTAAGTTCTTCATGTACTTAGTACATAAATATTCCTTCTAGTTGCGATATTCATGGAAGCAGTCAATATGAAGTGTGGGTTCGACTCCCATCCAATGCAAACATAAACCGTTCTCCCTGACCTACAGTGTTTACATACTCTGTCTTTCTTTATAGTTATAGGTCTCCATTCTCTGAAAATGGATCTTATTCTAGCAGGGGTGTTAAATTTAATCCTATGGTCAGCATAGCTATTTATTTTGCTGACAAGACTATCAACAATGTGATTGTCAATGAAAAAAAACAACATTCCATCTCAATAGATGCAGTGCTGACTAAGTCTAGGTTGACAACCCAATTTCTTGATGGAACAAATCTGAAATTGATCTGTTTCAGTGCCTAGATGATAGATCTAGAGATCTACCTCTATCTGATTAGATTTAGATCTAGATGATGTAGAGACAGCTAAACTAGTTCTAGATCTACATTGAACATTAGCTGGGGGTGGAGCTGCTTCATCAGCTGATAAACTTCATCATTCCTAGCCCTAGGTCTAGATTCTAGATCTATAAATTAATTTACTAGATCTAGACTATATAATTAGATTTATCAATATCACCATCAGATGAAACAAAATCACTGTCATCTGAATTATTAGGCCCTATACTTCTTCATCAAAGAAATATTTAGATCTACAAAGTTTATATGGCTTTGGTTGAAGCTCCATGTTAAAAAAACACGCACACAGAAAAAAATAAATGTAATCTCTTTACAAACTTCGTACAAAATAAAAACACGTTAAATGAAGGAAATTCCAGATGTTTAGCAAAGGGAAACTATTCTAGTTAAAAAATTAAGCAATAAAAAACATTGGAGAAATAGAAACGAAAAAATAAATTTTAAATAGCCGATGCCCCCAGCGTTGGTCCGACTTTTTTCCCCTTTTTTAAAATCAACGTCCTGTGCGTTGTTGCGGAGCCAAATAGTTAAACAAGGAATGGAATTCCACAAAACTGGTTACTGGCCATGAGATTTTCTACTCAAAGATAAACAGTTGTACTTATGTATCCAGTTTTTTTTGTGTCTTGTTATAAACTTTATTTATTTTATTTATTTATTTTTATTTTACTCTTTGTCTCTCCTAATCTTGACTTATTTTTAATTACAAGTACATTTTAAAGGTGAATTCTCTGAAAACAATTTCTTGTTATAAATGAGTTTCTTCATGGGACTAAACAATGAACATACACTAACTTGATATATTTTTAGTTGGCAGTAAAATTTCCTGATACTGGCCTGGTGTATGACTACAAGTTAGATGACGCTGGTATTCTGACCCAAGCTGAAGAGGAAGAGGAAGGAAGTGAAAGAGTGAGTTGTGTGAATATCTGTAGTCTTTAAGATAGAAATGTTGAATAGAAGGCTAAATGGAGCCATAATGTACAATGGTGGTGTGGTGACAGAAAGCTAATTAGCAGAGTTTTCTTAAAGAAGATAACATCTAGCTTTGTGTTAGATAAGTCTTTTAAGTGCTTTTTGTTGGAAAAGTTGTTTTAGCATTTATTAGTAGTGATGTAGGCTAACAGAATGCTAGGAACATCAAGTAACCAATTTTATTTTTATGTTCAAAAATTTTCCTAAATTTCCATTCAATTATCTTTGATTTGGTGAAAACAAATGTCTTTAAAAGTTGTGTACAAATTTTGAAACATTTTAAGAGTTTAGATCATGGCAGATATTTTCCATAAAAAAAAAAGATACCAGGTTGGAATTTCTTTTAGACTGAATATCAGCATCCAAACCAATTTCTAAATTTAAATTAAAAAAAAAAAACAGTAACAACATAAATCTTCTCTATTTACTTTTGAACAATGTCTTTCTTGTGTCAAGAAATGAAAGTTTGCCAAGCTCAATCATTTTAAGAGCTATCATCCTACATTGTTAAAGCGCTCTTTTGTTCTCTCCTAGGTAATCCGTTGGCTGAACTGGCAGCATGGTCACCAGCCATACCAAGTGCCTTCAGAGATCAAATACTCTGATATCATGGTGCCAACTATTGATACCTGTAGATCCTCTTTTTTAGTTAATATGTTTGTTTTGAACAGAAAAAAGGTAAGTAATTTCGAGGCATTAATATTCATTGTGATAATGATTTTAATTGCTTGTATAATCATGTTTATAGTCAAGAAGCTCTCTGAAAAGTTTTGGGTTCAAATATAGTGTCTAGATATAGCTTGTTCATATTAGTGAGAGGAGTGTGTATTAGGAGTCAAAAGGGAGGAAGGCTCAGTTTGGAATTGGATCAAATGGTTTTGAGAAAGAAAATGCTTATGCATAACGGAATAATAAATGAATAAGAACATGGATATATATCTGTCGGCAGGTAGATTTGAAAGAAGTAGAAAAGAAATACAACATGGTCATGAAATTGTTTTGTCAATGTTAAACATCAAACATATTGGAAAATATAAAATGTTCTCAATCGTCAGCAACATTGTGTGTGTGTGTTATGCTTCAGTGCAGGTATTGTGTGTGTGGTATGCTTCAGTGCAGGTATTGTGTGTGTGGTATGCTTCAGTACAGGTATTGTGTGTGTGGTATGCTTCAGTACAGGTGTTGTGTGTGTGTGGTATGCTTCAGTGCAGGTATTGTTTTGTCAATGTTAAACATCAAACATATTGGAAAATAAAAAAAAATATCCTCAATTGTCAGCAACATTGTGTGTGTGTTTGTAATGCTTCAGTTCAGGTATTGTGTGTGTATGGGGTATACTTCAGTAGATGTATTGTGTGTGTATGGTATACTTCAGTGCAGGTATTGTGTGTGTGATATGCTTCAGTGCAGGTATTGTGTGTGTGGTATGCTTCAGTGCAGATATTGTGTGTGTGGTTTGCTTCAGTGCAGGTATTGTGTGTGTGTGTGGTATGCTTCTGTGCAGGTATTGTGTGTGTGGTATGCTTCAGTGCAGGTATTGTGTGTGTGGTTTGCTTCTGTGCAGGTATTGTGTGTGTGGTATGCTTCAGTGCAGGTATTGTGTGTGTGGTATGCTTCAGTAGATGTATTGTGTGTGTGTGTTATGCTTCAGTGCAGGTATTGTGTGTGTGTTATGCTTCAGTGCAGATATTGTGTGTGTGGTTTGCTTCAGTGCAGGTATTGTGTGTGTGTGGTATGCTTCAGTACAGGTATTGTGTGTGTGTGGTATGCTTCAGTGCAGGTATTGTTTTGTCAATGTTAAACATCAAACATATTGGAAAAAAAAATATCCTCAATTGTCAGCAACATCATGTGTGTGTTTGTAATGTTTCAGTTCAGGTATTGTGTGTGTGGTATACTTGAGTAGATGTATTGTGTGTGTATGGTATACTTCAGTGCAGGTATTGTGTGTGTGATATGCTTCAGTTCAGGTATTGTGTGTGTGGTATGCTTCAGTGCAGGTATTGTGTGTGTGGTATGCTTCAGTGGAGGTATTGTGTGTGTGGTATGCTTCAGTGCAGGGTAGGAAGGAGGAAGAAATGAAGATATTGTGACTTTTTTTGTTTACTTTTCTACTTTTTATAAATATTGTTTCAATGGTGTTGCCAGGTTGCTTTCTTTATTTATGAGTCTGTGTGTGCTTATATTTCAGTTACTTGCGATTGGACCAACTGGTACAGGCAAAACTTTGACCATGCTTGATAAATTGACACGTGGATTGACTGAAGAATATTTACCAGAATTCATTAATTTCTCTGCCAAGACCTCTGCAAATCAAACTCAAGATTTGATTGACAGCAAGCTAGATAAAAGGTCAGGATAAAATTTGTTTACCTTTATGAATACATTCTCTCACATGCTCAAATTATAAGCAACGAAAAAAAAATCAGATAAAAAAATGTTATTAATGTATAAGATGCAGCTTAAAATTCACTTTGAAACAATCGTGCTATGTGAAGTGTTTACTCTGATATGATTAGACAAATTAAAAATGAGTCTATTTTATATTAAAACTATTCCAGTTTAATCATTTTTCTAGAAATATGAGTCCTTAAAATTAAAATGAAGTTGTTCTATGAATTGTAAACTTTATGGGAACAAGTTTAAAATTATGACTTAATGCAACTAAATGATTTTAAACTTTCTTTGATTTATATTTCTCAAGGCGAAAGGGTATCTATGGTCCACCTGTCGGGAAGTATTGTGTCATTTTTATTGATGATCTGAATATGCCTTCCTTGGAGACTTATGGAGCGCAGCCACCCATTGAACTTATTAGACAATTTATGGACTTTAATGGATGGTATGATCGTAAAGCTATAGGTAAGGGATGTTTTGATAAAAGGAATAACATTAGAGAAATATATCCTTTGAAAATGGTGTGTATTAATATATTTTTAAGCACATTATTTTTTAAAAATATAAATAATATAGCTACTATCCAGTGCAAACCTAATATATTAGGGTTATATATAGGTATATTAAAGGTATATTTTATTTATAGGCTGATAGTTAATAGAGGTCAAGACAACCAACTTCTTTTATTAACACAGACAGATGTTAGTAGCTGTAAGGAGTAAGGTAGACTTATGGATGTCCTAAAATTAGAAGATACTTTTCTTCCTACTTTGGTTTGAAATCAAGTCCTCCTGTTTTACTTCTTAGATAGCACTTAGAAACTTTCAACAAAATATTGACATGTTGGATTTGTAGTTCAGTTTTTAATAGTGACTTTTTAAAATAAGACTATGAAAAAATGTACATACATACTTGTTTCTATGACAGAACTAAACTTACTATAGACCTAATTTATAGATAAAGATTACACAAGTTATAACATTCACCCATGTACCCCTTTAAAAGAAATGAAAAACATTGAAATTTCTTTATTGGTTGATTGTACATTTTTTATTTAGAATTATATTGAATTAAATTTTTCTACTTCTTTGTTAGGTGAGTTTCGAAGTTTGGCAGATGTGAACATCCTAGCTGCCATGGGGCCTCCAGGTGGAGGAAGGAATCCTGTTACTGCAAGACTTTTACGCCATTTTAATTTCCTGGCTTTTACTGCAATGTCAGACGCCAGTCTTTTCAAGATTTTTGGGACAATCTTGTTGTCTTGGATTGGTAAGTAGATCTACAAATAAACAGTTGGATTGGTAAGTAGATCTACAAATAAACAGTTGGATTGGTAAGTAGATCTACAAATAAACAGTTGGATTGGTAAGTAGATCTACAAATAAACAGTTGGATTGGTAAGTAGATCTACGACTACATATAAACAGTTTGCTTTGAATTTCTTGTATCCTAATGGGGATTTTCACAATAAATTCATGCAAAGAGGCAGATTTGAGCTTTAGAGTGTTTCCAACTAAAGAAATAAAAACTAAGTCACAGAGCTTAGAAAAATGTTAGACAATCAAAATCTAAGCAATGTATAGTTTGAATAAAAATGACTACAATGTCATATGAACTCAATGTAATTGTTATTAATAACATTGACCTTAATTTGAGACATTTATCTCTCTAAACCTTCCATTACTAAAGGATATATCAAACTATAAAAGAAACACTGTCTATAAAAGTACCTGCCAATATTTAAAACTTTGCCCTATTTTCATTCTAAGCTGCAAAGTGTACAGCAGTGACATGCTGCAATGATTACAAGTTTAGATAAGAAAAGACTTTCTTTGACATCAAGATGGGTGTGCAACAGAGTGTATTTTATAGTCCTCCTAGCTATGGACCATGTCATAAGCTAAAGTGCCTTTGGTTTTCCATGGTTTGAACTGAATTAGTTGATAGACTGAATTAGTTGATAGACTGAATTAGTTGATAGACTGAATTATCTTTTGGCTAAACATGGATGGGACCAAAGCCATGTAAGTATGTGGATTACTTGGGAAAGGAAAGTCTTAGGACATTCTTCAATCATATTGTCTATTTGGGTCATCAATTGATTAACTTAAACACAAAGATCTGCCTCATATCATCATGGAAAACATCCGCCAAGATTGAAAATTGAAAAAATTTCAAACTGCAAAGGCTGAGACAGATCCTGAGAGTCACACATAGAGACAATGTTACCATCTGGAATAAAGCTGATACTGTCACTATTTACTGATCTCAATGGAGACTATGCCAAAAACGCCCAGGACCTAAGATTAAGTAAATTCAAAATTTCAATAGAAAAATATTTACTTACTTGAGAAGTAGAACATTTTAAAGATTTACAGATGAGATCATCAAAAAAATCAATGTTGATGTTAGTAGTCACCAAATGAATAGTTGGTAACAAATTGGCTTCAGTTGTTTTATAAAGTGTACAGAAATGTAATACATATTTGATTGACAAAAAAAACCAACACAGTCACTCCACATTCAACACTTTCAATACTTGGTGTAAGTGTTGTTTAAAAAGTTTGTAAATAGAGGCCAGGGAGGCAAGAAGAAAACGTTTCTGAAGAGGGAAGGGAGACAAGAAGAAAAGTTTCTGAAGAGAGAAGGTAGACAAGAAGAAAAGTTTCTGAAGAGAGAAGGTAGACAAGAAGAAAAGTTTCTGAAGAGAGAAGGTAGACAAGAAGAAAACGTTTCTGAAGAGGGAAGGGAGACAAGAAGAAAAGTTTCTGAAGAGAGAAGGTAGACAAGAAGAAAAGTTTCTGAAGAGAGAAGGTAGACAAGAAGAAAACGTTTCTGAAGAGGGAAGGGAGACAAGAAGAAAAGTTTCTGAAGAGAGAAGGTAGACAAGAAGAAAAGTTTCTGAAGAGAGAAGGTAGACAAGAAGAAAACGTTTCTGAAGAGGGAAGGGAGACAAGAAGAAAAGTTTCTGAAGAGGGAAGGGAGGCAAGAAGAAAAGTTTCTGAAGAGGGAAGGGAGGCAAGAAGAAAACGTTTCTGAAGAGAGAAGGGAGGCAAGAAGAAAAAGTTTCTGAAGAGGGAAGGGAGGCAAGAAGAAAACGTTTCTGAAGAGAGAAGGGAGGCAAGAAGAAAAGTTTCTGAAGAGGGAAGGGAGGCAAGAAGAAAACGTTTCTGAAGAGAGAAGGGAGGCAAGAAGAAAACGTTTCTGAAGAGAGAAGGGAGACAAGAAGAAAACGTTTCTGAAGAGGGAAGGGAGACAAGAAGAAAAGTTTCTGAAGAGGGAAGGGAGGCAAGAAGAAAAGTTTCTGAAGAGGGAAGGGAGGCAAGAAGAAAAGTTTCTGAAGAGGGAAGGGAGGCAAGAAGAAAAAGTTTCTGAAGAGGGAAGGTAGACAAGAAGAAAAGTTTCTCAAGAGAGAAGGGAGACAAGAAGAAAAGTTTCTGAAGAGAGAAGGGAGGCAAGAAGAAAACGTTTCATTTAAAAAAAACATTAAGAAACAAAGGTAGTGTGGAGCTTTCAAGGAAACCTCTGATCCTGATAATACAATTTTGTTTCAGCCAACTGTCCCCACATTGTAAAGTACTGTGACAAGCTTGTGACGGCCAGTATCAACATGTATAATTCAGTCCAGGCCAACATGTTGCCTACACCCTCCAAGTCTCACTACACATTCAACTTGAGAGATTTGTCCAAAGTGTTTCAAGGAATTCTCATGGGCCAATATGAAGAGAACAAGGTGTGTCTGCTTTCTTACTTTTGTTCAGCTCACAAGTATTAAGCTACAGTTCATAATACTTAGTAGAAGATAAAAGTATTCTACAGCACTTGAGTTTTATTATGCCTAGATTTACCTAACTTATTCAAAAAAGAATAATTATGAAGGAACATCTGTAATCAACTAACTAGATTACCCTACAACGTTACATTAAACACATTCAAATTCAGGTCGATTTGTAAGGTTTGCACTTGTCAAAATTGGTTAGCTGATAGTTCTAAAGATTTTTATATAATAGATAGCATTAGAAGATATCTTAGCTGAAATCACCCTCTCAGAAAGTAAAAGATATTAATTGAATCCATCCACGCTGTAATTATTTGATTTTTGCTCTGAGATACTGAACAAGATTTAAAGCCCTAACAAATTGTTATGCAAAGGATTCTAAAAAAAAAAGTTATTGGATAAAAATATTTTTTCAGGTTTTAACAAATATTTGAATTTCTATTCATCTTGATGTATTTTTTGTTCATTTATTTGTGAACTTTTATTTAAAACATGAAATTTTCTTCTCTCTGAAAGTCAGTCGGTGCTGTTCTGAGACTCTGGTATCATGAATGTTGCAGAGTCTTTCAGGATCGTTTAGTGGATGATGCAGACAGACAGTCCTTTGAAGATATCCTAAAGAACACAGTCATGAAAGATTTTGATGTGGACTTCAATCACATCATAGCCCACAAGCCAATCATTTATGCTGATTTCTTAAACAATGATCAAGATCCTCGCCCCTACACTCTTGTGAAAGATCATGCACTAGTAAGTTGTGTATTTGATACTTACACAACCTTGTTGGTTACATTAAAAGTGGAAGATATAACAGCTAAAAAAAACTTCGTAAAAGTGTGATAAGACTTCGCTTGACTTTGCATGAGGTTGAAAGCTAATATTTGTTTAATTCAGCATTTTTTTCCTTGTCATTTCTACATATTGCTTGAACATAACATATTTCCTCTTCTTTTACATGTTTCTCTTCACCTCACTCCTGACACCGATTAATGGGCTTTGTAGTTTCATTCCTGACACTGAATAATGGGCTTTGTAGTCTCACTCCTGACACCGAATCATGTGCTTTGTAGTCTCACTCCTGGCACCGAATCATGTGCTTTGTAGTCTCACTCCTGACACCGAATAATGGGCTTTGTAGTCTCACTCCTGACATGAATCATGTGCCTTTGTAGTTTCACTCCTGACACTGAATCATGGGCTTTGTAGTCTCACTCCTGACACTGAATAATGTTTGTACATTTCTTAACTGATTTTTTCATGGGAACTTTTCAGGCTCAAAAAACCGTTGAAGAATATTTATCAGAGTTTAACCAGGCAACAAATAAAAAGATGGAGCTTGTGCTATTCATGGATGCCATTTGCCATGTCAGTCGCATAGCCCGTATACTAAGACAGCCACTCGGTAATGCTTTATTGCTTGGTATGGGTGGCAGTGGACGGCAGAGTTTAACTAAATTAGCATCACACATGTAAGTTACCATGACTGGCGTATTAAATGTTTTGATATATTCACCATGAGCATAAATACAGGACTTAGCTCTAGAAAATGTTTGTGTGACATTTTTTTTTTATTTAGTTTAAATTATTTGAAGTTTGGGTAGCATCACCTGAGGTTTCTTACTGAAATTTGTTTGTCTCTCTTCCCTCCAGGTCTGAGTATGACTGTTTCCAGGTCGAGCTGTCTAAAAACTATAATGTACATGATTGGCATGAAGACTTAAAGAAAGTCATGATGAAGGCAGGGCTGCGAGAAGAGCCTGTTGTTTTCTTGTTCAGTGACACACAGGTACATCAACATCAGTAACAGGGTAGTAATGCTATTGAAAGTTTCATTTCAAATTTAAAAGTAAAACAAGCAAAATATAAAAAAATACTTTAAAAAAAAAACAACAACAACAAAGCCTATATTAAGTGTATCAATTAATTTGGATCAGTCATGTCAATCAATTTGTAATTGATCTAGACTAACAATAATAAATCTGTGCGATTAGAAATATTTTTAACAATTGTTTTTGTTTAACCCTATTTCATGCTTTTAGCTTTCTCAATTCACTATGATCCTACCACTTGTCTGGACTAGATGGAGAGGGGTGGAGGAGAAAGAACGGGGTATCTGGGTGATTGTTTTTTAAATGTATTTTTAAAAACAAATGTTTACGACCTGAATTCGAACTCGTGAGCTAACGCCTTCTTAGGCTTCTCAGATCAACCACTCAGCTAGTGAAGGGAATATTGTATAGTTATCTATTGTTTCTATTTCATGTTTGTTTTCACTAAGCCTCAGACAATGATTTGTTTGGTGTTATGCACAAATTGTAAGACAAATTTCCATACGGACAATAAAGATTATTATTATTATTATTATTATTATTATGTTTGTTTTCACTAAGCCTCAGACAACAACCTATAAATGGGACTATTTCATCTTATACCACCACTTCAGTCAAGTACAATTTCTTTCCCTTGTTTGAGATACCAAACAAAGTAATTAAATACCATTAGTTAATTAACTAATTGGTTAATTCTTTTTATTGATTCTTGTGTGGTCAGGTAAAAGAGATAATGTGCTAAATTTCAGCTTGATAGCTTGATTTAAGGTTAAGTTTCGGAGAAATAATGTGTACAAACTTTTTACCAGAGACAGTGAGTTGTTATAAGCTTTGTAAAAACAGTAACCTTGCTGTACTTTGAAATAAAATTTCTGTCTTCCACTGTATGATGCTACAGATGACAGTTTGTTGTTAAAAGTGCACACGAATTCTCAGATAACTTTAAAAAAAACAAACTTTTCCACACTTCCCTTTTTGTGCACCAAAACACTAGCTAGTTATAATTTTTTTCTGTCATTTAGGAAAATCCCCAATAAGTTCATTTTAAGGTAATTACCAGTACATGACTGTTCATTAATTACACTATTGAATTATTGGACTTCTCTGGCAAACTGTATTTTAATGAGTTTATTATCTAAATATCTGCATAACACATTTTGTCTAGGATCAAAAAAATTTATATAACCTGATCATGTCTAGCATTAAAAAATGTGTATAACCAGATCTTGTCTAAAAAAAATCAAAAAATGTGTATAACCAGATCTTGTCTAAAAAAATTAAAAAATGTGTATAACCAGATCTTGTCTAAAAAAAATTTAAAAATGTGTATAACCAGATCATGTCTAGCATACAAAAACTGTATATAACTAGATCATGTCAAGCATACAAAAACTGTATATAACTAGATTGATGTATAGATTGAGTTTGTATTCTAGTGGGATGTGCTGCTGAGCTGCATAAACCATGGGCCACTTTATTGAAGAGACTCTAGTATGAACCCTGATATATACTAGTTATTTCTAATTTGTTATTTGACTCAAGCTGTTTTGTGTTTGATGAATGGCAGCCTACTTCTCCCAGATATCCCTTTCTCCCAGATACCCCTTTCTCCCAGATATCTCCTCCTGTCCATAAAAGAGCTTGAATTGCAGCAAAAATGCTCTATGAGAATGGAAGACATGCTATACAAAACCTACAATAAAGTAAAAACAATTTTAGTTTATATAGCCAGATCATATCTTCTGTGTCATCTACAATACAAAATTCTTGGTCCTGACCACTCATTCATTCATTCACTAAGATAATAATCACTAATTCTTCCATTTGTTGTGGACGATCAAATGAAAAATTTAACCTATTTTTTCTTGCCTAAGACAACTAAGCCATTTTCAGATTGAAATCTCAATGGTTAAGTTTACCATAAATGATTTTTCATTTGTAATTTCTACCAACTATGTATCTGAAAGCTGACAAAAGTGCAAAACAATAATTCCTTCCCCTTAAGCACTTATGAACACTTTTTTGGTTCATTTCTTTCTTTCCATTTTTTTTTTTCATAGATCTAGATCTTAAATGTAATTCTTCTCTAGGGGTTAGATAAGTGGCAGAGTGAATGTCAGGATTATCATTATTATTATCTAATGTGTTTTTACATCTTTATGAAAGTGTGTGTTTATGGAGAAAATTACCACTATTTGAAATTTAAAGACTAGTTCGTGTGTGTGTGTAGAATGATTTTAAAACGACTAGACCTAAACCTACAAGTAAGCCTGTATTCTAAAGTTAAGACTCCTAAACATTGTCTCAGTGAATATAATAAAAGTGTGTGTGTGCATGTTGTTTTTTTTGGGTGGAGTGTGTTTAATACTGTTTGTGAAGATGGGTTATTCTAAATAAGAGGCCTCTCTGGATCTAGATCTGTGACTGACAAAAAAATATGTAATTTGTGGGCTAATTTATGAATAGTAATGTTGCACCTCTGCGGAAAAGGGTTTTTCATTTGAAAATATTGGGTGTATATGTGGGGGGCATTATAGTACAGGGAGATGGAAGGCTACAACCAATGAGCCTAAGAAGTGTTTGTACATACTCTAGAATAGGGGCCCTTCGTTTGTAGGATGAAAGAGACAAAAAAAAAGGACAAAGAATTTTAGGGCTAAAAAATGTGTTGGGAGTGAGTGAGGTGAGTGTTGTAATGCTGGCCATTTTAATGGATGGTGTCTAAGAGTGTGCCAGGCAAAATAAACATATATACCGCTACTAGCTGTTTCACCCATAGCATAACATAGTGAATTATATAACTAAATCATATCTAGTATGTAACAATTTTTATATTCTTCATTCTTTTATTTGAGCAATTAATTGTAAACAGCTTTTATTTCAAACAGTTTACAAAGCTCAAAGAACTGAGACACTTAGTGATCTAATTTAACTCATTCATGTTAAAACAACACTTTTTCTATTCAATAAAGTTTCAAAATTTTATATTCGTAATTTTGTAATTTTTGCTCAGATTAAAAATGAGTCCTTCCTTGAAGACTTGAACAACATATTGAACACTGGTGATGTGCCAAATATCTATGGGTTGGATGAATTAGAGAATATCTTTAAAGAGATGAAGCCTTCTGTTGTAGAAGCTGGATTGCAACCCACTAAAACTATTATGTTCTCTACTTACACCAAGAGAGTCCGCAGTAACCTACACACAGTCATAACTATGAGGTCAGTTGGTTAGTGTTGTGTAGAAGTCAGGTTTGCTAAAAAAAAGTGTGCACTGTCTATAGGGTCAGAACATATGTCTTGATAAATAGTAATTTTAATTGTTAGTTATAATGGCAATGTCTTTGATTCTGAGAATTTAAGATGAGTGCAGTCTTTCACATGACTACACAAACCCAGTTGCGACCTGCATTTTTTTCCACATCTGATGTAGATAAAGCCACCATCTGCATATACATCTTCTGCGTCTGTCTTCTACCAGGGCTTTAATAGGGCTTCAAATGTTGTTTCCTGGCCTTTGTGAGAGCTCTCCAACTGTTTCTTTCATAGCAATAAGCCAGGTTCATAAATCAATTCTATTAACACATTATCTATAGTTCATCCATCGTGTTCGATGATGACCACTTTTGTCATCCAGGGAGCTGAGAGCTTTGCACTGGGGTTTTGTGCCTCCTTATGTGGCTGGTGAGACCTATGTAAGCCAGGAATGTTCGGCTGCTCACTGGGCAGGTTATTCCAGCTAGAGCTAGTATCATTGGCCTTGCTTTTCTTCTGTCTTTTTTCTTTTGCCAGCATTGTTCTCTTTTCCTCAGCAACCTGTGCACTAGTTTTCACAGCGCGACGCCATGATGCATGTCATGAGTCTCTGTCTCCCAGGTGGTTGGGCCTATGTTGAACCCCTTCAGAGAAGCTTTTAGGGTGTCCCTTAAGTGTTTTCTTTGACCACCTTGCGAGCACTTTCATTTGCTTAGTTGGCCATATAAGAGTCGCTTAGGAATGCATCAGTCTTCCATTCTGCAGACTTGTCCTGCCCATTGCAGCTGGGACTGCATCAGGATTGTGTGGATGCTTTGCAGACTTGCTCTTTGAAGGACTTCAATATCTGGTATTTTTTCTTGCCATTTGATATTCAATATTTTTCTTAACTCATGTAACACATGTTACAATACTCCCTTGCCAACGGGAATAATTCTAAATGGTGACAGTATGTCATCAGTCAGGGTTATATTAGAATTTGTGTTCCATGATCGTCATGAGTCGTGTGCTGAAGATTTTAGATCATATGAAATATGTTAGCTGATTTGTTTCATAATGAATTTAAGTCTTGATGATGAAAGGATTTTTACTTCAAATTTGAAGATGTTTCTCAGTTTCATTATCTATTAATGGTCAACTGTTTGAGAGAGTAAATGCTATTGTTCTATTACCTGGGGAACTCTCCAACCATAAAGATGTTTTGGACTTTAATGTTGTTAGAAACTTAGTTAGTATAGAGACACACCATATTTGATAAACTTCAAACACAACATTTAGTGATGTCACAGATTAGTGGGTTTCAGTTTACTTTTGTTATTATTAGTGTTAGGAATTCAAGGTAAAACTTAGTATAGAGACACACCATATTTGATAAACTTCAAACAAAACATTTAGTGATGTCACAGATTAGTGGGTTTCAGTTTACTTTTGTTATTATTAGTGTTAGGAATTCAAGGTGACAACATCTTATTACAGACATTAAGCATTCAACTTGATTCAAGTCTCTAATGGTCTGGACTTGGTCCTTACATCTTATTACTGTGTAGGTCTTGGTCATAAGTAGTTTAAAGTGCATCTAATACACCTGTACAAGAAACTCAAACATCTTCTGAGTAATCAGCAGAAGTCAGACAGCCATCATACAACTACAAGGTCAAGGCCTATCACACTGTAATGTTTGTAATACAAAGTTGAAATGTCAGGGTAAGCATATTAAGCCTGAATTGCTACTTTTTGTTTGTTGCAATGACATTTTTTTTATTCTTGGTTTATTTCAGCCCACTAGGAGAAATTTTTCGTTCTCGACTGCGACAGTTCCCAGCACTAGTTAACTGCTGCACTATTGACTGGTTCTGTCCTTGGCCACCTGATGCTTTAAGATCTGTTGCATATAAGCTCTTAGGAGACTTTGGTGATACAGAGCAAATGAAAGAAGTTCTCAATGGACTGGTAAGGTTTTGTGATTTTTCTTAGAATATTCCTGTAAACTTATTCATAGAAATGTGTCTATATTAAGCTGTTAACCTTCCCTCCCTTCTGTAGGTGGCCATGTGTCAGGTGATACAAGATTCAGTCACACGATACTCTGTACGATTCCTGGAAGAAATGTCCAGACACAACTATGTCACCCCCACGTCTTACTTGGAACTGCTTAGTCTATTCACTCAATTGGTCAATAGCAAAAAAGGGGAGCTTACTCTGGCTAGTGCTAGACTCAAGACTGGTTTAGATAAAGTATGAGTTGTCTATTTTTAGAAGTCTTCATATATCTCATAATAATAATCTTTATTATCCGTAAGGAAATTTGTCTTACAATTTGTGCATTACACCAAACAAAAAACATTATAACTATAAGAAACCAAAATGTACATTCACACCAGACTCACTCATAATTTACATGTGACAAAGTTTATACCAGATTGTTCTTATTTAATGATTTGATTGCCAGGGGAACAAAAGAGTGTTTGTGTCTATTTGTCTTTGCTATCGGTGTCTTGTATCTCTTTTGTGATGGTAAAATCACAAAATCCTGACACAAAGGGTGATTCTTTATTTCGAGGATCTTGTTAGCTTTTTTATAGATGTTTGTCTCAAACAACTGCCCAAATGGGTTTGTTTTTTGCCAATGATTTTGCCAGCAGCATTTAGGATTCTATGAAGTTTATTTTTATTTTTAATGCTCAGATTGCCATACCAGGCAGTGATATTGAAACTTAAAATATTGCAGATGTGAGCGTGATAAAACATAGCCAAGGCCTTTTCGCTAACATTAAACGAGGACAGTTTTCTTAGTAATCGTAATCTTTGCTGCCCTTTTTGGTTGATATAATCAGTATTTGCAGTAAAATTTAGTTTATTGTCTAGGATAGTACCAAGGTATTTAAAGGTTTGCACAATTTCAATAGTCTCTCCAGCTACTGAAACAATATCATTTTCCTTCTTGTCCCTACGAAAATCGATTATCATTTCTTTGTTTTTTTTTACATTTAATAATAAAAAATTATCTTTACAATATTTTTCAATTTGTTCTATTTCTTTGAAATACTCATTTACGTCTGAGCTCTCTGAGAGCAGGGCAAGAAGAGCTGCATCATCAGCGAATTTTGTGAAGGAGCAACAAAAACTATCGGATTGAAAATCATTGGTGTACAAAATGAACCACAATGGCGATGTCACAGCCCCCTGGGGCGCCCCTGTGTTAACTATGCGTTCATTAGATATAACATTGTTTACCCTAACCCTCTGAGCTCTCTGGGTCAAAAATTCATTAGCCCATAGTATTATGTATGGACTAATTTGCAACGATTTCATCTTTTCAATGAGTAAATGAAGTTGTATAGTGTTAAAAGCTGATGAGAAATCAATAAAGAACAATCTTACATAAGTGTTCGGTAAGTCCAGATGTTTGAAGACACAGTTTAAGATATTTAGGATGATGTCATTTATAGTTTGTTTCATACTATTAAGACATTGCAGCAGAAATTTATAATCCCATGCTGACCTGAAGCAGTTTTGGGTAACAATTTCAGCTCAGCACTGTCTCCCTCAGTAATGTTTGAAATTATAAACCACAGTCCAGCACTGTCTCCCTCAGTAATGTTTGAACCTACGAACCACAGTCCAGCACTGTCTCCCTCAGTAATGATTGAACCTATGAACCACAGCCCAGCAGTCTAAATGAATAGAAGTAAAATAATGTTTTGTTTAAATGAGTGTCAAATTTGTGAAGTCTCTCTGTTCAGATTTTGGTTACAACTGTAGAAGTGGCCAAATTACAGGAGGAGTTGGCCATCATGAGTCCTGAATTGGAAGTGGCTGTAAAAGATGCAGTCATAACAATGGAGCATATAGCTAAGGATACTGTAAGCTTATAATGTTATTAAATAATTTTTTTTTCACAGTTGAAGTAATGTGCTTTCTGCTGCTTTTTTGTTTTTAGTTACCTAAGAATAAGTTCTATCCATTGCACTAGTTTAGAGCTTAAGTAGTAATACCAATTTTTAAAAAAATGTGTAAATAGATTTTGATGTAACCCTGTTTAATGTAAGGAGGTTTGATTGTGCTAACAAAAATGGAATTAACTGAAGGGATTAATTGATTGTGATTGTGTACAGGCTGTGGCTGAAGAAACCAAGCAACATGTTCAGGCTGAAGAGAAGGCTGCATCTATCAAGGCATCAGAAACTGAAGCCATTGCTGCTGATGCCCAGAAGGATTTGGCTGAAGCACTGCCTGCACTTGTAATATAGCTACATAATTCATGCATTTCTTTAGAATCATCCTTGTTGAATTAATATGTTCCTTATTGTCTTGTTTTGATTCAGAAACAGACAAACTAGGATAAAAGTACAATTAGAAAAGATTAATATAACACTTTAAGACACAGACAGATGAATGTCAGAAAATGAATAAATAATGAAATAAAACAGGCTTATAAGTTTTGAAATTAAATCTGTATGCATGCCTTGATAGGTTGGTAACCTTTGTTAAATCTTAGTGAGCATGGAAAGCAAAGCTTTAGGTTTCCTAATTTGTTGTAGTCATTATTTGTGTGTCAACCATTGTCAGTATTCAAGAAATACATAAAAATATTTAGGGAACACCAATAATATATTTTAACAGTACTGGTGATAATTTGTGGATGGATCATAGTTTGTTATGCAAACCATGCTTCAGTCTCTACCGAATGTTAAACCTAAAATACATTATTTCCTTTCTTTCTTTTTTTTCTCAGGAAAGTGCCCTTACCAGCCTTAAGAATATCAACAAAAGTGATATCACAGAAGTGAGAGCCCTACAACGGCCACCTCCTGGAGTCAAACTTGTGATGGAAGCTGTATGCATCATGAAACAGATTGCTCCCAAGAAAATAGCTGGGGAAAAAGTATTAGAGTTGAATAGATTTAGTTTTCCATTTGATCCTGCACTAGATATTAGCCTTCATTTGAACAAATCTATATTATAAAGTAGAATGTGTGGTGTATGTATGGATGTATGTTACTTATAGACATCAAAACCGCTTGACCAATCTTGATAAAACTAGGCAGGAATGTTCCTTGGGTACCAACTTAGACCGTAGTGTATGTATTGTAGCCCTAAAACAAACTTAAGACCCTCAAAAAAAATATAGTCCGACTCTATTACAGCTATAGTATTTTATGGATCTAGGCCATGTCTACAATGTTGACATTAGAAAAGATAGAAAGGATTTAGACCTAGATCTAATTTAAGAAATACACTTTGCGCAGATATTTTTTTTACTTTGACACATAAAATACAAAAGAAGATCCATTGATTTCATTATATAATTAAATTAACCTTCAATTTTGTGTTTCAAAAGCATTTTTTACATAAATTAGTTCCTTATATCTGTGACTACAGATTTCCTGACGAACATTCTTTCATTAGACAATACCGTAATGAATCGCATACTAAAAATTAATTCGTTTAATTGTTTACTTTATAATCCCATCCCTAGATCTAAAACTCTAAGATGATAAAACTTCTCTTCGCACAGATAGTTTTATACTTTAACACATAAACATATTAATTAAAGTCCATTCATTTCATATTTTGATCAAATAAACATTCAAATTTGGTTTTCTAAAGCTACATTCGTTTACGAAAGCTGCGAAGCCGAGTTGAGATGGGCCTAGATCTATATTCATTCATGAATCGCGTACTAAAAATTATTTCGTTTAAATGTTCACTTTATAATCCCATTCATTTAACAAAGCTATCGCTCTTTTCGTTTTTAATAGATAAGAATGTATCGACTTCGGGTAAGCCCATTTTCGCAAAACTAATTTTATTTTCGTAGCGAAAGAGAAATAACGTGAAAGGATCATTAGCTAGGTTTAACATACATCTAAATCCAATCCACTAGATTATTCAAAAGCATTTTTTACATAAATTAGTTCATGATATCTGTGACTACAGATTTCCTGGCGAACATTCTTTCATTAGACATTACCAAATAGTTACACATTAACAGTGATTAACACATCTCTCTACTGAGTCTATTCCTAGGCCTAGGTCTAAAACTCTTATTGAACTCTAAGATGATAAAACTTCTTTTCGCAAAGATAGTTTTATGCTTTAACACATAAACATACTAATTATTGTCCATTCATTTCATATTTTAAATTAGCATTCAAATTTGTTTTTCTAAAGCATTTTTAATACATTCGTTCGCTGTTCGCTAAATAAAGCTGCGTAGCCGTGTTGAGATAGGCCTATATTCATTCATGAAAAAAGGTCACGCATGCGCAACACAGAATGAACTCTATACAAGCCTCTAATTAGTGTAGATTTAGATCTATGTCTACCTAAAGATCTACTTTATACTGTAACACATGAACATACAAAATTAAGTCTATTCGTCTCAAATTTTAATCAAATATATGTAGGCCTACAAGCAAATGTTTTAATTTGAACAAATGGATTTAAGCCTATTAGCTATTCTGATTTGATCGCTTCATTCACACTATTTTTACATTGACACATTCGCTTTACTTATTACATTATTATTTCGTTTAATTGTTTACAAAACACTCTCAATGACTATATCGACAGTAATGCGCAAATAAATACCCGCGGGTCGCGGGTAACATATGTCTAGTATGAAATAAAAGAATTTTCTTTAACTGTCATACATTGTGCATTTGATAGATATCAATATAAAAATGAATAGAAATGTTTAAATTAGATATTTGCAGAATTTATCACTATTATGTAAAATAAAAGTAAACAATTCAAAGTATAACATAAGTTTAGCTCCCAGCCTTTTCAAAGTCTTGGCTATTTTTCTTGTAGAAACAACCAGCAAGTCTTCACAAGGAAACAACCAGCTACCCCATGTCTTCTTAGACATTAAAAAAAAATCCTACTTATTGTTTATTTTTTCATTAAGACTTGTATAATAGGCATCCTAAAAGGTGGGGATGGTTGCTGGACTGCCGTCTCAGTGGCCCTGGGTTCATACCCTGCCTGCTGCTATCTCTTGTCCTGTGGGAGGTTGGGACTAGAAAGTAGTCTATCTTCAACTCTGAAGGAACATCCGAAACATGAAAAACATTTTACAAATCAACATTTTATCTAACTTTGAAATCCCATCACACAAAAAATGACAATTTCAAATAGGTCCCCAAAGGACTAGTCTTTCAACATCTTATTTGACAATCAGCACATCAGCTTTTAATTCTTTTCTTCACCCCCCTCTTTTGATATGCATGTATATATACTATATATAAAAGCTTTAGCAACAAAAATTTTATGAATGAAAATGGTGAATTAAATATAGTAATAGAATGGACTCACCAATTTGACAACTCTGGCTATTTGTGTGTTGTCTCGGTTAAGATTGCTATTGAAGGGGGTTATTGTAAAGTGAAGTGGGACTTAGTGGGTCATGTGACGGTTGTTGGCAAAGTGGGGCACTGGTGAAACACTATTAATCAAAAAGATTGTTTTTGGGGAATCTAGATGGTCAAGTGGTTTGTTCTAGTACTGATTTGCTGCTAGGTGAAGTTGTTGAATCAGTGTCCAAGGTTTGTGCCCTGGTCAGTACTTTCATTATTTTACTAAAGTTTATGATAATCAGTATCAGTACTATGCCATGACCTACTTGATGCAAGAGAATGATAAACTTGAAAAGATGAGATTTTATATAGCAGCTATTTATATGAAACACCTTTTTAGCCTGGTACCAAAGTAGATGACTACTGGGAGGTTGGTAAAGCTCAGCTTCAAGAGCCAGCCAAGTTCATGGACAGTTTATTCCAGTATGACAAAGATAACATCCCTAATGAAGTCATCAAAAAAATTACTCCTTACATCAATGACCCAAACTTCACGCCAAATGCAATTCTAAAGGTAAGTACTTACTTTCCTGAGGTTTTGCAGCAAGCTCTACAATAGGAAAAAAATTGTTTGTTTCAGATGCAGATGTAACATAGTTACCAACTTGTAGAGCTTGAAATTATTTTTTTTTAAACATTTATTTCTAAGTTTAAAAATCAATCTTTTATGGTCACTATCTGAATGAGAGGCTCACATCATAATATTAATGTTGTTTAAAAATAAATTTGTTTTGAAATAATAGACACAAATGATTTAATTGACTATTTTAAACAATACTTTTTATTAATGTTTTCATCTATTATGATGTTTAAAATATAACATATTTTTTTATGATAATTGATAAGAATTAAACTCCATTATTCTTTGATTTTCAGCCCATAACTTTTAACATTGTGATCAACCAATAATCTTTGCTTTTAAAAAGAATGCTTATGTTGCTTTTATTAATGTTTGATTATAAATGTAAAAAATAACCCTTTCAGACCATGCGATCTTTAGAGCAGATGATATAAAGGTCATTTTTTTCTATGAATGACTGTAAAAGAATGTTAAATGGTGTAATGTTGAAGAATGCGAATGTCGTGGAATGCTGGGTTCGTGCTTCCTGGAGTACTCTTGACACGTGACAAACATATGTACCATAAATTGACTTAAGCCGTTTCAGCGGACAAATATAAAGTTTATTTTACAACATAATAATACTGCACTCCTTGTTAGTGCTACAAGTAAAGAAATAATAAACAATCCTATCCGCATAACAGCGGTATCAAATGTATCCAATACGTTAAACTCTTCAGAGTATATTACAAATCACGTCCGCATCTCGGCGGGTAACACTGTACAGAATAATCCATAATAATAATAATACATATCTCAAAAAGAACACTGGCATCAACTGCCCAAAAGATACTTCTTAACTTCAAAGTTACAACTCGACTAACAGAGTAATAATGCATAACTGCCTCGTACAGAGGATAACACTTGACTTGACCACCCGGTCCAAAGTATACCACTTGACTGACTTGACTGAACTCAAAGTCAACTTTATTCATCCTACTTCCAGTTTTCTACATCAGGAATTCCACGTGTCTTTTAACTCTTAACATGACATGAACTTTAAATCATGCAATGTCAACTGAGACTGTGACAATGACAGCTAACTTTCCCCAACTAATGTCTGGTACCCATTAGAGTTGGGTGGACTCAGGGTCACCCTTAAAATTCCAAAATTAAAAATCCCAGTCTTCACAAAGATTTTGAAGCCAGGATCTCTCCCTTGTCTAGGAAGTCATGCGTTTTACCACTTGGCCACCATGTCACCTGCTATGTATTATAATTATACATTTTAAATTTTGTATGTATTACACATGTTTACATATCTTGTCGTATTGGCAAAAATGTTTAAGAAGTGTTATGTTAACAATATCTAGGTTTCAAGAGCTTGTATGGCTATATGTCAGTGGGTCCATGCCATGTTCAAATATCACTTTGTGGCAATCACTGTGGCCCCAAAGAGAGAGAAGCTGAAGAAAGCAATGGAGGAGTTGGCAACTACTGAAAAAATACTTGCTGAAGCCAAGAAGAAATTGCATGAAGTGGAAGCAGGTGTAGCTAAGTTGCAGAAACAGTACAATGAAAGTATGCACAAGAAGAAAATACTGGAAGATAAATGTAAACTGTGTGAGGCCAGGTTGGATAGAGCTGACAAGGTTCATATTTATTTTCAGTTTAAAGTTTTTTATTCTTCAGTTTAGTTTTATATTTAAAAAAATTAGACTTTATGTGAAAGAAATGTATGTACTAAATTTCTAAACGTATTACTGGATGGATGCTTTCATTTGTTAAATTTCTTTGTTGTTAATGTTGAAATAGGTTATTAACTGAACTAGTGTCTGTCATTTCAGCTCATCAACAGTTTAGCTGAGGAAAAAGATCGTTGGGGGGACACTATAACAAATTATGAGAAACTACTCCACAATGTTTATGGGGATGTGCTTTTGTCTGCTGGATTTGTGGCTTACTTGGGACCATTTACCGTAAGTACCCAAAATGTGTTGTTGTTGTGTAGTGATAGTCGTACACTTTATTATCTTAATTATCATACATTTTATTCTGGTAGTCACATATTCTCTTTCTGTCCAGGTAAACTTACATTGCATTCATTTCTTGTAATGGTAATCAAAATGTTATTTCTGTCAACCAAATGTTATTTCTGTGGCTAAAAACAGTTGCTGTAACATGTACTTAAAAAAAAAAATTATCTCCTAATAATAAAATGTTATTTCTGTGGCTAAAGATATAATTGGTGTAGCATTCCTTCCATTTTTTTTATTCTCTTTACATTTCCCTTGTTATAGACTTCAACTCCTAGTTTTAAACTCACAAATTGCTGCACCAAAATCTAGTTAGTGCTGATTCATTTAGTATATTGTATATATAAAGTAGAAAGTAAGTTGTATGTATGTATGTCTCTCGTAGAAATCAAAACCGTTTGACCAATCTTGATAAAACTTGGCATAAATGTTCCTTGGGTACTAACTGGGACTGTAATATATGTATTGTAGCCCTAAAACAAACTTAAGACCCTCAAAAAAAAAAAAAGTTGCCCAACTCTATTAAAGTACTACTATTTTATAGATCTAGGCTATGTTTACCATGTGTATGTATTGTGGCCATAAAACTAACTTAAGACCCTCAAAAAAAAAGTTTACTAATGTTTACATGAAAAGATCAAAAGGATCTAGATTTAATTTTAAGAACTACACTTTGCGCATAAAATACAAAATATAGTCTATTGATTTCATTATTTAATAAAATTAAGCTTCAAATTTGTGTTTCAAAAGCATTTTTACATAAATTCCTTCCTTATATCTGGGAATTTAGAAGTCCTGATGTGCATTCTTTCATTAGACATTACCGGAAAGGTTACACATCTCTCTATTCCTAGGTCTAAAACACTCATTCAACTCTAAGATGATAGAACTTCTCTTCGCAAAGATAGTTTTATTCTTTGACAAACGAACATACTAATTATAGTCCATTCAAATAAATATTTTAATCAAATTAACATTCAAATTTGTTTTTCTAAAGCATTTTTACATGAGTGCAACTCTATTCTTAATATCACATGAATTCAGGTCGATTAGCTATTTTTAGCTCCATTCATAATATTTTTTTATTCATGAATTCATGCATTTGCTTTACTTATAACATCATTAGTTTCTTTAATCGTTTCTAATGCACTATATCAGTGATTACATCACCAATACGCAAGTTAAGACCCGTGGGCAGTGGGTAATATCTGTCTAGTATATATATATATAAAGTTCATTCATTTAATCATTTGCTGTCAATCTTTGCCTTTGTCTTTTAAAACTTGCATTGTCTCAACAGGCGGATTACAGACATGTCATGGTCAAAGAATGGAGTGAGTCTTTACATGAAAATAAAGTACCTTCCTCCCCTAATCCCAACTTTCTTTCCACCATGGGAAACCCAGTCATGATTAGAAACTGGCAGATTCATGGTTTGCCTGGAGACAATTATTCTATTGAAAATGGTGTCATCGTCAGCTTGACACAGCGCTGGCCATTGTTTATTGATCCTCAAGGTCAGGCCAATAAGTGGATCAAGAATATGGTGAGCTGTTGTTTTGAAACTTTTAAAAATAACATTTGTCAAAATATTTTTCATTCACTGTAGAAAAAAAATCTGAATTTGAACAGATGAAATTTACTCACTTTAACATGCATACAAGTTGTATATATATGGCCTCCTTCAGTTGCGATGCGACTATGGAAAGGCTGTTTGACTATTAGATGTTGCTTTTCATATACTATGTCATATTAATGGTTTGATATTCACTTCCACCTCCATAGAGAGCAAACAACAAATTTCTATCACCTCCCCCTCTGCTAACACTGCTTTCCTTATTTACAAAACTGTCTAATAAATTCTTTTTGATATCCCAAATAATTCCATCTCTCATGGATCCTATTACATCTCAGTATAACCAACACTATGTGTAGCAGTGCTTCCTGTTAGCTCAACATCTCAGTATAACCAACACCCTATATAGCAGTGCTGATAATAGTAGACATCTTTGAGACCAACTGCTAAAGTCAGCTCAAGCAAAAATCTGGCTAGAAAAAGAAATTATGACAATCGTTTAAGAGTTCTGACCAGGTTACAGCCATGTTCTGCTGTCCTGCAGAACATTTAGTCTCAATTTTTTTTTTCATTTTTGATTAAATATTTAAAGGAACTGTATGTGACACAAACAGAAGGTAATGGCACAGGAAAAGTTGATTGGCTATATAGGTCATGTTATAGAATCTTCATTCAATATCAGAATTAGTAGCTTAATTAGCTTCTCTGACCAGGGGAAGAATCCAAAGTTTTTTTAAACTGTAATTTATTGTTTCTATATCTAATTTACTTGGAGATCTGACTTGGTTTGAATACAATTGAAGTGTCTATTAAGCTATCTGTATCTTTGATTAAATCCAAACTAGATCTATACTGCAGCTCTCCATATGCAGGTATTTACAATCAGCAGTAAAACAGGCTATTAACACTTTCAACTGTGTTAATTGAATGGCTTTAAAGAAGAGAAAATATTGACACAGCACAGTACACATTGCTTATGTAGTTACTGTGGTTTCCCATCAAAGCCAGAATAAACTACTACATTGCAAGTCTTTGTCATCAGTCACCCTAACACTGTACTATATTAATGTAATTGTACCCAGGAAAGTCACAATGAAATGGAAGTTGTGAAACTCTCCAGCAAAGATTTCATACGAACTTTAGAGAATGCAATTAGATTTGGAAAGCCTTGCCTTATGGAGAATGTTGGTTCAGAATTGGACCCATCCTTAGAACCAGTACTACTCAAGCAGGTCATTTAATTTTTACTTAAGCAGGTCATTTAGTTTTTACTTAAGCAGGTCATTTAGTTTTTACTTAAGCAGGTCATTTAGTTTTTACTTAAGCAGGTCATTTAGTTTTTTTGTATTTTTACACAATTCTTCTTTCAATAAATCATTTTTCATTTAGAATTTTCCAGTTTTATTTCAAAATAACAAATTTTAGACATTCTAAAAGCATTGAGGAAACAAAATGACTTAGCATTTGGGGCTTCTGCTCACTGGAAAATAAACACACAAACTGTTGCTTTTAGCTTTTTATATTACTAATATATTACTTACTATGAGAAACATTTTTTTTTTTTGCTCTCCATATCAACTTTGCAAAATAGAATCAAATATATAGAGTGGTACAATGATGTATTTTAAACTAGAAACATTCTTAATGAACTTGCCCTACAGTTTCACAATGTCTTTGTGGTTATATTGTGCACTCTAATTGAATCAATAATCTTAAGACTTCACTCTGGATGTTTATGGAATGTACATTTTTGTTTAGGTATTTAAACAACAAGGAACTTTAGTCATCAAAATTGGAGACACATTAGTGCCCTACCATAAAGACTTCAAGTTCTACATAACCAGCAAACTACCAAATCCTCATTACACACCAGAGGTATCTACCAAGGTGACCATCATCAACTTTACTCTTTCTCCCAGGTGATTGAATAGGCAATGAGCAAGTGTATGCTGATCAATTATATTCACGCTACACAATTTGTTTTGGTATTTCTATTTCAATCTTTTGAACTGTTTCTTGCTAATAGCTTATTTTTTCCCTCTGCCACTCACTATCCATCATTAATAATTATCAAATACAATTTCTGTAATTTCCTGTTCCAGTGGTTTACAAGACCAGCTTTTGGGCATTGTGGTAGCAGAGGAACGTCCAGATCTGGAGGACTCCAAAAACCAGCTTATAATCAGTAATGCCAAGATGAAGTCAGAGCTGAAAGATATTGAAGATAAAATACTTTACCTTTTGAGTGCCTCCCAGGGAAGTCCTGTAGATGACATTGAACTGATTGAGACTCTGGATGCCTCCAAGATAACCTCCTCAGAGATCCAGGTGAATGAAAAGATAACATTCTTGAATCTTGTGAAATTGTGAACATATAATATTTACAAAAGATTTTTACTAAATTATTAAATTTTTACTACCTTTACTATTTTAACTGTGAATAGACCTTGCTTTTAATAATTTAACTGTATGGAATTTAGCCCTTGTGATATAAAGTAAGAGCATAATCCTTGAAGGATTACGGGCACAACATGGCCTAAATTATGCTGATGTACCAAAAACTCAAACTCCTCAGAAATTCAGATAATGTTTTCCAGACCTTACCATCTGTAAGGCAGGGGATATAAAAGTCATGATTAAGGAGGGTGCCATTGTCAGGAAACCAGTAGAGTTGGATGGAGTTGGATGGAGGATTTTTAATCCCAGTCTTTACTACTCAGCCACAACACTCCCATGAACAGATCATGGGTGACATTATTAAGTTTTGTTGTTTTGTGTAACTGGTAAAAATCTGCTGCCTTAAATCAGTTATAAAAGTAAGCTGTAACTCAAAATTAAAGAAATTTTAAGACCACTTCTTCTAATAGTTACATAGCATTTCTTCTGTAAAGTAAGTGTAGTTTGTCAATGAGCTATGATATAAGATCTATAATAATAATAGTATTATCTAGAACTTTTAACAAAAGATAACATGACTTGAAATGACAAATTAAATTGTGTTTATATTTCAGACTAAAGTGAAAATAGCAGAGACAACTGAAAAAATAATTGATGAGACTCGATCTCAGTACATTCCTGTAGCCATCAATGCACAGATTTTATTTTTCTGTGTAGCTGACATGGGCAAGATAGACCCTATGTATCAGTATTCCTTGGAGTGGTTTATTAGAATCTTCATGAACTCTATTGCTCAAGCTGAAAGAGCAGGTCAGTTGAAGGCTCTTAGTAATTAGTGTCTCATTCTTTACTGTAGTCATTGTTATTTTTGTTTTAGAATGTTTGATATATATATATATATAGAGAGAGAGAGAGAGATTCTTTTTAAATATTGTAAGTTACTAACATGTGAAATATATGGTTGAATAGCCAGTGATGTCACTAGGGTGGGTGTCACCTGGTGAGGTAAGTTCAGTGTGTCCCCCCCCCCCCCAACTTTTTTCCTCAAATTTTCCCAGTATTTTTGTTGCGCCATAGTACAGTGAGCTATTTATCTACATTTCTTGATAGTTATTACTGAACGTTAAAAAGGGTGTGGATTCTATTTAAACATTTAGTTGTTTTTGACACTTTATCATTAGTTATTGCATAGTTAAAAATTTAACATTTTAAATTAGAAAAAATATTTAACATCAACTAAACATGCTTTCCTTAGTAGACTTTAAAGAGCTCCTAACAGAAACAGTTAAACATTATATTGATAGTTTTGTACTGACAAAGAATTAATTACGGTACAAAATAATAATAATAAGTATTATTATAATTAAGCTTAACATTTAAAATCGTATAAGAACTTTTCAAGATTTCAAACATGAAAACTTATAAATAACTTAAAAGTCAATATGTTATGCGATTTTGTTTTCAAATGTTCTCAATTAAACATACTTAATTAACTTTCAAAAGACACCACGTTGACATGCATTTGGCAAGAAGCTGTTGAAGGCTTAATTAAAAGGCTTATAAAAGTTACATCGTTATTCCATTTTGATTGTAAAATGTAAGTGCATGAAAGTTTAAGACTCTTCAAAATTAACCTTTGCTGTCAGAAGATGTATTCTAGTTTTGTTATTTCTGTTAAAATATCTTGTTGTCTGACTTAGCATTAAAGGGATCACTGCACTCCAGCATAAACCCCTTGTTCTCTACTTGAATAGTGAGTCCAGAATCTTGAGACTACTCTCCTGACATTTTTATATTGTTTAAACTTATTTTTCTGTTGCTATAACATGCTAGTTTGATTTGACAAGAGTTATCTTAACATTTTTAGATAATGTCAATGGTCTTTGAGCTGCACCTCTAGTAGTGTCATATTTTCAGAGTGGTGCTAAAGAGCTTCAATTGCTGTCACACTTTCATCAAATGGTTCTTTCACTGTTTCTAACATTAGTAGATCACTCCAGCGAGTTGTTTATAGACATTTTAATGATACTCCAGTGTAACTCCATTGTGATTAATTAAAATACCCCATCGAATGGTAAAAGCGTGATGAAAGAAATTTTTTTAAAGACTAACTAAAATGTCATGCAGGAAGTATTTTCTGAATTTTGATTATAGCTAAAATGAACAATGTACTCATCCATTCAAATTGCGTTTCTGTTGTTTTTTTTAATATTGCCTGCACTTCTTCATGAATTCCAGATATTGTAGCTGCTTTATCATACCCTTGAGCGCAACACATCAATAAGTTAGGCCCATCTCTTTCTAGGCATTTTAAGATATCAGAACTGGCACCATCAGCTTTGGTTATCTTTGAATAAAAATATCCTAAAACATTTCTGACATTTTAAGTCACCATTTCTAATGTTAAAATATCTTACAACTTCTGACATTTATTTTAGGTGTGCTATGATACAAGATACCACAGTATTTTCTATCATTTGTCTCTTTATGAGTTCTGTTATAACATTATAAGCTCTGTAAATTTTGATACAAGACTGGAAAGTAACATTTTAGTGCCCATCATTGCCTGCGATTTATGCAAGAAACATTTTGATATCAAGCAGTCTGTGCAAGATGTTCTTCTTTGTTTCCTTCTTGACCTTGAGCATAGCAATGACTTCCTTGGTCTTTTTTTTTTTTTTGTATTCTAATTCCGAGTGCCAAAGATTTCCAAATCTTAAAGCCTGATAAAGATTTTTTAAGTTGTCTGTTTTTTTTATTATTATTATTTCTTTTTCTTTTTTGAAAAAGTGCATGTCAACCACCTGTGTGTCACCCCCTAATGAGTGTCACCACTGCGAATAGCATAAACTATTGGTAACCTAGCTTAGGGAATAGGAGGTTCAAGTTTAAATTATGAGGTTGACTAGAAATTTTAAATCAAAATTTAACTTAGGCTGCATTATGTTTTGATATGGACTGCATTATGTTTTGATATGGACTGCATTATGTTTTGATATGGACTGAATTATGTTTTGATATGGACTGAATTATGTTTTGATATGGACTGCATTATGTTTTGATATGGACTGAATTATGTTTTGATATGGACTGCATTATGTTTTGATATGGACTGCATTATGTTTTGATACCCCCCCCCAAACACGTCCAAATAAATGATAAGACCAGAGATGAGATCTTAAAACTAAGTGTGTACACAATAAGCAGATTGTTGTTATTAATATATATTTTGAAAATCCCCAGCGTATACTTTTACTTTTTTTGTTTAGAAAATTGAACTGAGGTCTCTTTGATAGTTGAAATTTTTTTTCCCCCAGAGACACTAGCTGAAAGGGTAGTCCATATCAATGAAACCTTCACCTACAATTTATATATTAACGTCTGCCGCAGTCTTTTTGAAAAACACAAACTCTTATTTGGTCTTCTAATGACTGTACGTCGAGAGATGGAGAAAGGAAACATTGACTTAGTATGTATGTTTTTTTTTTTATTCTTGTATGCCCTAGAAGTGTCAACAAAAATTGTGTATGTTTCTTCAGAAATGAAGATTATTACTAGTTTAAACCTTATATGATAGCAGGCAGGGTTTGAACTTGAATCATCTTGTTGACATTCTGAAGCTCATACAATACCACAAGACCAGACAGTCATGCCAAGTTCTATGTCAGAAACAGGTCCAGTTGTATTTCATAGAAATCTACTTTTTTGAAAAAAGTTTAGTTTAAATATATAAAATTATGCTTCCTATACATTTCCAATAAAATATCTTATTTTTTTATTTTTCTGTTCTATAGTTAGATGGATCAATACCTCACAAGTGACTATTTCACTCTATTTTTGTTTGTTATCCTTCACAATGTGACATGCTTTCATGTCTAGGCTTTCATGTCGAGGCTTTCATTTCTTGATGATCTGTTCCCACATTTCTGTTCCCTTCCTTCTGCCACTGCACACAATTGGAATGTCTTTGGAATGAGCTGTTTATGTAGAGACATAATAAAAACAAAAACTAGCTCATTTTATTCTTAATATTTTTCCCCCCAGAGTGACTGGCGTTGGTTAATAGCTGGCGGTACAGTGGTTCCAGAACAGTTACCTAACCCAGACCCTTCATGGATCTCTGTTCGTTCCTGGAATGAAATTTTGACTCTCCCGACTTTACCATCGTTTAAAAATTTTGCTTCTCATTTTAAAAAGTACATACATGAATTTAAATACATATTTGATAGCAGTGAACCCCAAGAGTAAGTTTGTGTTATTTTTTTTTTATGTTAACATGTACTTGCTTAGGGTGAGGAAAGCTGAGGCAATGTGTGACTCATGTTTTAAAAATACTAACATAAACTCTAGCAGCTGTTAATTAGTGGAACAAAATGAAAGGACTATTTATTGATGGATTTTTTCCATTTGTACTCTCATTTTATTTTTCTGTGCTACCCTTTTCTGTATTACCTTGTGCTACTTCTGATAATTAATTAATTAATTCACTTACAAAGAGAAAGCAAAATGTATTATCTTGATAAAATAGCATACTGGGAAGGAAGAGAACCACAGAGTTATGTAGCTCCATGTCTTGGGAAAGTTTTTACTTTATACATTGAGTTTATTTTTTCAGTAAGAAGTTTTGTACATTTTTTCATTGTTTTCTATAATAATAAGTTTTGCTAATTTTAAGCGTATAAGATAGTTCCCATATCATATTATATACTTCATATCAAATCCTATAATTCTCATCATAGAATTCATATCCTGTTATGTACTTAACATATAGACTTCATAACATAACATAGACGTCATAACATAACACAGACTTCATAATATAACACTTCATAACATAGACCACATATCAGATTGTCCTAACTGTAGTGACCATGAGGAGAGAAGTTCAGTACAATTTGAGTACAACGATTATAGTTAGATGTCTTGCAGTTTTTGAGCAAGTTGTTTCATGTTAAAAGCAGTGTTTGCAAAGAGCCTGGATATTGAGGATCATAACAATTTCACACAGACTTCATATCATATAAGAAAATTTATTTGACACGACTAAAAAAAAATGCTGTTTTTCACAAAACTTTTTTTAATGTTGATTAAAATGAAGGTTATAGCTGAATTATTAGTTTGCCAAAAAATGGCTTTAAAAAGATAAGGATAACAAACACTTGGCCCTTATCATTGTTTACAAATATTGCATTGAAACGCAGGCATGTATTTAAAAAAAAATTGTTATTGAAATCTGACTACTATGATAACTCTTTTTAAAAAAATTATTTTAGTGCAGTTTAAACATATGAACATTTTTTTTTTACATTTCCCTCTTGGCACTGTGCTGTCAGTTTGTGAGCATGAAGATCAACATAATAAATTGAATGTAAAATTTAATAAAAAGTAATTCTAAATAAAACTAATTAACTTCATGTTCTTCTTCACTTTTAAGAAGGTAAGGCTGATTGTCAATAATCAAAGAGGCTAGTTGAAAAGTTAAGATTGTCATTTTTTTCTTTGTTTCTTTATTATTTGAAGTTTTAATAAAATTGTCATGTTTTGTTGACAGTATCAAACTCCCTGGTGAATGGGCTGCATTAGATGACTTCCAGTGCACGCTGGTCCTGAAAGCCTTGAGACCAGACAAAGTCACCAATGCCATGCAAAACTTAGTGGCTCAGGTTTTGGGCCAGAAGTTCATAGAGCCACAGACAACAGACCTTTCAGATGTGTTTAAGGAGTCATCCACAACCACACCTTTGGTCTTTGTGCTGTCAACAGGAACAGACCCTGCTGGATCTCTTTACAGTTTCGCGGAAACTTTAAAATTTTCTAAGAAATTAAGTGCAATCTCTCTAGGACAAGGGCAGGTAATTGTTGTATTATCTCGTTCTACTTGACATAAGATTGCATGCTAAGTACTGGAAGAAATTAAATACTGATATTTGGACCAGTTGTGGATCAAAAGGAAATAAATATCAATACAGATAATCATGGTGGCTGAGTGGTAAAGCACTTGGATCCAAACAGAGCGAGTCACAGGTTCAAATCCTTATGAATCCAGAATTTTTTTTATTTCCAAATCTTTAGGGCACATCTGAGTCCACCCAGCTCTAATGAGTACCTAACATTAGTTGGGGAAATGTAAGGCGGTTGGTTGTTATTCTGGCCACATGATAGCTTGTTAACCACATGAACAGATGACCTTTATATCATCTGCCCCATAGATTGCAAGGTCTGAAAGGGAACTTTTTTTACTTCTAGATATAATCATTCTTAAGAACAAAAAAATTGTTTTGTGCATCCAAGTATAAGAAAAGGAAAGTAATGACAGACATGTGAATAAGAAATTTACTTCAACGTTGAAAAAAAGGCAGAGAACATAATGTTCTACTTCAACATCAACATGACTTGAAAAATAGGAAAGAAATAAATAAAAAGATGGCTTTTACAAATAGTAGAAAACATTTTTGTATCAAATACAATTCAAAGTTTCTGTTGTTTTTTTTTTTACTTTAAAGTTCCTGACAATAGCTATGATAGTGAATATGATTTACATTCTATTATATTTTAATTAGATAAATAAAAAAATTTCATATTTGCAATATTTAGAATTTTTCTTTTATATCTTTTATGTATACTCGGCTGTATAAATTTTCAAAAACCTTTTTTTAAAACAAGCTGCAAATAGATTACATGATAATGGATCTCAATCACCAAAATGAACGATCACATGATAATATTGATAAAACAATAAAAAAAACTGTTTCAGAATAACCATTGTTGATTAAAATTAGATTGTAATTTGTATAGAAGAGATAGGGAAACATGTGGCTCAATGTTGTTTATTTACTACTGGTGAATGAGGTCCATTCAGACATAACTAGATATTTAAAAATTGTGATTCTAATGTAATTACAGTAAGCTGAGTAAGGAACATGTTCAATGTTGACATTTCTAACTAGAACAAAAGTAGCCACTTATTTATTCCTTTACTAGTTGAACTATTTATACTTCAGCTTTCTGTCAAACGTTTATATTAAAAATAACTTAACTGTGCTTCATAGCAGTTGAAACTGATGTTTTTAGTTGGCATCTAGCTAGATTTATATTCAAGCTTTAGTTATATACAACAAATTGAATTGAGTCCAACAATACTTTACTTGCTTTTTTTTCATCATTTCTAGTTCAAATAAGAATTTATTTTAGAAGAAAACTGAACTTTCGCCATAAATGGTTCTAAACCAAAACCAAAAATGATATCAAAACATTTTTAATCTATTTCTATTGTATAAACACCACAAAACTCTTTCTCCAGGGACCAAGAGCAGAAATGTTAATGAAATTGGCAATGGACAAAGGTGGCTGGTGTTTCTTTCAGAACTGTCATTTGGCACCAAGCTGGATGCCAACCTTGGAGAGATTGGTGGAGACTATTGATTCAGATTTTGTGAGTTGAAATAAAAACAAAAATTGCTTTAAGAAAGTCAAAAACATTTCCATATAATGAAACATTTACTTAAAATTGTTTTGATCAATGGGAAATATTTCTGTGTTTTAATTAATTTTAATTATTCAAAATGTTCACACTTATTTTTTTATTTAATAAACTTATAAAAAGGAAAAATATTGCATGTCCTTGAATAAATTCTTTTAAACTCAGCTATTTTAAGTGACACCAAATTTATCCTAACACTGATAATATATATAATAATAGTTCTTTAATCGAATCATGTCTTGGCATGAGTGGAAATACAATACCCCACATAGGTGCATACTAGCCCCTTTGCTATAATGTTAATCAAGTCCACCCAGCTCATAATAATCTTGAGATTGTTTGTATGATTTGTAGTAATTTATTTTAAAATGTTTTGTTTTAGGTTCATAAAGATTTTCGTCTGTGGTTGACTAGTATGCCTAGCCCCAACTTTCCAGTATATATACTTCAAAACAGTTCCAAAATGACTGTGGAACCTCCAAAAGGAATCAAGGCCAATATGCTGAGATCTTATCTCAGCTTCAATGATAAATTTTTCAAGCAGTGTCCAGGGAAGGTAATTTATCTGTAGACTGGTTGCTTCATGGGAGTTTATCTGTAGACTGGTTTTATGACATGGGAGATTCGCAAGTTGACTGATGATTGATGTAGATAATATAAAACCCAGAGTTTTAAACCACAAAAATCATTGTAAGGAATAAATGAAGCAGAAATCAAAACAATCAAATTACATTAAAGCCACAGAATTGATGAAAAACTTATAATTCTAGTTTACAATCAAAGGGCATTGTCAAAGAGTCTTCACCAGGATTTGAACCAGGGACCCGGTTTGGAAGCCAAGGGTTTACCGCTCAGCCACCTTGCCTCCATTTGATTATGGTAACCTAAGTAAAGTAAAGTTCCCCTTTCAGACGTTGGGATCTATAGGGCAGAAGTTTTAAAGACCATCCGTTTCTGTGGCCCACAGTTAACGAGGTTGTCATGTGACCAGCAAAACGACCAACCACCTTTACTTTTCCTTAACTCATGTCAGGTACCCATCAGAGCTGGGTGAACTCAGAGGTGACCTAAGATCCTGAAATTAAAAATTCCAGTCTTCAACAGGATTTGAACCTAGGACCCCCAGTTTGGAAGGCAAGGGTTTACTGTTCAGCCACCTCACCTCCATTTGGTTATGGTAACCTAGCATATTATATTGACTCCTACCTAGATGCAAAAATATCTATCTGAGCAAATTTATAACTTTGAACACAGCACATTATGAAATATCACCATAATTTTACTTTTAAATCTTAAAAAACGTAATTGTTTTCTCATGCTGCCGGAATTATTTTTTTTCACACAATTTTTATCATATATGCCTATCTAGAGATGTCCTACTGTTTTTTCTGTTTGTTAAAACATAGACTTGTATAGTCACCAACCACCATTTGCTCTGAGTCAGGACTAAGTAGCTAAATGGACTCCAAAATCAGTATAGTCACTGAAGACATTGATTAGATAATGATGCAGACTGAAATGCAACAATGTCTACTGATGTTCATGTTTAGAAATGTCCATGTTTTGAATTGGTTTTGATTAATTGATTATTATACAATGGTTGTTCATGCATTCAGTTTTCTCTCTTCCAAATTTTGTGCTCCACTATTTACAGAATAGAATCTTCAAGCACCTCTTGTTTTCAATCTGTCTCTTCCATGCTGTGCTTCTTGAACGTAGAAAATTTGGAGCTCTAGGGTTCAACATACCTTATGAGTTTACAGATGGAGATCTTCGTATTTGTATTGATCAACTGAACATGTTCTTGCAAGAATACAATGAAATTCCTTTCAAGGTGAATTATTACATTCAAATAACAAGTAAGGTTAACATTCACTAATAGTGCCCCAGTGATAGTCTGATAAGGCTAAGTACAATTATGTTATTCTAATTTATTTATTTCTGCTCCTAATTAATTCTGTATTGTTGTTTTTTTTTAATTAGCGTATGGAAGTAAAATTTTCTGAGTAATTTTTATTAATTTCACAATATAATACTTTCAGTTATTGATGAATTTGAAATTAAAAACAAAATGAGTTCTATGACATTATCTTAGGTACTGGTGTACACTGCTGGTCACATCAACTATGGAGGTCGTGTCACAGATGACTGGGATCGAAGATGTATGATGAATATCCTAGGAGACTTTTATTGTGCTGAAGTCATTAGCAGTAGTTTCATGTACTCTGAGTCTGGGGTTTACAGACAGCTACCAGCAGAGACAGAACTAGCAGTAAGCTAGCTTTTTATCTTTGATTAGCTTTAACCTGTATATCTGTAACTCTTTTTATTTGAATCAATATGGGGGAAAAAGTTCAAAACTTTGTATAATAGAATGGGCTGTTGTTGGACATTAGATTTCTAACTATAATAGAATGGGCTGCTTTTGGGCAGTAGATTCTTAAGTATAATAGAATGTGCAGTTGTTAGGCATTAGATTCCTAAGTTTAATAGAATGGGCATTGGATTCCTAAGTATAATAGAACAGGCATTTGTTGGACATTTGATTGTTTATTTGATAATATATAGAAAGTATCCTTTTTTAAAATTATTTTCTTGCTTTTAACATTTATTTTTTAATATACCGGTACAAGATTTTTTTTTAGATCAGAGCATTAATTTAGACCAGTGTCATGAATCTCCTGTCTGTTCCTTGCCATCTTTTTATTTAGTAAAAGATGTATACATTCTTTGATTTATCTTCCTAACAGAGTTTAAACCAGGGATCATCTAAATGACTGACTAGAGCACATACCAATTTTCCAGGCAGCCATTTTAATTCATAATACTTTGATCAAAATCCTGTTTTATCTCTAAATGAAGTTAAAATTAATTGGTGTTTTGTCCAGCTTTACACATAGAATGATTCAGGTGGTTGATTTTAATTTGTCTAATGTATAGATAATAGCTAAAGTAGTTACTTTTTAAAGACTATATCTGGTTTCAGTTGTCCTTCAGAAAGGGAGATTATTTCATCCTTGTGATTACCTCAGGGTGGCAGGGGAATTCAAAGGGTGAGATTCAAACTAGGGACCATTATTATGACATGGTTAGGCAGCCTTAATTGATAAAATGGCTGCTTTTATTTTGTTTAATATAAATGTAATAGCTTAAAAAAAGCTAGATCTTCTTTGAGGACCAATCTGTTATACAAAAATACTGGATAAGGACATCTAATTTTTCAAATCTATATATATATATGTTTATTGTCCTTTCTTCAGGGCTATTTGGATTACATCAAAAATTTGCCCATCAATGACAAACCTGAAATCTTTGGTCTTCATGACAATGCTAATATCACATTTGCACAGAATGAAACTACAGCTCTTTTAGGTTATTTGTTAGAACTGCAGCCAAAATCAGTGTCCGGTAAAGGAATGAGTCGTGAGGAGGTAAACAAGCCCTGTAATCTGAAATAGATTATTTTAAAGCTATTTTAATCTGAAATAGATCATTTTAAAGCTATTGTATTCTGAAATAGATTGTTTAAAAGTTACTGTTATCTGCAAAAGATCATATTAAAGTTTTTGAAATCTGAAATACAACATTCTAAAGCTATTGTCACTTGAAATAGATCTCTATAACTTTTGTAAATTGAAAGGATACTTAGTCTCCAACCAAATTATCCCCAGACTCTTAGTATTTGAACATTTTAAAGAAAACATTTTTTTTCAACTGTCAACTAAACATGTAAAATACAAATATCTGAAATAGTAAGTAGTCAAGTTACATTAATAAACGTCTCTACAATTAGTACAACATACGGTTGGACAAATACATTATTTCTAAGTCTGTTTGAAACATGAAGTGTTGTGAATTGCTGAGAAAACTAATGACCTAGCTAGACTGAAACATGAAGTGTTGTGAATTGCTGAGAAAATTAATGACCTAGCTAGACTGATACATAAAGTGTTGTTGTCCATAGCTGAGAAAACTAATGACCTAGCTAGACTGAAACATGAAGTGTTGTCCATAGCTGAGAAAACTAATGACCTAGCTAGACTGAAACATGAAGTGTTGTTGTCCATTGCTGTGAAAACTAATGACCTAGCTAGACTGAAACATAAAGTGTTGTTGTCCATAGCTGAGAAAACTAATGACCTAGCTAGACTGAAACATGAAGTGTTGTCCATAGCTGAGAAAACTAATGACCT
This sequence comes from Biomphalaria glabrata, assembly GCF_947242115.1. Classification (NCBI taxonomy): domain Eukaryota; kingdom Metazoa; phylum Mollusca; class Gastropoda; family Planorbidae; genus Biomphalaria; species Biomphalaria glabrata. Next base: position 22,199,907 of record NC_074716.1, read on the forward strand.
AGCTAGACTGATACATAAAGTGTTGTTGTCCATAGCTGAGAAAACTAATGACCTAGCTAGACTGAAACATGAAGTGTTGTTGTCCATCGCTGAGAAAACTAATGACCTAGCTAGACTGAAACATGAAGTGTTGTCCATAGCTGAGAAAACTAATGACCTAGCTAGACTGAAACATGAAGTGTTGTTGTCTATAGCTGAGAAAACTAATGCCCTAACTAGACTGAAACATGAAGTGTTGTCCATAGCTGAGAAAACTAATGACCTAGCTAGACTGAAACATGAAGTGTTGTCCATAGCTGAGAAAACTAATGACCTAGCTAGACTGAAACATGAAGTGTTGTTGTCCATAGCTGAGAAAACTAATGACCTAGCTAGACTGAAACATGAAGTGTTGTTGTCCATAGCCGAGAAAACTAATGACCTAGCTAGACTGAAACATGAATTGTTGTTGTGCATAGCTGAGAAAACTAATGCCCTAGATAGACTGAAACATGAAGTGTTGTCCATAGCTGAGAAAACTAATGACCTAGCTAGACTGAAACATGAAGTGTTGTCCATAGCTGAGAAAACTAATGACCTAGCTAGACTGAAACATGAAGTGTTGTTGTCAATAGCTGAGAAAACTAATGACCTAGCTAGACTGAAACATGAAGTGTTGTTGTCCATAGCCGAGAAAACTAATGACCTAACTAGACTGAAACATGAATTGTTGTTGTGCATAGCTGAGAAAACTAATGCCCTAGATAGACTTAAATGATGTAACAGTTTTCAGGTTGATTCCTGTGATGAAAAAAATATTTTTATTTCTAAAGAAACATCCATACTTTGTTAGATTGAACTATTAAATATCTAAATGGTATTTGTAAAATATCTTGAATCTGTTGTTTCTCCTTTTTCTTTTTGCTATAGAAATTAGCTTTTGTTCATATCTGAATTGTAGGTAATGGAAGCCACTGCCAAAACCATACTTGAGAAATGCCCTAAAACTATTGACTTGAAGATGGTTTGTCAGAAGTATCCAGTTCTCTATGAGCAATCAATGAACTCAGTCCTGGCTCAAGAAGTCATCAGGTATTGGGAGAGATCCACTAAGTCTTGGTTGTATTCAATATCGGAAAGTGAAAGGAACTTTGTTGAATGGTTTGAATTTTGATGTAGATTATTTTAAGATGTGTCTTCGCCACAATGTTGATTCACTGCATTTACATGTATTTGAACTGAATCATGTTAGATCTACTTTCATTGTGTATGAAAAATTCATTATTGCATGAATGAAAAATATCTTTAAATTAGCCAATAAAATGTCCTCACAGGTTAATATAACTGTTGTTTACTCCTAAAGGTACAATCGTCTGCTTATGGTCATACATCAGTCATTAAAAGATTTACTGAAAGCTCTTAAAGGTCTTGTGGTGATGTCACAGAAATTGGAAGAAATGGCCAACAGTCTTTTCATCAACTTAGTACCTGTAATGTGGTCAGGAAAGGTTTGCTGTTTGCTTGATTTTAGTTTGATGTCCTCTACCACCCTCCTCTCTACACAGACACATTACTGGGCAAACAATATGATTTAATTGTCAGAAACACATTTCAAATTTATCAATGTCACATCAATTTGTGAACATTTATTTAGCAATGCATTGGTTACAGCTTAATAGACGGTGACTGGTCATTTCATCCCTGGGGATGAAATGACCAGGAACCTAAAAGACAAATTGGTAACTTTGGGGTAGTATATAAATTGACCTTTTTTTTTTCTCTCTTTTAGGCTTATCCATCATTGAAACCTCTTTCAGCATGGGTGGCTGACCTAATTCAAAGAATGGCTTTCATCAACAAGTGGGTAGATAATGGAATTCCTTCTGTAAGTATAGCACAAGATCACACAATTCCTATACTAAGCTATGGTATTATATAGAACTTAAAAGTATGATGTGGCAGATAAAGAACCTGGAAGTAGATGTGGCAGTCTTTTGAAACATTCAACAGTGATTAAAAGAGCTTTTATTTTGTTTCTGGAATTGATTGTTAAAACAGAAAAATAACAGTAAAAATAGTTTTTATCTTGCTCAACCGTGTGTGCATTGATATAGTAGTATCCATATGTGATGAATATCTGCATTAATACATAAAGTTTGCCAATATATGCCTTGAAATTTGATAGATTTTTATTTTTCTGGCAGGTATTTTGGATATCTGGATTTTTCTTTCCACAAGCATTTCTGACTGGGACTCTTCAGAATTATGCCAGACAGGTTGCAATCTCTATAGACACAATAAGTTTTGATTTTAAGGTGCTTAAATCATTTAGCATGTTATGTAGCCATCTTTTTAGTTTTTGTAATTTACATTGTCATAAAAAGTTATTTCCCTTAATTCACAAGTACATTCAACTTATAGTTACAAATAGCCTACAAAAACATTTTTTTAATTTTAACTTTAGAAACAAACATTAAAACATTTTTCTGTTTCTGTCATATTAAAAAGGCTGTTTATATATATATATATATATATATATGTATATATGTATATATATATATTTATATTTCTTAAACTATAATGATGTGCTTTAGTAATTTTTTTTTTTCAATCTGATATTTGATTAATTAAGACAAAGGAATATGAATATTGATAACAAGATCATGGCAAGATTTTAAAAGTCATGATACAATTTCTAACAATATTGTAATAAACATAAAGACACTCAATAAGTCTACTGTTGAAATTCCAAAGATTCAAGTCTTCATCAGGACGATTTTTATGATCCACTGAACAGACAAGATCCTCAAATGAGGAACTGTGGCAAAGAACAAAGGAGCAGCCCATTGAAGTAGATATCCTTCAGAGGACCTGGGGATGGAAAGGCCACGTTCTTTATAAGCCTGCATCCATCATTATAAGGCAAGCCCTTACCTGGAACCCCCAAGGAATGAGGAAGAGGGGACAGATCAGGAATACATGGATGGGCAAGATTTGGGGACAGTTGGTAAGACTCTCCAAGAACCAAGACGCCTGGAGGAAGATGGTTGGTGGTCTATGCCCCAGAGGGTACCGCAGGCAGAGATGAGATGAGAATTAGTCTATTGCAATTAGATTGGTTGTATCATGCAATTATGGATGTCACAAGTGGTTCAAACTACAATTATACTATTACATAAAATCATGTGTATCATCAAGTAATGGAATGTACGTTTGGTTCAAAGCAACTCTAGTAGTAATGTAATAGTTCTAAATTTTGCTCCTATTGTAAACATTATATCTAAAAGGTTGTTTTTTTTTCACCTTTAGATAACTACTGCTGATCAAGCACAAATTCCACCAAAAGTTGGCTGTTATATTGAAGGACTTTTTCTTGAAGGAGCTCGCTTTAATGCTATAACTCAGTTTCTTTGGGAGTCTGTCCCCAAAGAATTATACTTCAGCATGCCTCCTATTTGGCTGATTCCTACATCAAATAGAGTGGAACCTCTAAAAGGGATTTACCATTGTCCTGTGTACAAAACTTTAACTAGGGCAGGTGAGCAACTCCTTACTTCCAACTATTTACTATATAGTATCTTTCAAAAAAAGTTTTTATATTTGTGAGTTTCAAGGTTGTTTTTAGCATTTAAAATGCATATATTTGAAATGGCTTCAGGAGTTAACCTTGAGGAGAAATCATAATTGTAGCACCTTAATGGAGTGTTAAGACAATAAACTGGGGTACAGATCCTGCAACTCAGTTAATTAATGCCATATGTAATAAACTGTATTCTATAGGATCAAATCTGCAAGGTCAAGAGAGATGCATGGGCAACCCCTGAACTTTTTATCTAAGGCCCTAAATTTTGCCTTAGAGTATCTGGGTGCATCCTTGCCTCTAGAAACAAAGATGCCAGCCAAAAATAATTTTTTATGGGACATGAAAAGTGTCACATATGTGTATCGGCCACACTTTAAAACAGTAGCTGACCAGTGGTATGTTAACTGGCTGTATAAATCCCATTGCGTGTGCTTGTGAAAAAAAGTTGATCCTTCTAGATAACCTCGATTTGAATAAACTAGATGTAGAGTCAAGGTGGAATTGTGGGAAACTTGGAGAATTTACTATCAGTGGCAAAAACAATCCAGAAAAATCTTTGTGCATGAATGTAAATAAAAGAAACAGCTATTGGGGTCATAGTTCACTGTCATAGATTATTAGTCTTTGTGCTTATTCTTTGCTTGATTATGAGTGATTTCCCTTCTCTTCACTGTGTATGTCAGTCAAGTTTGTTTATGATTGTGGAGACAATACAAAGCTCTCCAAAAGCCATTATGACTGAAAGACATCTTTGTCTAATGCAGAATTTCAAAACCACTTTAAGTAATCAGTGTATATAAAACATTGTTTTTAAAAGGAATAAAATTGGACTGTATAATGTTAGTATTTTTTTTTTATGTATTGAAAGTTTAAAATAGAAGTTCAGAATTATTTCCTATCTGGTTTGAAAACCTTTTGAAATGAGTACTGTTGAAAATATTATTAATTTTTAGCTGTATTGTATTGTGACTGATTGTACATTTAGACATTCTATAATAGTTATATTTAAAAAGGTTTTATGACTATAAGTTGTTTTTTTCAGTAATGACACGCTAATGTATGATTAATTAAATGAATTATGGCAATGGAAAATGAAATGACTAAATGTTTTATTGAGAGCCAAAGAAAATGTTTGGACTGACATTGCAATTGTAAGGCCTCAATACTTTTCTCTGCAGGAACTCTATCCACAACAGGCCATTCAACAAATTTTGTGTTCACTGTGGAGCTGCCATCATCCAAACCAGAAAGATACTGGATTAAACGAGGTGTTGCTCTGATGTGTGCGCTGGATTTTTAGCAAAACACATTGCAGTCTTAAGAACCTCTCAGTCTGTACTTTGTAGTCTGTCTCATCATGATGTCATTTGTCTTGTAGTCTGTCTCATCATGATGTCATTTGTCTTGTAGTCTGTCTCAACATGATGTCATTTGTCTTGTAGTCTGTCTCATCATGATGTCATTTGTCTTGTAGTCTGTCTCATCATGATGTCATTTGTCTTGTAGTCTGTCTCATCATGATGTCATTTGTCTTGTAGTCTGTCTCATCATGATGTCATTTGTCATGTAGTCTGTCTTAACATGATGTCATTTGTCTTGTAGTGTCTCATCATGATGTCATTTGTCTTGTAGTCTGTCTCATCATGATGTCATTTGTCTTGTAGTCTGTCTCAACATGATGTCATTTGTCTTGTAGTCTGTCTCATCATGATGTCATTTGTCTTGTAGTCTGTCTCAACATGATCTCATTAGTTTATACATTATAATTTTAACATGATGTCATTGGCCTGTACATTCTAGTCTGACTAAATATGTTGTCAATAATATTTACATTTTAGACTAAATAGGATGTTATTGGTCTGTATATAAAAGTCTAATCACTATGTTGTTAGTATTATAGTGCTGATCGAAAAAAAAAATGTAAATAAATAGGTGCCAACTCTAAGCACTATCTATAAAATATGTTTACTTAGTAGTATACATTTACTTCCTAGTCATATGTAGGAATATTATTAATGAACTATTCTATAAGGAAAGGTTTAGTTGTTAGATTGATTTATTTCGTGAATAATTGTAGAGTAAGAAACTACAATGACTTTTGTCTTGTGTTGAAATTAATAAAGAATGAATATTTTCATGGATTTGTTTTCTGAATCTCTAACTATAATCAGTTAGAAATGTTTGTGAGCAAATTATTATGCTGTGCAAGATAAGTGTTCATTATTTTTAACTCTTGCAGCTATGACATTCTTTCTAAATTGACAACAAATATATTGTTTTGGACTACATCTGATTGCCTACGTGGACACACATATATAGAGAGATACCATTTTAAAAAGTCACCCAGGAGGCAATAAGACCTACAAAATTG